>NC_065506.1:9003534-9133992 GCF_006386435.1 Epinephelus moara | reverse complement strand
AGGACTCTAAAACTTCACCAGGGCCTCCATCGGCATATGGGTGAGTAGATAATGGCTGAATTTTCATTTTTGGGTGCACTATCCCTTTAAAATACAGAAAATGCACCAAAAGAGCTTCTGAGATAATGCACCTAAAAATGCTTTCTGTTTTATGAAGAATAAAAAAAGGAGGTGCTGCACTGGGTTACGGCACTGCGTAATTAATTGTAAAATATCAGGGGCTCTTCAAGGATAGGGCAAAAAGTCACATTAAGATAAAAAGCAATGACTGGTCAGCTTACTCAGTGTAAAAGTTCATAGCACATGCAGGTACACTGATGAAGGCTCTCTAGTAGAAACGTGTTGGTTTATCCATTAATCCATTAAGGATTTTTAACTACAATCAGTGTGCTTGGGATGCATTTTCAGACTGCCTGTCTGTACTATGAACTTTTACAGTGAGTAAGCTGGCCAGTCGTTGCTTTTATCTTTATGCTTTCTGTTTTATTTATCTTCATGCTGTGAGGGTTCTTTCTTTTAAAGAGCTGCTGTTTGTTGGATTGTGGTCACACAGCAGAAACAGATGAAGATATCACAAGCATCGCAGGCTTGCTTACAGAGATGATCTGTGATTGATGCGTTCAAAATTAAATGCGCCTGAGCATATAAAATTAGGGCTTGTTCTTTAGATATGCATATTGCAAATGTGCCATTACGGCAACTTGAGAAGAATACAGATGATCAAAGAATCTTTTTATTAGGGTGTTGGCTTTGTAGTGAAGCACTGCAAACTTTGATCTGTGAAAGAGTCAATTGCATCAATTTAGCTTTGTTCTTTACAGCAATCAAGTAAATGAAAGTATATATATTGAACATTCCACTGACATGGGTGCTTAGATGAAACTAGGGCTAAGTGTAAAGGTTCTAAACCCTTGTTTTTCCTACAAATCTGAATATCCAGTTTTTGTACAACTAATATTAAAACAAGGAGCATGAGGGGCAGGCTAGAATGGACACATCAGACTTCTTTTTGACTGTATAGTCTACTAATATTCATGTTTACATGCAGTCCAGCATACTTAAATGAAGGTAAAATTCCCCTATGATGTATGTTCCTTAGCTAAGGCCTTTAATTTAAGGTCCCATGTGAAGGATTTAGTGGCATCTAGCAGTAAGATTGCAAAATTAAACTAAAAATCCCATGTGCCAAGTGTGTAGGAAACGAGGGTGGCTGATGGCAAAATGCAAAAATGCGAGTGGCCCGATTCAAAGACAGTGTTTGATTTGTCCGTTCTGGGCAACTGTAGAAACAATATGGCAGACTCCGAGGAAGAAGACCGGTTCCGTATGTAGATATAAACTGCTCATTCTAAGGTAATCAAAACACAACGTGTTGTGTGATTATAAGGTGATTATAAACTTTTTAAAAACATAGTAATGAATATTGTTTACCATTTCTGCCAATAGATCCCTAGTCTTTCATAATATTTGAAAGTAGGTGTGTCTCTCCTTCCGACCAGAAATGTGGGCTATTCTTTGGGCATCCGTCTCTACTGATTTTTGCAGACTATTAGCTAGTTGGTTTGTGTACACTGGGTAAGCTGACCGTAAACAGGCAACAGACTGTGTGTCACAAACTGCGGTAAGAACCCCAGCTGAGATGTAAACTCTGAATGCTTCGTATACATGTCCAAAGAATGCTCCTTAGACCTGAGTAATATTGGCATATCCCACATGTTAATGTGAATATGTTACATTTGGAACAAGGCGTAATTTGGAATATTCAAACAAAATATGCTGTTAAAATGATCAGTATCAAAGTAGGTATGCTGTCATATTCCGAATGATAAGAGAATATTAGTATGCGCGTAAACGCAGCCGTGAGAAAGATAAAAGTCATCTTCCCATCTGCTATATTGTTCGCTTGTCTTCAGGACATCTGCATGTATGGTTGTCAACACATATCAGTGTTTCAAGGGTTTTCTATTTGGCCTCGCCAACAAGCTGACATATATCACATTATTCACTGCGCTGTGTAACATTAGATTTTATGGAATTCCTCAATTCCCATGTGTCCTGGAAGAGAGTTAACTGGGCGGCTGCGGTTCAGGGGGTTGAGCGGGTCATCCTTTAATCACAAGGCTGGTGGTTTGATCCGTGGTCCCTTCTGTCCGCATGCCAAAGTGTCCTTGAGCAAGACACTCAACCCCCAAGTTGCTCCCAATGGGCAGACCAGGGCCTTGCATTACAGCATCACTGGTGTATGAATGTGTGAATGAGTTAATGAGAAGCAAGTCCAGTAAGCTAGAAAGGTGTTATATTAATGCAGTCCATTTACCCATGAATTATAAAGATAACTTGTTCAGCTCCAGCCAGTTGTAGTTTTACAATTCAAATACCTGAGGTGGGACCATACGTCACATTATCCCACAGTGGTGCAATTAAAACAACAGACATGCTGTAATTTCCCGCAGTAGCTGAGGGCGAGGCCACGGCATGAAGACCTGAAACTAATTTAGTCAAAATGTGTGTGGGATGGCTCATCTTCATCAGAGATCCAACTTTTTCATTTCATCAAGCCCTGATAATTCAGTGTGACTTGGATACACTTTCTTTTAATCTTCTAATATTCAGAAAAAAAAGTCATTTTCAGATTGAACATTTGCTCATTTATGTTTTGATTATTTTCTGATTATATTCTTGCGCTGCCTGTTGTGCCTGTGAACACAGCAGCCATGGTTTACTCAAAGACATACTTCCTCTGGCCGTTAAAAACAGTGGGCAATTATGCAGATTTCGATTTCATAAATCAACAGGAGAGGTTCATTTTAATGCTCTCCCTTGCATTCCTTCCCTCCATTGCTTCTCCGCAGAATACATATTAATCTGGTCAAAAATGCTGCAATTCTCCAACCTAGCTGTCACCATCACATATCTTTAATAAAATTATAAATTGAGCAATTATCATTAGGAGAATGTGGTTTCAAACAGCTGAGCTGGATGTTTCAAGGCAGGATCACAGCTATCCCTCAACTGAACAGGTAGAGCTACAGCTACAAGGGGTCCATCATTAAGGTTGTGTTCTTTACAAAATGATTAAGTAAAGGATTTGTGGCCCTCTCACATCGTTTATACTCCATTTCTCTTGTCAGTCTCTTGATCCTGCCCTCCATTAGTGCCAAATTTGTTGTACGACAAGGCTGCTCTGTTGATCCTCCAAATGAAATAACTGGCAGATCACAGCAGCATACAAATCAGTTGTTAGCTCTCCTGCTGTGAGTGGAGGTAGCACAGCCTAAACATAAAATTCCTTGAAAGGGATTAACAGGAGACAGAACTGTGTGGACACCTACAACTGGAGACACGCTGAAGTGATCGTGCTCAAGCTGCAAATCTAGATTAGCACGACACAGACTTTAAGGAAATTAGTAAACTTTTCAAATAAAAAAAGCTCTACAAAGAAGGACAAAAAGGAGACAGAAGGTACAATTTGTAAAACAGGTGACAAATGTGATGATGATAAAATGTTCAGAGTGCAAAGTGTGGCCAAGTGTGCCATGATCTCAAGTTGTCAGAAACTATTAAACTACACAGTAGGGTGTGTTAGGTTTGGCCAAGCTGTCCTTTCTCACCTGTGATGAACTCAGAGTAGACAGTCCAGATCAGATCATCCAAAAGTGTAATAAACATGTAAATATGGCACCATAACCTACATGGAAGTGCAAATGATGTGTTATTTTATCTTTGGTTCATGTTTCTGCATGTATTGAAAAACTAATTGCTGTTTTCAGTGCATAATAGTGCACTGTTTTATTTTGAAACACACCCTAACCATAGGTGCAGCTGCAACTATCAACATTTTATTTATTAAGCCACATTATCATTATGGCAGATCCAGGTGTTATTTTCTGTTGCTAGGCAGACAACCACTGAGTGAATTGCCAGAATGAAATCTCAGCATCGTACATTTCTGCAAACCACAAATATGTTATATTTGCATCTTTTGTACGTATCATATCAATATTTCTGTAGTGACGTAATATATAATCTGACTTTGTCATCAGGAGCAGGAGGGGATGATGGAGGGCATGACATCTTGGTAAGACACCTGCCAAACTGCAGACCACTGTTCAAGAACAACAGACAACAAAACCAGTGTTTTTTTTTGTGAGCCATATTTCTACTGTATTTCCAGTGGCTTTTTAGGCACAAATGTGGGTGTTTATTAGGGAGCCATCGCTGTGTTGACGGCTTTTCAGCCCCCAAATCTGGGTGCGTTTTCGCTGTTTTTCCAGTGGGCATAGTGCCACAAAAGGCGGTACTTTTAAGCAAAAACATGATCTTACCTAACCATAACCAAGTCGTTTTTATGCCTAAACCTAACCACACTACAGCATGGTCGAAACATTAAGTTTCAACGTATCCACTACATAATAACATGCTATCCAGGGTTTGCAGAAACTTACAATGCCAACATTTTTGGAGACGATTTGGTTAATTTCATAATAATAACCTGAGTTTTACAGACGTGTTAGATTATTTTACAATTTCATAGTTACACTAGATTTTTTGTCATTATTTATCCATTTCATTATTTATTTCATATCCACCCTGTCCTTCCCCTTAGACATCTTATGATCATATTCAATAAATGCTACTTTCACCCTCACCGGCCCAAATACTGAAAGAGGACAGTCATTGTTCAAGGATAACCTCATCAGAAAGTCTTAGCTAAAACATCATAGTATGCAACCTTCCTCTCTGCAGTAGTGATGCAGGCGTGAGTGAGAACTTAAAATGTAATTGGATTATTTTCACTTAATATTTAAACCATGTCAGTCCAACAACATGTGCTTGTTAACCACAGTAAACAAACTAAAAACAGGATGACGTGCTTGTGGTATATGATGTTCTCAAATCATTTTTAGAAGTCAAAGCAATGCAGCAGTTAACTGGAACATCAGCTTTGCGCTTGATTACTTCAAAATATGCAGAAAACAGGATAAAGGGTTTAATCAAAAGTTCGTGCAAATCGAGATCTGTGCAGAGGAGGAGAGAAGAGAACAGAAAGAAACTGTTGACTGAACAGATGCAGAATTTTGTTGTTGAGATACTTATTTATTCCAGATAACGGTATGTCAACCAGCCAATTTAATTCTGACATTAATTACTATATTGCAAAAGGTCTACTTGATGAGGTGTAACATTGTTCATAACACAGCAGTGCCAGTGCAAAGGCAGAAAAAAGAATTCACTTTCTTTTTCTATTTCTAAACATTCCACTACAGATTCAATTTGCTGACAAACCGTAAACACCTATTGTTATTTTTCTTTTTGAATGGCAACCTATTCTCCACCTGTCAAGATATCAGGCACTGGTAAGGGACGCGCACACACCAACACGCAGTTTCTCAGGTAAAGGTTATGGACTTGAAGAATGTTCTCATTAGTTCTCTGTAGAACACTATCAGTATACTGCCACCAATGTGGAAGATGCTGTGTGTGTGTGTGTGTGTGTGTGTGTGTGTGTGTGTGTGTGTGTGCATGCATATGTGGGGATAATGAGCTGATAGTTCTCTGGAAGGGTGTGAGGTTGTGTGCTGAAAGCCAAGGTGGTAACTAACACTCTGACAACACTCTCCATCACCTTAAACCCTGTGGTGTTGAGAGCACTAGATAGAGCACAATTATATGTATTCGCCTCTCTACCTGTCACTCATACTCATAATAGTATGTTGTGTCTGACTTAATGCCAAAATACATAGACATGAAGTCCAGGTGAAATTTAATGTCAATATACAAACCATCCAATGTGAATGACGAATCAAATCTGTGTCTATTTTATGAGCAACATTAAATTATATTTTCTAAGTCTGACTTTACATCAGGTTGCAGGAATGTTGTGTAGGCAGTTTTCTAGGCGTTGCTACTGCTTGCAGCATATGATGATTTAACTTCATTTTACTTACTGTATGCAGCTTTGGAAAAAATGAGAGCTATTCCAAGAAAAACACATACAAGTTATTGATTCTCCCAGTGAAGATGTAAGTTTCCAGCAGCCATACCAAGGAATGTTAAGATTAAAAACATTTTTTACCAATGTGACTCTGGATAGTAAAGTGACTGTCATGGAGCTCTGTGCCTGTTTTGTCCATTATGTGAAATACATGTAGAGAGGTTCGCCTACACAGCCTACACATGTGAAAATTGCCCTTCTGCGTATGTGTTGGAGAGAAACCACAGAGCATGTGAGAGTAAATTCTAGTGGATTTAATACATTCGGCACCTTAGGCCAAGATTAAACCAAGCGGCAGTGAAATAGGAAGTGACAAATAGTGCCTGTACTGAAGAGCCGCCTATTGTGTATCAGCTGTACGTTGTGGGGGTGTTAGTGTTGGCTCTTTTCTGTGCTGTATGATGATATGTGTGTGTTGTGTGCATGCTATGTCGTATCGCTCTGTGTCATCTCTGTGTGTTTATGTATGGAAAATGAGAGAGAAATACGAGGTAACAAGATAAGGGGAGAAAGTAAAAGAGAGAAGGGGAAAATAAAGGGTCTGACATCACAGATTTGCATCCAGCCTTTTAATTCTTTTCAGGAGCAGCAGTTTATAAAAATCCTGGGGCGCTGTTCACAGAGAGGAGCTAGTCAAAAGGAAGACACTGCTGTAGCCTTGTTGCTGAGACGGGGAGATGGAGCAGCAGAGAGACAAGTCTTGTCACAGAGTAGGAGGGTGTGCAGCTCTGGTGGCTGGGACGCCACTGCAATGATTCGTCAACTGTTGCAGTTAGCTGATCTGTGCTGTGGTGCTTCAAAAGTTCAATATATCTCCACATAGCACTCTGCAAAAAAAAAGTCACACCAGCTGTGGTGTTGCATCTGGCTGGCCAAAAAGCACAAACAAACACATATTTCTTGGTGAAATAGAGGTAGGGCATGGCTGAGTGGTGATCAGACCTCAGGACCAAGGGGACAGTTCCAGGACGCTGCTTCTGAGGTGCCGTGTGTTGAAACACTGCTGAAATAGAAAAAAAGAAGAAGATCTTTTTGCTGTTGTACTTCTTTAGAGCTGTGGCAAAATTCCTGCATCTAATCACAGCAGGATTAACCTAAGGGGAATAATGTGCCATGAGCCCCTAAAGAACCCACCCCCCAGTGTAATCTCCATGTCAGTGTGTGACCTCCTTGGATATACTGAGGCCCTGGACCATCTAGGAGTACTTACACGGCCCACTGCTTCTGTGTTTTTCCTGACACTGATTTACGGTTGTTCTCAGTTATAATAAGAAAAATAAGATCACATTTTGGAAAGTCTTAACTTAAAGAATAGCAAATACTGTACTTTGCCTTTGAAGGTGATGGGTTTCATCCCCCTTTCTGCTTTGTATTACAGTATCAGCGGACAGTTAGAAAAATGTAAACTCATAAAATGCTACAGAGAAAAAGGCTGCAGTTGTTTAATGTTTTGGTTGCACAGAAAATCCCTGGTGCTAGAGGTTCAGTTTTTTAAGGCTTTGCCATTAAAACGATCTGACGCTGTCCTTTTATTGCAACATAGATACTGGCTAATCGATATCATTTCTCCAATACCTCCACACCATTCCCCTCCAAAACAACCCATTAGCATTTTTAAAACAGGTGTCCCTGTCATCACCTCCTGAGACTCGAGCTTTTGTTTGGTGTACATTTGTAAATTATTCTAGATATGTGGGGTAAGTAGGACCTGATAAGTACTAAAAAAACTAAGCATTATCTTTTAACAGTAAGTAGTTTTGGGGGAAAAAACATGTCCTCATATGGGGATGATGTTTTTTTTTGTTTTGTTTTGTTTTCTTTAAATAGTCACAAATGTGTAATTAAGTATAAAACATTTTATTTCAATGCCTGAATTGTGTGTGCAAAAACAAAACTGCAAACAATACATTATTTGTTAGTTTTGTAACTCTGTACACATTTTTCTTGCTTTATATTCCAAGCTAGGACTGCCCGTTTTGTCTGTAGCAACAGTCTGTCACACCTAATTGGCCTAGTACAATAATTAAGTCCCAGTGTCATCAAATAAGTACTTCCTGATTAAGAGCATTTTAGCTTGTTACTAGTGCTAAAATTGGTCTTTCTTAAAAAATAATTTTCAACCATAAAATACGATGAGGTTTTGTGCCTTGTCTACCTTTGTGTAGGGAACAGCTGTAGACTCAGAGTAGACAGAGAAAATGTCCACGGATAAGGACAACACGTCTAAATTAAGCAAAATATTGTACGTATATGGTGCAGCAAATCCAAAATGTAATGTCCTCATATGAGGATGCAGGGTTGCAGCAGAATACAATGCTTGTCAGTGACATCCAAAATGCTTGTGACCCTTACAAAAATTATTCATATGATTGTTTTCTGATCTGGCACCTCTTCAACGATTCAGGTTTGGATAACTTAACGAATAAAAACTACTTGGTTAAGGTTAGGGAATGAACGTGGTTATGGGTAATAAAAAGGCAGATCATAAGTGTACTGTATGTCTGTGGTAGGATGAAAGCAGCACTTACAACACACTCTAGCAAAGTCATCCTGCCCCTGGGGGCAGAAAATACCCATAGGAGTTGTTGTGGAAGGCAATAAAAAATTACCTGTTCTGTTGTTTTGGTATGAGGACTTATTTTAGTCCTATGTTTCGTATTTCCAACTTTTAATTAATGATAACTTAATCAACTAAATCATATCAATTTCAGTAAAATCACTCTTGAAGAAGGATTTCAATGTGCACATCAATAAATTCTAATAACAGTAGAGGCTCAGTGTTTGATGTATGGAAGAGATTAAGACCTCTTCTATTTTTTTCCATTGCTGCATTATATCACACTCTCAAAAGACTCATTAAAGTGGGTGTGCATGAACCTAAGTGTTCAGGCATACATGTATGGGTACTGTATGTGTTAACTTGATAAAAATATGTTTTATGTATATCGATCTAGGGTCTCTCTCCTACACACACACACAAAGGCCTACAGAGGTGATGTATTGTCAGGGTCAGCACGACCTACACATTGAAACTTTATGTATGACTTCTTGTCTGGAGAGCTTGTGTTAACCTCTCAGAAAAAAATACTGTCTCTGGACACAACTATTTCCACTGCAAAAATAATGATGAATATCTGTCTCCCAAAAATACCAAACACAGCATTAGTCATCGACCATAGATTTTTTTACACCATGGTTTTTTTTCTTTTCAAGTTCCAGTAAAGACTTATAAAAACAGTTAACATAGAAAAAAGCCTCCTTTGGACAGGTGTTGCAAATTAGCATTTTGTTAGAAACACTAAAACAGTGCATTTGCTTCTTGTGCATGAATGTACAATTCTAATGCTACTGTGATGTCCAAATCAAATAATTCCACACTAAAGTAAAAAGTTAAGTAATTGCATAAGATGATTGCAGTTATTGCTCTTTAGCCCTTCATATTGCTGTTATTTTGTTGTCGTTGTTGACTAGCCCAAATTAGATTGGAAATATGTAAGTATATTGTATTTTAAAATACTGTGTATTTTGACACTGCCAGAGAACTGTGTGAGGAGAAACTGATTCAAGGACACATTCTTTGTTACTGTGCAAATGTCGTAAGTTTCAGACAAGAACTTGTATACACTCCTTTTGAAGTTTAAATATTATTTAATGATTAGCTTTTTTAAAATTGTATCACGAAGAAAAAAAAACTATGAGCAGTGCTCTGCAAGTGCATTGCAAAACAACACATCCAAAGGCAACATTTTATTATGTATTTACAACAATACCACCATATTACTGGATCATTTTAAAGTATGTCAGTGAATATTGTAATGTGATTATTTTGCATTAGTAATTACATTTACTGCCGATGTTAACTGCCATTGCAGAGAGCAGTAAAAAAAAAAGTTGTACTTTTGATACCAGCACCCAATTACAAGTCTTTTCCAATATTGACAAGTCTGGGGAAGTACTGGAAGTAAAAAGTCACCATTATAGCAGTGGCTTCTCCCTACAGTACTCACACTTCTAAATGCAAGCTGTCCTAAGAAGTGTATAATTTTCTACTGTTACCTTTACCTTCTATATGGCACTTTTGACAACTTTGAAAAGAACCTATAGTGGCAAACTTTAATTTTAGAAAAAAAAAAAAAAAACATGAGACAAGTTAAGTCAGCTGAGTGAAGACTGCTTAGCTAACGCAGCTAATATAGCTAATGTAAGTGCACTGACATTACTGTCCAGAGGCTGTGATGGTCCCACAGAATAACTTCATTCAATCAACTAACTGTGACGTTATTGTGAAATATAACATTAGCTGCTCTAACCATATGTATTTACAACCCGGTCTCACTACTAGTTTGTGAAATATCAGTGCTTGGTCAGTGGCCCTCTGCGTCACATACACACCGAGGCACCCTTGAGCTGCAGTATTAGACACACCAGGTGGTGTGTCTTTCGAGGCATTTTTATGCTCCTGCAACTGCTGTACTATGGTGGGTGCTAGTTGAGGTGGATGTGTCATCCAAACTCTGGTCTCATTGGTTTATGTACTCCTGTTCTAAAGCCTTGAGTTTGACATTTGGGCCATTACTCTCTTGGCTTTTTTGGAGCGTGGTTTCTTTAGGAGGTAACTTTACATTCTGTAATGCACCAAACCCCTTGAGGCCAATATGAGGGTTTGTGTCTCTGTGTCAGTGGCCTGCAGCTTCATCAGGTTCTTTTAGCAAGATTGTGGAGACATCTCAGTCATGCAGATTTACTCATTGGCTTTATGCACAAGATATATGATTGGGGAAAAACTAGAGTGTTGTTTGTTTTTTATTTTTTCATTTTAATTTAAAAATTAAAAACTATGTTTTATGTGATTTCCTCATAAATACATACAGTACATCAGTGTTTAGGAAATTATCTCCATCAACAGTCTACTGTCTGATGGAATGCAAAAACACAATGGCCTACATTTCAACATTTTAACCCAAAATTTGTGCTTTTATAGCATCACAGCTGGGCTTTTATAGATCTGCTACATTAGTATCCATCTCACTGGTGACATTAACACTTCGTTTGCACCTTATTTGCACATGCTGAGCGCATAGCAGCAGAGGGAGTAACAAGATAAAAACAAGAACATTCTCATGAATGAAACAACACAAATGGTAATCAGGACGTCAACTACAGCACTCTCACAGACTGAATTAGCTGCTCATAATTAGGATTGTATTTTCGACCAATCCAAACAGGCACAGTTACAAACTGTGTACTAAGTCAAACACCAGTCAGAAATCTCACACTCACGTCCCCAGTGTGCAACATCCAAACTTGCTTGTTCAGAGCTTACTTGTTTGTCACAGAACTTGAAGAAAAACACAGTCCAACAGAGAGAAAAAAAGCCTGGCCTTAATAGTCCATTAATGTGTGACAAGAGTTTTCATGCTGCACCAGGCAAGCCACAACTGCTGGATTGGGCAGGGTGTGTAACAAATTGCAAAAGCTCATCGGTCAAAGAACCAAGCACAGCCAGGCTTTAATATAAAGGGGAGAGAGCGTGGCAGAAAACTTGAAGAAAAAAAGAGAAGAGTGTCAGTAAATGGGGTGGCCTTTAAACAAAATTGAATATTGAATGCTCCTCCTGCAAGTTTGTTATGAGATCAAGAAACTACACAAATATAGCTTTCAGAGACCCTGCTTTATGCGTCTGTAAGTGAGGATGGAATTTAAAAGCTACACTGGGTTGTATCATCTGAATCAGAAGCAGTAAGTATTATATTATAGTGCATCCACACATTATGCAAGGTATAAATGTAGCCACTGTGTACCCCACTCATGAGACCATCTCTTGATGGGACAAAAGTCCCTGATTAAAGATTTGATGACATTTCATTTTCCCTGTGTAGTTCACATGATTGCATGGTCATGTGGCCACACACAAGGAAAAGGATAACAGAATCATTGCATTACTGAGTAGTAGAATAGTACTTTCATGAATAATCAAGAGAACACACTACATCTTCATGTTGGAAATCTCTGTCATTGTAGTGTGGTTAAACCAACAAGTGTTCAGCCTGAAAGAGTTTGACTACTCATGGCGCTTATTTGAATGGTATGCTGATTGTATGACACCACCTACAGGACCTCAGGTTTACAATTAAGCATAACAAGTTCAAAAAGGATCAAGAAATTCCCATGAGCACCAAAATTAAATATAGAAGTATGAAATGCACAGCCACTGCCACCAGAAATCTGTTCTCTGTTCGCTTAGGACCCCATTTGCACACTGTATTAACATTTAAACTATATCTAGATATGTTATCTGAACAGGTATCTTATCAAAGGCCTTTGCTTTTACATCTGGTATTAAGTGTCAATATCTCAACTGTGCAGAAAAGAAGAAAAAAGATAGAGGAGTTAAAGGAAAAGTTAGAGATTTTGGGAGATACACATGCTCATCTTCTTGCTGAGAGATGAAGAGATCCATATGAATTGTGTTTTTATGAGAAAAAAACGATATCACCAACAGTTCAGCATAGCTAAAAGACTGGTAACAGGTGGAAAAGCCTGCCTGGCCCTGCCTAAAGGTACCAGAATTCACCTACCAGCGCTTTTAACATTGTAATCATTTTTAAATCAGTATAATTTGATGTTTTTTCCACTTTTTTGTACAAAATAAAGAAATGAGATACAATCATACATTTTAAGAATAATGGACATCACCCATTGGTTTGTGGATTCCTGTTTTTAAGCCTCAAGTGTGGCATTTTGGCCAGGAGAGACCATATTTCTGCGAGAGGCTGGCACTTCTGTGTTTCAGTTTTCAGCCCTGGAGGTTGCCACTTGGATACAACATGTTTCTTTCTAAGCTTTAAAGGTGCTACAAGGTGGATTTTGTTACCTTTGGATGGATCCAGGTCAGCTTTTCTCCAATTTTTGGTCCTTGTGCTAAGGTAAATTTGCTGACTTGTGGCTTCATATTTAGTGTGCAGATATGAAAGTGGTGTTGATCTTCTCATCCAATACTCAGTGAGAAAGCAAGCTTGTTTCCAAATAGTCAAACTTTTTCTTTAAATGGTATAATGTTATCATACCTCATGCCTTTTACTACTGAGTGATCGGAAAGTGACTTGACTTTTGCCAGCCTTGCTTGATATCACTGAAAGAAGCAGACTTTAAGTCTTGCAGTCTATTTTCTTATATTTTACAGAATACAGTAACTACAGTGATTGTGTATTGGGCTCAAAGCTCTGCCAAAAACTGCTAAACGTGGGTGACCTTACACAGCAGTACTGGGGCTGAACGCTAACAGAGCACTGAAGCTGCTGCTCTGCTGACATGCTGCTTTCATCTTGTGTAGACACAGTGTTAGTCACTGTGACCTTGGTCCTTGACTGCTTAGGGATTCCTCTGAGTGCTACTTTACACCATCTGATGGTGTCAATATGAAAGCTCATCCTTTTCTCAGCCTGGGAAATGACCTGCTTCCCCTCCTGTGTCAACAAGTTGTTTAAAAAACATAACTACAGAAACAAGAGTCCAAGCTCTCATCCAAGCTTTTGTTTCTTCAACTATCAGATCTGCAGCCTGGTGATACATCTCTGAACAGCCCTCAATACCACAGGCCTTCTTCTGCTTGACAGACTGCTGCACTCTCTTGTGATCAATAACTTGGCCTGTTAACACCATTACAAGCATCATCAAGGAACCACCAGATACGTGCTGGATATACTACCACTGTCTTGGAGCCTGAACTAGCCATTCATATTACCCTCTGATGGTAACCAAACGACAATGCCTCACAATTAATCTTGGGATGTACAATTTTGTTTTGTTTTGCTTTGTTTTGTTTTGAAGTAAGTGTATTGATTATACATTTGTGGTGAATGCTATGAAAAAAAAACAATAAAGTAATAAAGTGTTTCCACATTCTCCAGGCTGCCATGCAGTGAGAGCACTTTCTCTAAAAACACAGAGAGTGGTGTATGAAAAAGACACTTTACCATCATCGCACTATGTGTGATTGTTAAGCTTTACACACTGTGAGGCTGAAATAAATAATGAGAAGTAGATCAAAATGAAGAAGAGACAGAAAGAAAAAAATAAATGTACAGAAATGCTGTTTCATACTTTTTGTCTGTGAATTGTCATTTACTATATTGTTACTCTGCTGCTTGCGTAGCCTGAATTAAAACTGGTAAATCACAACAGAGAGAGAATTAAAACAGGAGAATACACATCCTCTGGCCCCCTAGGATGTACAAGGTTCATTTATTGTCATTCTACAACACAAGGTTGCACAGTGAAATGCAAGTTGTATTCCCTTTTGCTACACAAGAAAAAAAAAAGTTTTTGGTGGAAAATGGAGAATGAGTTCAGGAGTCTTACAGCCTGAGGAAAGAAGCTGCTCTGTTGTCTGGTGGTAAGGCAGCAGATACTTCTCTATCGCTTGCCAGTCGGCAGCAGGGTGAACAGGCTGTGGCTGGGGTGGGTGTTGTCTTCCAGTCAGGATGTTTTCTATTGCTCCTCTGTAAAAGTTAACAAGAACTTGGCACAGGAATTTTTCTTTCTTGAGTTTAAGAAATACAGCTGTTTCAGGGCTTTCTTAACCATGGCAGAGATGTTTGACCATGTCAGGTTCTCCGTGATGCTGATTACCAGGAACTTAAAACTGTTCACTTGCTCCACCCCAGCTCCACTGAGAATTGTGTGTCTTCACCTCCTTTTTTTCTAAAATCACCAATCTTGGTTTTGCTGACGTTGAGCAGCTCTGTGCAAGATTGTTTATTTCCTCCCAATATGAATTATCATCGTTTGTATTCTGGTCAATGATGGCGGTGTCGTCCGCAGATGTCAGGTCTCTCCATGTCTAGGACTGCAGTCGTGGGTGTGCAGCATGGACAGGAAGGGGCTGAGCACACAGCTCTGGGGGGGCTCCGATGTTCAACACTAGACTGGAGGAGGTGTGACCGCCAATCAGAACTGCCTGGGGTCTGTTTGTGAGGAAGTCCAATATCCAGTTGCAGAGTGTGGTACTCAAGCCCAGAGTGCTACGTTTGCCAATCAGTTTCATGAGGGAGATTGTATTGAATGCTGAGCTGAAATCGACAAACAACATTCACATGCAGGTGTTGTTATTTTTCAAGATGTGTGAGGGCTGAGTGGAGGGCAGTGTAGATGGCATCCTCTGTGAATATGTTGGCTCTGTACGCAAACTGGTGAGGGTCCAGGCTGGCTGGGATGTGGTTTTTTAATATGTGCTGGAAAACGGTTTCTCAAAGCACTTCATCAGACTGGGGGTGAGTGCCACAGGGTGGCAGTCGTTTAGACGAGACACTGCAGACTTTTTAGTTACAGGGATGATAGTGGTCTTGAAGCAGAAGGGAACACTCCTATGACAGTGACGTGTTAAAAATGTCAGTGATGACATCAACTAGTAGGTTGGCACATGATCTCAGTCCACAGCCAGCGATGTTATCAGCCCTGCAGTTTTAATCATATTCTCCCTCATCAGGATTTTATCTTGCATCTGCTGTGGATCCTGACAGTGGCCGGTCCTCTGGAGGCGGGGCAGACAAGCTACAAGCTTTCTAAAGTTTTCCACCCCTTGTCTAATGGCTCCTACACTTTTAACACCCTAAATCTGCTTTCCCTCCACCTCCTGCCTTTATTTAACATGACAAACAGACATTCTTCAGTGAGAGAGAGGGGATAATCTGTTAATCTCTTTGCTGAGGCAAACAGGAAAGGACAGACAGATTCATCTTCACAAAGTTGATGAGATGCTCTCTAGTTTTGACCGAGGCAACGAATGCTGCAGTGTAGGAGCTCAAATGGATCTAAATGAGGCATTTTAATACCTGCAGAAACAGAGATATGGAGGAGGGAGGGAGATAGATTGAGGAAAGAAAGGAGAGATAAATGGTAGTACAGGAGACAGAGAGAGATAGATGGAGTGAAGGCAGAATAAATGGAAAGGTAGAAGAGAGATGGATTAAGAGAAAGGTGGGGTGCAGAGGGTGGGAGAGACAGATTGATAAAGGTAAAGGGAGAGAGAAATTGATCTTGTGGCAAGAATATGCCCCCCAGAGGATAAGGTTCCTGGAATACAGGGTTGGTTTTCTTTCCTTAGGAAGAGGTATTTCTGTGCTTCGTAAAAGGTTAGACCAACATGGGTTTCTGAAGGTCAGTAGCCAACGTTTGCTCTGAATTTAATGCATTCACTTAAACACTTCATTTACAAATCTTCATGTAAAAATTGCAGCATGATTGGTTTGGTTGCATTGTAATGTCTAACATATTTTTCCACATTCTTACATACAAGTCGGATAGCAACTGATTGCCTACAGCTGTAAATGGTTGAAACAGCTAACTCTCCTGTCAGACCTTTCTCTTTCCTCTACACAGTGCTCTTTGGGTTAGACAGGAATAAATAACTGTCATACAGAAAGACTTTAAAAAACTATGAATGAGGAGGCCCCAAGCCTAGCACTTATGTATTCCAAACAAAATTCACCTATGTGTGTGAACATGCATGGGGTCCATTTTATCAAAGTCCTTTCCATAAAATGTTGCTCAAATGGGGCCCATGCACCTGTGGCACGCCCACGCAAGTGATTTCATTTATTGACTTACCACAGAAGGAAAGGCACAGGTGTTACTGATAACACTAATGATGTCTGTTTTTTAAGGTGTTTTAATGAGATTGACAGTAAGCAGGCATGCTGTATACCAGCAACCTAAAATCAAAGCAGCTTAATGAAATTCAGCTGTCTTTAATTTCATTACTTACACCTTTGTTCATCCTACTGTGACAAGTCAAAGTAGTCTTTCATAATAAAGGCCTATTCTACCTGAATAAATCAGGTCTGTGAGGGTGTGCACAGACTATTTGACTGACCCTGAGTCCTCTTTTAGCTCTGTTCCAACGGTTAGGATGAGACAAATTACATTGGTGAAAACCTGCATACAGCCCAGCATCGTTTTGCTAGCTTCAACCTGAGTAAAGGTCTAATCAGGCAGGTATAAAAACAAAAGGAAAGACAAAATAAAAAGGAAAATACCAAAGTAGGATTCTTAGAATAAGTAAGGATAAGTGGCAAAAGCAATATATATAATTCCACAGTCCAAGAGAACTGAGATTTGTTCACGTTATTGCACCTCTCTGGAGTACCCTCCATCTTTACTATCTACCTGGTTGGCTGATTCTCATTTGGTTCTGGAGAGAGTGCACCTATTGGTTGGTGTCAGTATTTACGCTATTGAATTTTTCTATTTGCATGAGCCAAGAATAAATACTTACAACAGTAGTAATAAACATGTTTGATTTTATGGTAACATCAAGACAAGACAAAGATTGACTTTAGATAGCTCAGACAGAGTTTTACAACCACCTTACACCAAAGGTTTGAGATAATGAGAGCACGCCACAACTCTAGAAAGCTTTCATGATTTTATTCCAACACTGAAAATGTGTCCTCAATGGTGCAATCGCTTGAAAAGCCATTTGGTGTAAGGCTGAAATTAAATACTCAAAGCAGAGCCACCACTGGCATTTGGACCATTCAGCTTCAAACTGGCTATTTCGGACCAGACCTGGGGCCCAAAGGTGGGAGGCATCAACTGATTGTAACTTGAGAGAGATAGCAGGTAAGAGAGACACTAGATACATGCCAATTCCCTTATTTGATTGTTCCTTGCTTGACCTGGAAATTGTTCTGGTCTTCCATCATCAATTCTTGTTCCTACTCAGAAAACACAAGTGCAACCTTCAGGGAGGTTTTCCATCAGACCAACACACCCCTTATTGAAATCTATTAATGACTGGACACTGGAGCTGATCAGACTGATTTAATACCACATGGCAACATCACTACAGTTTTATATGAAAGTGGACAGATAAATCACAGACGCAACTTAAAATTTCAAAGTTTTTATGTTTTATATGATTTCAGATTCACCATCTTATTAAAACATAAGAACCATAAACAGCTTTCTCCGTTTATTAGAAAGATTGTTCTCTCCATCTTTTATTATTTCCCCTTTTAATATGTATCACTGATGATATTAGTCAGGTAGAGGAGGAGAATATGTTGTCTTTAATGGTTGTCAATTAACACTTTTTATTTGTCTATCATTATATCCATTCATTCACATGCGAGGCTAAAGATCGCTCTGTGCCCGGTAGAAACTATAATTCCATGTGAGATATTTACATAATATAATATAATATCTGCAAAACACTGTAATCATAGGTTCTTGAATAATAAATTTACAAACAAAATATCATCAACTGCAGATGCAAATAATAACTTAATTTGAAATATGTGCTGCTGCCGTTACAAATGGATCAATGTCCGAGCTCTTCAGCTCACACTGTGGTTTGAGTAACCCGAATTTTTAAATAAATGTGCAAATGTTTGTCAGAATGTTTAAACGTATATAAACATACAGAGAGATGATAGTAATAACCATGTATTTTGACAATGCATAAGCAAACTCCAAACCATCAAAAGTTGCTACAGGACAAAATTGACTGACAGCTGATCCCTTAAAAAACGGATGTTGCTTCAGATGCCGTTTCAGAGGAAAGGAGGTGTAATTTTCTCTTAAAAACATGTTTTCTGTGGTTTCTTGTTTCCCTCACTTGTCCCCATCTCTTTCTCGTGACTTAGCTTCTCCCAGCAGGGATGTAAGAGGGAGCGAGAGACAGAGAGAGACAGACAGAGAGAGAGAAAGAGGGGTGCGTGGGCGCTGGCTTATGATATAGGACTGATAATAATAACTGTGATTTTATAGCTGTATATTTTTCCTGAATGAGCCAAGAATCACTTGGAATGGAAAATAAGAAAAGAGGAAGAAAAGGACAGAAATTGGTTGGTGAAAGAAAAAGAACAACATTGCAGATTTAGATCCTATATATGTAATATTTTAAATTTATAGCCAACACAGCCCCACTAAATTTTAACAAATCGGAGACTGCTGTTTCCGTATAATTTCCTACAAAACATTCAACAACAGTTTACTTTTAACCATGACAACAGTCTCTCCATATCCTTTAACAAATATTTTTTTTACCCATGACCATGATCTTTCTGTAACCTTTGTGATTTAGCTGCCTAACCTTTAATAGTTCTTAACCATAGTTTTGATCACAGCCTTGATCTTCTCTAACCTTAACCATGCTGAAAATAGGAAGGGAGACTTTTCAATGTTGTCACTGGTCGTTGAACGTAATTCAGGGAAAAATCATCCAATATTGATGCTCTTGTCTCGTGATTGGTTGGACAGGCTTCAGTCCTTGTTCATAAGACCACAAGAGTTTGAGGTCGCTTGTCAGGCATATACATGTAGCGTACTATAATGATTGTGCATACTGACAAAGTAGGCTTTAGTTGGCTTTGCCTCAGGGACCAAGGACAGAAAAAGACCTCTTAATGACAAAACTAGATAAAAATGATGTGTGTGGGACATCCGTGAATGACAGCTATGGGAATGGGAGCTATTTTGGTAGATGTTCACAAAATTTCACAATGATTGAAAAGTTTAACACAGCACACTCTGAATACAGGAGTTTATAAATGTGTGTACTTCAGCTTTTGTGCACACAGTCATTAAGCCCTGAATATCCACAGAGCTTTATGAGTCTGGCTCAGAGTGCCGGGTAGCCAGAAAAAATTGCCGCTGCCGAGGAACTGACAGGTTTTTTGTCTCTAGTTTGTTTGGAATAAACAGTGGAAGTAGTAACGACCACCATGGATGAAGAGACAAAAGTAATAATAGGGAAAGACTTTTTTTTTTTTTAAATGCCTGCAGAAAGTCAGGCAAAGAAAATTTTTTTTTTTTACAAAAAAAGGGGGGAAAAAATCATCACTTCCTTTCAGCAGAAGAAAGTGAAAGACATTTATAGGAGCTCAGTTTCATATCATTATGTCCTGTAATTAGGTTGAATATCCTAACATAGCTGTATGAGTTTGTCTCTGCATGTGTGCCTGATTTGACTAAAAGTGTGAACCAACTAGAATAAATGTTGGCAATGTATGTTTCTGCAAACCATGGATATGTTAACTGGTATGTTTCATATGTATCAGATATGTTGAAATTTTACATTCCTCTAGCCTTTCAACATTTAAAATTTCAATTTTATGGTATGACAAAGATGTGGTTAATATGTGGTCAGGTTTAAACACAAAAAAACATTGATTAGTGTCAGGGAAGAATCATGTTTTGGCTTAAAATGCCCAGTAATGGTGCTACAAACACAGCTGGAAATGTCCCGACGTTGTTAAAAATAGCTTTTGTTGCAACAAACATGGCTGGAAATGTTCTGACAGATTATCTTAAGTGCTATATTGTAGGTAACTGGACTTGCCTGCATTTCTTGAGGACGTTTCACCTCTCATCCAAGAGGCTTCTTCAGTTCTAAATGACTGGGGCAGAGTTGCAGGCTTTAAACTCTGTGTGGGTGTGAACCCTTAAAGAGTCATTGAGGTCACATGAAAGCTCTAGGATTCAGAGTCGTTAAGGTCACATGTGAGTCGTTGACCCACCTGGCCATCATGAGTGTCGTTAGGGTTAGATGAGTCCAGGTGTGAATGGGTGTGAAGTTGTCTGGGGAAGGATCCCAAGACTGCATCCAACTACAAAGTAGTCTTGGGAGAGTTTAAAGCCTGCAACTCTGCCCCCGTCATTTAGAACTCAAGAAGCTTCTTGGATGAGAGGTAAAATGTCTGCAAGAAACACAAGCAAGTCCAGTTGCCTACGATATACAGTAGCACTTATGATTACCATGACCTGGATGACTGAGAATCTTAGCCAACATCCTGACAGGTTGTAAAAATGCCCGATTTTGTCACAACAAACATGGTTGGAAATTTTCTGACATGTCATTAATAATACTCACTTTTGATGTTTGCTGTTCTCAAACAGTGGTCTGCTGTCACCTCCTGCTTGGCAGCCATCTCACCTTGGTGTCATGCCATCCACCATGCCCTCCAGCTCTTGATGAGAAACTCATATACATGTAATCTGAACTACGTCACTTTAGAAGGGTTGATACGATGCGTATAAATGCAGTCAGGAGAAACATACAATTCTCTGACAACTGGTCTGAAAGTGTGTGTGTGTGTGTGTGTGTGTGTGTGTGTGTGTGTGTGTTGGTTCCTGTGAGCGTTTGAGCTGCAGACTTTCATGAGCAAGTAAAGTAAAATGTGTTATAAACTGGGTTACAGACTGTAGACAGGGGTTAAAGTGTGTGTTTGTGTGTGTGTGTGTGTGTGTGTGTGTGTGTGTGTGTCTGTGTGTCTGTGTGTGTCTGTGTGTGTGTCAGATCACGGAGCAGAGACTTGAGGCAGAGCGTACCGTGACAAGCCTCATTAAGAGGGAATCTCTCCACTGTTCTGGCTGTCGACATCACCACCGCCAGACTTCTCTAATTACGCTCTCTAAGTGCCGTTTCGTGCAAGCAATCAGCCCACTGCTCTTTGCATATGCAAATATGACAGACCTGATCATTAGCTTTTATATCTCACACACTCTAATTGTTATTGTAAAATCTGCCGCATGGAGCCAAGGGCGAACACACTCAGTCCTCTCACTGTCTTTCCCCCTCTCTCTCCCTCAATCTATCACCAACTGTCGACTCTCATTCCGTTACATGTTTTATGAGATTTTGTCGCTCTAAACAGAGTCATGCGGTTGAATGTCACGGTAGTATAATCAGCTAACAAATGCCTCTGCCTGACATTGTTTCATCAGAGCGGAGGGGAGAAAAATAATAGAGGAGCACTTCCTGGCGATGGGCTAATTGGCCAAATGGAGTCACTTAGGCAGAACAACAGTCCCATCACAGCAATGATGATGATGATGATGACGATGGTGATGGTCCCAGAGAAACAACATGGGAGCCCACTGGCCCAAATATATCCCCCGAATCAACGGTGATGCTTTGTGATCTACAAGGAAAATACAGTGAAAGGACAGAAATGCAAAAAGTTTCAAGGACTGTGACGAGATTGTCCTTGAGAGCGTGCAAGGATCTGCATTTGTTAGGCAGTGCATCCTCCTGACCTGTTTGAAAACTAATCCTAACGCCCTGATGACTCCAAATTACGGTGAGATATATTAAATGAGAGGGAATGCATTAGTTGTCTGGTATGAATATTTTAAGAACTTTTGGCATATTGTAGGATGACTGTCTAAAGACACTTTATATTTTATATTCTCACTTTTTCAGCACTCTTAGAATTGTGCCAGACTGTCAAAATCCACTTTTTCTTTTGTTATTCTCATTTATTCAGCACGCTTAGAATTGTGTCAGGCTGTGTTAGACTTCACATTCAACACTAAAGACACAATAATGTGAATTGTTAGTATGCACACTGCACCTAAACTCAATTATAGTCTCTTTACAAAACCACAGAAATCAAATTAAACATACAGCAAACACATTTTCACACCTGTATGAGTAGAACTTTCTATGCTCCACACAGTTCTCTCATATTACATCTTGATAATCTCTTTTATATCTAACTGCATTTATTAGCTGAATGGTAGTGAAGCTTGTTCTGTTAATCTCTGCTAGCTGGGTAACACTGAAGGCCTGGCTGATAGAGCCTTGTGAAGGAACTGCCTATCGTTTAGCAATGTTTTCATGCAACCCTAATACACAAAACAGTGTCTAAGGTCACATTAATATGCTTTAAGATAGCAATGAAAAATTGTGAGGGACGTCTATATTGACAAAACATTAGCCACGTCACAACAGAGACTTTTTTTGATCCTACACGTTTATATATGACACTGCCCTACTCCAAAATATGACCAAACTGGCTGTCAAGAAGAATCTATGACCCATGTGTACGTTTTTGGTTAGATGGCGACTCCTAGAGGCTGTAGTATTTATTACAGGAGCAAAGGCGGCAGAAGTGGACTTTTATCCAGGAGACCAGTGTTCCTGTCCCATGTGAAACCAAAAGTAAACATAAAGGTATTCCATCCATTTTCGTAACCGCTGGAGCCTATCCCAGCTGACATTGGGCAGGAGGCAGGGATTGAGATTGAGGGATTGAACCAGGAACCCTCTTGCTGTGAGGCGACATAACACTAAACACAGCTGGCACACAGTGGATATCTTAATTCATTATTTTAGCACTATGACACAACACTGGGCTTTACTGTAACTGTGAACTCACCTTGTGTTCTTTCTGATACATGTGAGCTGTTCTGAAAAGTTAACAGTTTAGTGTACACTTAGATCATTTGAAGAATAGCGGCAGAAATCCCATATTTCATTATTCTGTGTCAAGATTTAAGGACTGTAAAAGAACTTTTCTTTCTCTGTCAGATAAATAAGTCCCGAGACATAAGGCATTAAAGAGGTTTTGATGTCTTCAGGGTGTCTTAGGTGTTAATTCGGGGTTCTGAGACCCCCTGTATTTTGCACACTGATTCCAATTGGCCTTTGTTGCTAGTGCCAACGATTAACACTTCTTTTAGCAATATGCTCATTTCTAAGGCTAATCCCTAAAGCTGATCTGTAACATTCCCATGACCCTGAAAAATCACTTTGCCAGCCTTGCATATGGACTCAAATTCAAAGTACTGCCTGAGACCTAAGAATGTCTTTAATGAAGATGAGTTTATACTGTATTCTGTCACAATAACAGTTCCATTACAGTCGTTTTACCTGTGCAAAACATATTCATGACAATAGTCAGCAACGCTCTTCATATCATCATTTGGTGATAACTCAGTGTCTATCAGCTCTGCTCTCACTGTAGAATGTGAACAGGACTGCAAGTGCAATGCTCACTGACATCATCAAACTCAGTAATTCTGGCCCACACACTACAGACTATTTGTTAGGTCATGGCAGCAAAATAAACAAGGATGTATCCAAGCACATATCTTATTTTCAGTTTAATTGTTGTGTAAACATTGTACGCTATGTGTGAAAGGGTCTGGGGAAATGGAATACAAATCAGAGGCTGTGGTCATTAGTCCTTATCCTCTGCTAGTCATGTAACCTGTCTCATTCAATCGACAAATTAATGAAAAAGTCAGCCAATACACAGTGAGTCATATCAAACATGCATGTGTATCCAAAAAGCTGGACCTATTGTCCCAAAGTTATCGGGGCAATAGTTCTAACATGTGTGTGTTAATCTGTTGTCTCTAAAACAAAGTGCAACCCCAAATGGCGGCCTTAAGAAACATTTTGTGAGACCCCCGATTATCACATTAAATGCATGCATTATATTTTAATCATTCGCAATCCATTCAACACTTTCACTTTCAGTGGCTTACATTTAAAACATTACTTGGATGCCATTGTTGTGCATGTTCACACTTCACAAAAGCTAGCTCACACGTCAATTCAAACTAATTAAAATTAACTAGTTTACAGATCACAACTAGAATTTTGATCTAAGTTAGCAGTTCCAAAAAATTAACTGGTTTACATTCATGTTTTCCATTTTTTAAATTAAATTGAAATCTTGTGGTATCAATCACTCACAGACATTTCACAGACTGGTCAGATGCACAATTTGCGTAAAAATGATGACTTAATTTATTCACTTGTTCATAAAAGTTCTTCATATATTCATGTGAACTAGCTTTAGCAGAACCAGTAGCAGCGTTGCCTGCTGGTCTTGTGCTGTGTGTTGTGTCCACAGTAAATCCTTGGGTGTCATAAAATGAGCGTCATTAACTGCTTCAAGAATGAATGAATGACACTTGGGGCGCTGGTGGCTTAGTGGTAGAGCAGGCGCCCCATGTACAAGGCTGTTGCTGCAGCGGCCCGGGTTCGACTCTGGCCTGTGGCCCTTTGCTGCATGTCACTCCCTCTCTCTCTCCCCCTTCACACTTGTCTGTCCTATACATCAAAGGCTAAAAAAAAAGTTAGTTGCTTGGCAACTAGTGGCACCACTTGAGTGTCACAGGAATTACACTCTTTCATCTTTGCTAGTGCAGCTGCAAACAGATGAATTCTGTACTCAAGGAATTTTATGTTAAATGGAAACAGGGGACCAAATCACAAATTTGACAACTTACTATGTGACTCAGAGGTGGTCATTGTTTTGCAAGTCACAAGTAAGTCTCAAGTCTTTTCATTCAAGTCCAAGGTCAAGACAGGCAAGTCCTGAGTCAAGTCCCAAGTCAAGCTAAGTCAAGCCAAGCCAAGTCCTAAACTTTGAGTTTCGGTCCCTATTCAAGTCATTATAAGCTTTTCACCATTTTTTTGCAGTGCTTATGCGTGTACCGTTGGTTTTGCGCCGCTGGAGGATATTTAGCACGTCAGCTGACACGAGAAGGGCTTTACACACATATTTGCACACAGTTGAAGATGTTGAATTACATTTGACCAAATGTTTCCCATACCCCATATGCCGTTATAGTTGCTCCTGCATGTGGGAGCATCTCGTGTGTCAGTCAATGTTGTGACTCTAATATTGATTGTAAAAACAACTGATGACTATTGACAAGTGGAACAGATACCACTTAACTAAAAATTGTATCCAAATACTTTGAGAGGTTTTTGAGTGATGACATCAAAACTAGGCCTGTTAAAATAACTATTTTTGTTTGACAATATGTCCAGAAGAAATTGTGATAAACACTATTATTGTCAATACAATATCATTTTGTGTTCATTGTATGCCAACAATACAGTGATGATATAGTAGCATGATAATGTAGGTACTTTTAATTCTTAAGAATATTCAGACATGAAAAAATATTTAACATTTTTCAATTTTTTAATGTTCAAGACAGAAAACATAACATAATTTGGCCAACAAAAACATAGTCAAGTGATATCTCTTGCAACCAATAGACAAGCTTAGTGAAGTTCCGGGAGCACTGCAGTTACCTCTATTATCCAGCCAGTGTGCTGCCGGCGATGGACAGCCCGGGAGGTGGAGGAGTTGAGGATGAAGTTGCTGGAGGGTAATAGTATAAATGATGAACTTTTTGGCTTGTTGCATCGTCTACAAAGTGTGTGTGTGTGTGTGTGTGTATGTGTGTGTGTGGAGAGAGAGAGATGGTGTGTCTGCACCTAAGACAGGCAGGTGAGCTGGATATGTATGAACTGGAGGTTAGCAGTACACCATGAATCTAACAGTGAATATTCACTGCGCATGTGTCGGCGTCTGTGTGTACCCGTCAGAAGCTCTGTCAAAAACACACTGGTCCGGGGTCAGTCTGAGCTGCTAAAGAACGATTTTAACAGTCTGTTCACTGCCCTAAAAAAAGTGTCAATCTTCATCAGCGGCCCTCTTCCCACACTCGGCCTCAGTGCAGAGCGGTTCAGTCGGCTCCTCCAGCTCCATTCTTGGCTCCGGGCAGCCTGTACTATCCACGGTTTTTATTTTGTAGTCAATTTTAACTTATTTTGGAACCGCCCCTCCTTTTATCGACACGACTGACTTCACCCGAGCAAGCTAGGAAGCCACATGTTAGCTTCCAATATACAGCACACTGTACATACCATACCACACACACATGCATGACTGTTTACAAGACACACCCCCTCCTCAGTGCCTTCCTCTTCTTCTACGGAGCCCTCCATGGACATTGCCTCCTGTAACTACTCCCCTACAAGCTCCAGCTGTCACTAACCTCAATAGACAACGACCTCTCCCGGCCCGTCCAAAGTGGTCTTGTCCCTACTGTCAGAATTACCAACAGTAGACCAAAAAAATACATCCTGCCCTCTGCTGGCCAAAACCCGAATAACTTGATTTCCATTCATACACAATTAGGCCCTTCTGTTCCACCAAGCATACCTGTAAAGATTAGCCTTTTAAATATAAGGTCCTTAAATAACAAATCTTTTATTTGCAATGATTTTATTACCTCCGATGACATTGATATTTTTTGTATGACCGAAACATGGTCAAAACCAGATGAATACAAAGACCTAAATGAAGCTACACCTCCAGCATTCTTATATGCGCAGAAGCCCCGGCTATCTGGCCGCAGCAGAGGGGTCGCTGTCATCTACAGAGACAATTTCTTTTATATGCCTCTCTGCTTTTACCTAATTATGACCGGGTCTGCATAATCGGTGACTTCAACATTCATGTTTGTTGTCCTGGTGATGCTCTTGCGGGGGAATTTCTTAATCTTTTAGAATCGTTTAATTTTGTTTTACATTCCACAGGGCCCACCCATGAGAAGGGCCATATCTTAGATCTTGTTATTTCATATGGTCTGAAGATTGATAATGTGGAACTTATTAACACCTGTATATCCGATCATTTTAGTATTGTTTTAAACTTATACTCCTCTCCTTCGCCTTAAGTCTCACCTGCCCCCACCCGCTCTCACATCATTAACTCAACAACAGCAGCTAAATTTTCACATGCTTTTTCATGCCTCTCTTCCAAACTACCTCTCTCACATGATACCAACTTCCTGGTGAATCCTTCAATGACCTCTGCCTGAATACAATGGACTCAGTAGCCCCAGTCAAAACCAGAACCAAAATCACTTCCTCAGTCTCTCCATGGTTTAATGACCATACCCGCTCCTTAAAGAGAGAGGTACGCAAAATAGAGCGTAAATGGAAGTCCTGCAAACTTCAAGTTCACTATGAGCATTTGAAAAGCCTAACGAATAATTACAATGCTGCAGTTAAGGACACACGAGCAACTTTTTTCTCCAACTTGATCCCAGAATGCTCAAAACTCTAAAGTGCTGTTTCAAACACTCGACCGAATTGTTGGCGCCCCCATCAATATTAATTTACATGCATCACCTGAACTCTGTGAGCAATTTTCATCATTTTTCACCGAAAAAATTGAAAACATTAGATTTCACACCATCAGCAGTCGACCCCACAATTCACTTGTCCCGGAACCGCCAACTCACCAGTCCTAATCTATGTCAGTCCTCTGCTCGTTTAGTTCAGTGTCACTAACTGATCTCAACACAATGGTGATGCGCATGAAATCCTCCTCTTGCCCTCTGGACGTGGTCCCTACCAGACTACTAAAGGAGATTATGCCCACTGTTGGTCCCTTCATTTTATCTATTGTCAATCACTGTCTGACCTCAGGTGTGGTTCCTGCTTATTTAAATCTGCTCCAATTGAACCTCTGCTCAAAAAAACCCAATCTAGACCCATCCATTCTGAACAACTACAGACCAGTCTCAAAGCTCCCTTTTTTATCAAAGATCCTAGAAAATACTGTATTCAAACAATTAATAAATCATCTATCAGTCAATAACTTATTCGAAAAATTCCAGTCCGGCTTTCGATCACTTCATAGCACAGAATAAGCTCTCCTTAAAGTTTGCAATGATCTCCTATTGACTCAAGATGCCGGCAAGTGTTCCATTCTAGTTCTCTTGGACCTTAGCGCCACATTTGACACGGTAGATTATGACATTTTAATTGACAAGTTAGAGAAGTGGACAGGAATCACTGACGTGGCCCTGAATTGGTTCAGGTCTTACCTTTTTAGCAGATACTTTTCGGTATCTATAGCTGGCTCTGTTTCTTCCCCCACTAATATCTCCTATGTCCCCCAGGGGTCGATCTTGGGCCCTATTATCTGTTTCATTTACATGCTCCCTCTAGGTGACATCATCCGTAAATACAACGTCCATTTTCATTGTTATGCAGACGACACACAGTTGTACATCCCAATCAATCCTGGTGATCAGTCTAATATAGCAGCCCTCCACAACTGTATCACAGAAATAAAATACTGGATGTCAGACAGTTTTCTCCAACTCAATCAGTCAAAATCCGATGTCATTGTTATAGGTCCATCCACAACAAGAAAACTAATTTTGGAAAGCCTTGGCGATTTAACACCTCTTGTAAAACCCTCAGCCAGAAACCTCGGCATCATTTTTGACCAGGATTTGAACTTTGAACTTCATGTAAAAAAAAAAAAGTGGTCCAGACATGTTTTTATCATTTGAGAAACATAGCCAAAGTCAGGTCTTTTATCTCAGCCACAGATTTGGAGAAACTCATCCATGCTTTTATTTCTTCACGCCTCGACTATTGTAATAGCTTATATACCTGTCTCAGCCAGAAATCACTTCACCATCTACAGTTAGTACAAAATGCTGCAGCTCGGCTTTTAACTAGGTCTAAAAAATGTGACCACATCACCCCTGTTTTAGCATCCCTGCACTGGCTGCCTGTTCATTTTAGGATTGATTTTAAAATTCTTTTATTTGTTTTTAAGGCCAGACTTGGGCTAGCCCCTGCCTATATTTCAGACCTTTTATCCTCACACAAACCAGCTCGCAGTCTGAGATCCGCTGATAAGGCCCTGCTAGCTGTTCCAAGGTCTAGGCTGAAAACAAAAGGCGACAGGGCCTTTGCAATCAGGGCCCCTAGACTCTGGAACGATTTGCCTGAGGAAATCAGGTTTTCAGAGTCTGTTCCTCATTTTACATCGCTCCTCAAGATACACTTTTACAGGAAGGCTTTTATGAAGTAATGTTTAAGTTGATGTAATGTTTAATTTGTATGTATTTTGTGTTCATATTGAGTGTGTGCTGATATTTTATGCTGTAAAGCACTTTATTTATATTGAAAAGTGCTATACAAATAAAGTTATTATTATCATTATTATCATCATCATTATTATTATTATTATTATTAGTAGTAGTAGTAGTAGTATTATTATCATTATTATCATCATTATTATTATTATTATTAATATTCAGTGTGAGCAGCAGTTTGTCACAACATCCAGACCGGATGTTCTAACAAAGGTGAAGCTATTTTGGTAGCATGCAGAGAAATTGTGTCATTTGTTTTGTGTCATGTGATCCTCTCTTGTGATTGGCCTTCGAATTCTTTTGAACAGATATCTGCTGATAACAATCAGTGGCTGATCGATCGTAACACCCTTATCTGAGGTGTTCAGTTTATCATGCTTGCTGGTCATCTTCTCTTTAAGTAGAGAGAGCAAGTTAATTGCATATCAGATTTTTTATATACTGTAGCTGTGGCACTAATCATTTACGAGTGCCACTGCTAATTACATTAAAGAGAAACACAACTGGAAAAATATTTTTTAATCTTTGGGTTGAGGAAAGGCTCAAGTCCAAGTAGAGGCGCAAAGCATTGGTGTTAAAGTCCAGGTTGAGTTGCAAGTCTTTTATGATTTTGTGAAATTGAGTCTAAAGTCATAAAATTTGTGACTAGAGCCTGACTCGATACTAAATCATATGATTCAAGTCCACACACTCAAAACTTTGAAAACCATGGCTCTAAAGTGCTTCACCAAATGTTGTTCCATTTTGGTTACTTTGATGAAATCATGTGCAACCAACATCAGGCTGCTGCAGAATGACCACACGATTATCTGTGATTCTGTCCTGGCTGGACCTTTTGATTTGAGTTTTGTCTCCCAGGATGCACTGCAAACCATCAGGTGAGAGATGGTGACATCCATGGGGAATAGTTATACATAGACCAGTGGAAAAGTCTTGAACTAATTAAAAGTTGACTCTCTTCATTACTGAATGTCCTCAGGATAGCCTGTATCCTCATCCAAAAATACCAGCTCGCTGCGTGCATCATTTCCATCCTAACAATTTGTCTGGCAATAGTACATTGCATTTTCAATTTAAAAGTCATGTTTTAATTTCAACGGAATCTGATTAACCAGAGTTCCGTCCATAATTGGTTTGGTCAGTTGTGATGGTGGAGAGTCATCAACAAATTATCTCTGTAGAAAAAAATAATTCCACAACTAAGTGAATAGCTATGTAAATAGCATCATTATAAGAAATTATCTTATAAAGCAATCATATAAACAGCTTAAACAAACTGCTTTTGACAGCAGTGGCATTCCATTGTATACAATTCTAACTAAATCTTAATGAATGCATCACAGACATTTGAAGATAATGAAGGCAACAACCAATTTACAACAACAGAACACTTTTTTTTTTACTTTTATTCTTCTAATACCTTTGAAATACCACACAGCAACCACATATGATTATGATGTACAAAATACACCACATTTTCTGTGCAATTTTTGTATGTTCTCCGTTACCATGGTTCTCATCATGTGCGATTGGTTCAGCTGGGTTTTGGGGCATATTTGATGCCTTTATCAAATCGCTAGAGGTGACAGGAAATGAGGGAGAGATGCAGCAAAGCTCCTCACTGCACCTTAACTGGCTTTTGTGTTGCATCCTTAAAAAGAGCAAATGACCAAAGCAAAGCAAAGAGGTGACAGGACAAGTGAATAATCCAAATCATGGCAGTCAATTTTTCCAATGAAAGCGTTTACTCATAGCATACACTGAAAATGTCACCTGCTTTCAACTCAGGTAGCATTACTTGATGTCCATTATTGTCTTTCTGTGTCTTGTTTTACCAGCTTACCACGTTTGATCAATTGAACTAATGGTAGGAATAACTTTCAAATGTTCTTCCCCTCACAGTGTTGGGAAAGGTCAGGTTGACGACTTGTGTGGTCATCTTAACACCCACCCTTCCTTCAGAACACTCCTGAGAGCAGCCATGCTCAGCAAATCTAGTTTAGCAAATATAATAACAAGCCACTGTCAGCCCAACCCTACCTTAACTCTGTGGAGCTGCCTTCCAAGATTGCAGTCTTGGAAGTCCAACATCTCATTTACATGGTGCATTAATTCTGAGTTAGAATGTAGACTTAGAAAAAGAAATATAGTAAGCACTTGTTACATTTATACAGTTTCCATAATTACTATTAGTAGTAGAAAGAGCAGCATTTTATTGCATCGCCCAAAGTGCTAAACATACTATAATGAAATGAATCAACACAGTTAGGCAGAACAATAAAGAAAAGTAAACAATAAACCAATAAATAAAATGAAGATATCAAAATGGGGATGTAGTTGCACACTGTTACAAACAACAAGTTCTATTGCTCTTCCATCAGTTAAAGCATGGAAATGAAAATTGGAAAAGTAAATTATTTTGTCGTAGGTAGTAAAAACAATTTACATAAAATCAGGAAATTTAGATAAGAATATTGGTGTAATGCTGAATGCGGTGATAAACAGTCACACTGAATATAGACTGAAAAAAAGCATTTAATAAAGGTGAATCTATTAGAAAAATAATTACAATTCTGACCCCTCTTCTATTCTGTCTTCTGAAGTATGAAAAGCTGTCATTTAAAGGAGAAGCGTCTAATAATGACAATCTGTGACAATCTGTCTCTGACCTTATCCAGTTAGTTTTTAATTGCTCAACACTCCACCAATTTTACGCATCAACTTCAGTTTTGTGGTCACAGAGATTTTTATCATCTGATGAAAATTGTTGTATGTGCATTGTGGGAAATGTAGGATCCAGGCTTTTGGGGGCTTGAGAAGTATCTCACCTAGGCGTTGTTTTAACACTTGGGGGCGGGAGTGGGGGGGCAACACTTTCCTGCATTCTGGAATTTTTTTATGCACCAGTTTGTGCCTTTCCTGCATTGGTTTATCGTGCCAAGCATCAGTATTTTTTATCAAAATAAAATCCCTCTCCTACTCTCATGTTTTGTTTTTGTTGTCCACTGCATCCCCCCTGAATACACCTATGACTTCACCTATAGTGTCAGTTAGGTCTAGATATCTTTACCTATGCTCTCTGCTGCTTCAATTTTTACAATTCTTTTTAAAAATTGTCTCTTGTAGGTCCACCAGCTTTACGGATGTGCAATTTCCAATAGCTAGAGTGTCCCTTTAACACTCATACAGGCTGTTATGGAAGACATATTATGTAGGTACTGTATGTGGGCTATGTCTGGAGCTTCCTCTAAATACTCTCACTAGCACATTAAATCACCACAAACAGCCACAAAGTCCCTTTTTTCCCACCCTGAATTTGGATTAAAAGTGAATATATCATTATTGATTTGGTCTTACTCCTGAATCACATTTGCATTATGGCAATTTCACGTCACCTCTTCTGTATACATGTTTCCTCTCTGTCATCTGCGGTTGGAGGGTGGGTTGTTGTGTGTGCAACAGCTATCATAATATATTGTCATTAAGGGACTCAAGCGACCACAAAGCATTAACATTTCAAATTGTCCATGAAAGGATTTTAATAAGCACATTGCCATGTTTTTATTATTCTGTTCATTAACCACTTTCTATCATTTTACTCCTATACTGAAACACTATCCTCCCAATGTCCCAGAGGAGACTGTGAGTTTAATCTGTCCAAATATTAGGTTTCAAACTCACTGAAAATGTACAAAAACTCCTCATTTACAGTTATGCTGTGAAAATGGAACCAAATATGAGTTCTTAATTTCTAATAAAAAGCCCAATTTCCCACCACATGTACTAAAACAACAAATGTGTGCACTGCTTTTCAGTTAAGAAGGCAATACAGGACACATGTGGCAGGTAGGGGGAGTAAAATATTAAATAACGTAGTTGCTGTAGACAGAGAGAGAGATGTGGAGAGTGACTTGATCCAGCTGTAATGGGGTTCAATTCACCAACCTAACCATGTCTCTGCTTAATACCCCTGCTGGCTGATCCTCCAAAGCGCCAGCTTGGGGAAATTATCCACTGGCCCTGTACCCTTTTACTAGGGAATCCATACAATATTACTCCTCTGTCTCAGATGGTGTCAGAGAAGCAAGAGTGGGATACTGGGACACTTACTGAGGAGGTACTCAGTGCAGCATAAACAGCAGCACAGATTCACTAAGGATCAGTGGTAGCCTTGTGCACTTAAATATTGAACAGAGAGGGAAAATGAATCTATTCGCTTTCATGCATTATTAAAAGGAAGTAAAAACAGAATTGTATCCACTGAGTTTCTGTTCTATTCTCCGAAGTGAGCGACCAGAGAGTTTGGAATTATGAGGCTCCATTAGTAGTCAGAGCAGTTTGGAGAGCTTTGAGTTTCCACATCCTGCCCAGTGAAATTGACAGGCAGTACAGTTCATTTTTATAGCTTTCCAGGTTGATGCTCTAAAGACCCTCTTAGGTTCCATTAGGTGCTATATTATGATGTCTACTTTGTCTGATTTTAATCTTTCATCATTATAGGAACATGTAAAATGTAACTCATGGCTAACGAAAGCAACAACTATATGCACATACTGACAAATTAATATTAAAAGGTTTATTGATGATGAAAACATGGCTATGGCTTACTGCTGCACTTGCATTAGACTTTGACCAGGAGTGCATAATCCCCCAGTGGTACATAAAAACCTAACATTGCAGGTGGAGCTAGGAAGAAAGTGGTTGAATAAAGCATTAAGACTTGCATGACAGCACGGTGCAGCAGCAGAAGCAGCAGCCTGATGGAGAGCTAAGCACAGGTGAGTCGTGTCATATAACTGCTTGACGCTGTGATGATGATTGGTTTGCTTGTAAATGTGCACTCTTAGGTGGACCCATCAGTTTCCCTTGGGTAGAGTTTTCTGACCGACTGCTCCTAACTTTGTAGCTTTTCTCACAAAATGATTCATTTGAACATACAGCGTGCTGTTGTACAGCGATATATAACAATAAATAGCTGTAGGCCCGACCAACTCCACTTGAGCTTGGATGCTGTATGAGGTTTGTGTTGAGCAGCTTTGCATCATTCACATCTTTCTTCTTCCAGCTTTACTGCCCTTGATGGCAGACATCAGTGACAGTCAAGTGGATCCTGCCTTCCATAAGTTCAGTGGAAATGTTTGCAGCTTTCGGATAATGCTAGCAGAGGCTATTAAACATGATTTGTGCAACTAGAAGTTTTCTGCCTGCTCTCCAGCTTCCTAAACATGTCTTTTGGGAATCCTGTTGTTTTTCATGCAGTTACATGTGTTGACTATATCAGCTGGATCTGGCAAAGGAAGAAGGGAGGGAAGGATAGATGGAATGGGCTACAGCTCTGGTAGATGCATTTAGGGGAACACTGATTTCTTAAAGGTGTACAGTGTCCAGGATACTAAACAAATAAAATATTTTGCAGTTTTGTTGTTGAAGGTATTCTGTGCAGGATTTTCCTAAAAAGCAATGTATAGACTGCCACAAACACAAACTCTCTGAATCATCACGTAGAACCCACTAGAAATGAGTGGCAGTGCGTTTATCTGCAGAGATCCTGCCCTCCACCTGTATTGCCTTATTATGACTCAGCACAGGTGACAGCCTTGGCCCAAGCCAATTTGTTTTCAGGGTGTCCGTCAGTCCCAATAATGTGAACATGATATCTCAAGAATGCCATAAGGGTTTTGTCTTTTTTTTCAAATTTGGCACAAATGTCCACTTGGATTTAGTGATGAACCTATTACATTTTGGTGGTCAAAGGTCAAAGTAAGTGACCTTGCGTCTGTCTCGTTCTCTTGAACACAATATCTCAAGAACGCTTTGAGGGAATCTCTAACATTATGGAAACAGCACGAAACCTCTCTTGCTGGTGAGCCTGATATAAGTATTTGTGACCTTGCCAATGAGCTCACTGATTTATTTACCAAGTGAGAGGTTTGTGACAGTAGACCACATATTAATTAATTAAAATTTAGTAGTCATCAAAAGTAAAAGAGGATAAGCATCTCATATTGTGGCACTAAGTACTCTCTGAACTTGACTTTCTTGTATCTAGTGCATCATCTATGGGCCCCTCAAAGGCTCTGGAGCAGGCGTCTGGGTGCTGATCTAAATTAGGGTTATGCTCTAAATGTACTACTTCATATGACCTGTCAGATGACCTTGTCTGAAGGCTGTTCTGAATGGCCACACACGAACGCAGCATGAAAAGCCTGCCATCATAGAGAGGGGTGAGATGTGATGATTGTTTAAATGTGAATAACTGCACACTTTTGGACAATATCTCCTCAATGGCATTCATAGTCTTATCTGTAACTTTGTGTCATATTGCTGTTGTCTTAGCCACGGGCCAGATGCATAAAACTGTGTGTAGAATTGTGACTCTATCTATTTTATAAATCCCAATTATCGTGGCACTGGGTGCATTTGCACAAGCCTCATATCCATACCTACAGTTAGCCATAAATGCATGTAGAAACACCATGAAACATACACTTGCATATCAATAGCCATTGATTACATCTTTCAGACACTTGGGCCCAATTCCAATTCCTATTTTAACCCTCAATCTTAATTTTCAAGCTCAACCCTCAATCTCACTAGCCCTCAAAACCAAGTGTTAAGGGCTATCTTGTGACTTTAAAACGGGACACCCCTCAAAGGCAAATACGTCTTGAGACTGTGGGGGGCAGCAATATGCCAAAACTCCGTCCAGTCTGTCAATTCAAAGAAGAAGAAATATATGTCATCAGTAGTCGTCGATAAAAAGACGTGACTTGTTTTTTTTTCCAACACTTTATTTCAGTTCTTGTTCAAAACAAGCAGTGACAGACATGAACAGAACAAATATGCCAGGGTTAAGAGAAATAAAATAAACAAACAAATAAATAAAAAAGTTCAGCAGCTCAAACAATTAAATTGTTTACATATTTTCAGAGTCTTTATAGCTTTGGAGTTTGTGGAGTGCTGAATGGTTTCTAAGTATTGCTGCATTTCATTCATAAAAATTTTGAACAAGGGTTTTCTGTTACAAAATTTACTCTTATGAATATGGAATTTCGCTAAGATAATAGATAGATTAATGATATAGAATTGTTTTTGTTTTGAAATGCTGACATCATAAAATCCAAACAGCACATCTTTGTACAGTAGTGAAAATAGAACATAAATGTTGCAACGAATATACTCGACAAAATCTTTCCAAAAAGTGACAGTATAGGGGCAGCTCCAAAACAAATGTACAGTTACCAAACAACAATCTTCGACAATGCCGTCTGCAGCTGTGCTGATTTCATATTGAAACAGAATGCTTGATCACTAGGGGAACAGTTGCCGTTGTGACTGAGAATTATGTTATGAATATGAACAGGTCACAAGTTACAAATTACTCACTCCCATAGTTTTTTTGGAGCCTGCTTGCTTTTTGTAAACTTGTCTTCATTGGTGGCCCTGGAATGAATCAGGGCTTGTGTTTTGTCTGGTGGCCCTGAAATGGAACAGAGATAACAACATTACTTTCTTTTCTTTTCTTTTTTTTTGGGCTACCTGTCAGATATTCGTTAAGTTATTAGTTTAGTTTCATGCAGTATTGCAAGTATTATCACAATGAATACTGTAGTCAACATCCAGCAGAACTGGTGAGGCTGTTTACACGGTCACACAAGTGTTATCTGGTGACTTTCATCCACGTTAACGTTTCACTCTTTGGATTATAAGTTGATATTCAACCAAATAACCTGTAACAGTTACCACAACAACCGACGTAACTTATTCAGCAGAAAGTCACCAGATAATACCATCACTAACGTTAACCTGCAGCTGTAACGTTACCAGCTGCAGACTCTATGGCTACAGGAGATGACACCATCCGGTCATCTTACAAAAATGTTGAAAAAAATAGTCCATAAAATGACGTTAAACTAAGATAATGCAATGGTTATCATAATTTTAAAACAACTATTAATGAGGAAAATACTCACATTGATAACTCTGCTTCCTTACGCTTGTCGCCGCCATCTTGCATTGACTGAATCGTCTGTACTCGTCCAGGTTCGGCTGAGCTTGGTGGATGATACACAAAGGATTCTGGGATAGCACTTGTTGCCAAGGGTGGTCCTGGAAAATCTTAAAAGTGAGGGCCATACAGCCCTTATTCTTGACCCTCAACTCAACACTCGGAGAATCGGGACAGCACTAACACTTCGCGGGAGCACAGATTTTTGAGACTGAGGGTTAAGATTGACGGTTAAGATAGGAATTGGGATTGGGCTTTAGTTTCCATGCACGCTAATATTTCACAATTATTCCAAATAAGACAATATTCTGAATTTGATGTGAGTAAGGCAAACAGCATACTCTAGATATTCTGAATTAGGCCTTTTTCCAAATTTGGCATTTTCCGAATAAGATGGGGGGGGTATTCTGATATTAGCCGGGTTTTACTAGCATTCTTGGGGTATACATACAGCACATTTGCATGAGGTAGAGATGCCCAAAAGAAAAGCCCACATTTCTAGTCAGATGGAGAGACACACCTACTTTAAACATAATGAAAGACTTGGATATCAACAGGTTTTTTGGTGACTGAAGGAATAAAAGAGGGAGGCTGTGTTTGCCACACAATGGAAACGTCTGTTTTGATGCAAACAAGCAAAATGACAAGTGGCTCCAGCTGTTCCACATCATGTTATGACATGTTAATCGGGGTATGCACAGCTGCATTTCAAAGGGAGTATTAGTGGAATGTATATTTTCATCAGCTATGTAGCTTAGTAGAAATATTGTTGGGTTTTTTTAAACTACAGGGGCCGGTTGCACCAACTGGTCTTTACTAAGCCTGGTCCTAACTGCTAAGTCGGTCTTAGTTAAGACAGTCTTTAGAATGGACTTGAAGTCAGTTGCACCAACAGGGCTTACGCCTGGTCTGGGGCGGCAGTAGCTCAGTCCATAGGGACTTGGGTTGGGAACCCAAGGGTCGCCTGTTCAACTCCCCGTCCGGACCAAAATATGGAGTGTGGACTGGTAGCTGGAGAGGTGCCAGTTCACCTCCTGGGCACTGCTGAGGTGCCCCTGAGCAAGGGACGGAACCCCCCAACCGCCCGGAGCGCCTGTCATGGGCAGCCCACTCTGACATCTCTCCACTTAGTGCATGTATAGGTCCTGTTTGTGCATGTGTGTGTTCGGACCTGTGTGTAATTGACAACAGAGTGAAAAATTGAATTTCCCCTCAGGGATTAATAAAAAGTGTATAAAAAATTTTTTAAAAATTAACTACGCCCAGTCTTGGTGATGCGCGTTCATGAGAAAGCAAACGTTACTATGTTTATTGCCTAGCAACAAGCGTTGCTAAGATACATTGTTAATTTTCTCACTTATCACTTCACATTTTGGCCCATAAATTTGCCTTAATCTTACACACATCCTTTTACAAGAAGATTATGGCTTAAATAAAAAGAACAATGAATCATAAATAATTTAAAATTAAGTTTATAAATACACCTTTGATTGACATTTTTCAGAATGCTGTGCAGCCTGCAAAAAAAGTAAGTTCAGTGAAACTGGCAATTAACCTGAAAATAATGTTTTATTATAAGGTTACATCTTTCACCTTATATTTAATATTTACCTACATAGCACCTACAGCTATCTCAGCTAAAGCCCTGTGTATGCCCAGGTTCTGAAGAAGGCATAAGATGAGCACATTCTCACCACAGTCTTCTCTTATGAATAGCAGTTCATGTGTGTAAAACGCTGCGTGCATAGTTTTTGTGCCTTTGCATTGTTTATACATCTGGCCCAAGGTCTCTCTTGAGAATGAAACCCAGAGTCTCAATTAGATTATCTGTGTAAATAAAGGTTGAATAAAAGAAAAATAGTGATGCATGCAGTGACAGAAATAGTTGTATTAAGAATGACAAAAGAGAACTTCAGAGAGAAATTCAAATCCTGTCTGCCATTAAAAATCTGCATATCTGGCTCAATAGCTTCATGAAATGGCCATGGGTGTTTGGTTTTGAGTGTCTCCGTTTTGAAAGGGTATAGAAATTGTTGGAGCCTCAATGTTTTAGATGTGTCCGACCATCAGACAAGCACCTCTGTTGGAACAGTGGATTTTCTTTGAGTGAACTTGTATTATCCAGTCCAGCTGGAGGAAATAAGTAGTTTTAAGTGCCTGACACACCAAGCCAGCGGTCCACCGTCAGTCTACGTTTGGCCATCGGTGAGTGTCTGTTGCCCTAGTCAGTGCGGTGTGTCCAGCAGTATTGCCCCTTGTTGGTCCCTGTCAGCTTTTTTTTTGGCTGATTCGACATGTTGAATTGGTATCAGTGATGGTGGAGCCCATTGGCGAATCACTCTGATTGGCAGTTCAGCTCAGCACACAAGAAGAGAAACAGAGGTGAAGAAATGTCATGTTGAATTGGTATCGGTGATGGTGGAGCCCATCGGCAAATCACTCTGATTGGCAGTTCAGCTGAGCACACAAGAAGAGAAAGAGAGATGAAGAAAGTATACAAAGTGCTAAAGAGAAGAGGGAGTGAGACCAAAACAAACTTGTTACACAAAATAGCATTATTTTTCTTTAGTCGTTGAGCTCTTCAGCAGAAACGTTTCATGATGGTTTGTGTTATTGTTCACTGGCACATCGTAAATATGCTTCGTTCTTTCAACACTGGATTGTGTTGTTAATGTGCTAACTGGCTAACTAGCATCAAGACGGTTTTCCGGTTTCACTTTATGAATAACGAATACAGACTACTGCTGTCTGGTGGTGTGGAGAGTAATGTCCTTGTGTAGGAGCAGAATGTACATGCGGGTTGGCCTGTGGCTTTAGTCTTTGCAGTGTGTTAATGTGCAACTTTCTGACCAAGACACGGCATCGCAGGTTCTCTGAAGTCGGTTTGGTGTCTGGGCCTTTACAGTCAGCATATAGTCAAGCTCTGTGGTTAAGGTAGAATGTCTGGCCCATGTCCAGGGAAAATGATGATTGGAGCCTGGATGTCTCTATGACAATTTGCTTTGTGGCTTTCACTAGTCAAAGGGATCTATGATTCGTAGATTGTGGGGTGTGCAGAACTCTAGAGGTACTGCCTGTTGTCATTTGTTTTTGCAACCCTAATCTTTTCCAAGACAGACAACCAGGAGTCATGCTCTGACATTAAAGTCTCCTTCCAGAGGCAGTTCTTGTTTTGGGATGCTGTCCAATCAGGCTTGTCACTAATGGAGCTACCTTGACCATCTGCTGTGTGGAATTAGATGGTACAATAATTGCTCTGTTCAATTGATACCTGGCTGCTGCACTCTTTCCTTGTGACTTTGGGGTCTAAGATACCACAAAACTGCTCCATCCCAGGTTTGTGTCCAGCCAGGGACCTTTGTTGCATGCCACTCCCCCTCATTTTTCCTGCCATTTTCCACTGTGCTATCTGATAAAAAGCAAAAGGAAAAAAAAAAACACTTTTTAAAAGAAGGTTGGTGTAGTGACACCCAGGGACTTGACCCCTGATATTCTTCAGGATTTGAGCAGAGACAGTGTCAGTGCCGTGAAGTGAAGCCGGAGTGTCCTGTCCAGCGTGCAGGCTGGAGCAGGTTGATGCAAAGGTACAACTGTTATTCAGGTGACAGAGTTTTTGTTTCCACCTCACTGGCAGGTCCCAAAAATTGTCAGGAGCCATCAGTATTTTGAACTAGTGATATTCCAGAAGATGCTGAAGTGATTTTGAAGACTATACCAGACACTATTAGGGACTGTGTGTTTAATTAAGTCTGTCCTGTCAAAAAGTATGACCACAGGGAAGTAGATCAGATCTTTCTGTATTCATGCATTATCAGTATATTATTTCACTGCCATTTTAATGGGTTTATTACCATGTCAGTTGTTACCAGGACTTTGCTCATAATATGAGAATTCTAGTCTTGCTGGCAGTATTTAATGTGGATAGCATTTTCACAGTCACAATCAGCTTTATTAGACAAGTATGTACACATACAAGGAATTTGTCTAGATGCAATATGCTTATTACCTCTATTTCATTGCAAAACTTAAAACTACACTTGACCAAGTAAGGTGTAGTTTATCTTTCTTTGTATTGATTTTGAAATCCAAGTAAGATCTTGTAGAGTAATGATATAAAGATCCAACGTGTCTAACAAACCATGTGTAAGCCTCATGCAAAAATGACAAGGATATGAATCCAAAACTGTATATTTGTTTGTTTGTTTGTTTGTTTGGTGAGTAGACTTAAAGCTCCAGGCTAACGTTCCGAGTGTCCCTATCCACTATCAGACACACCCACATGCTAACATACACAAGCAAACACACTGACATTATACCCAGCCAATTTACAGCCCAGTGGATCTCCAGATTGTGTTTGCAGCAAAGTCCAATTGGCGCCTCTCCAATGCACTACTGAGCATATTCCCTGCCTCTGTTTTCTTTATCGTCCTATCAAGATATTTCCCCTGATGGCTAGCCTGTTGCAGGTGGGAGAGAGAGAAATTGTATGTCTGGATAATGAACTCACACCTTCCTACTTTTTCTCTGCCAAGCACTCTGTAAACTCCAGCAACACTATATCTGTTCCCTATGTGTGTTCATCTTCAACAGGCTTGGAGCTGGTGCTTCATTTGTTAAAGAGCCTGATTCGGGGGATCAACAGTGTTCCACAGCTGATAATCCATTAATTGAAATTTGGTTTTGCAATGAGAAAGACAGTGTGAGGGGAGGACAAATAAAGATAGAAAGAGAATTAAGACTGGGTGGGTTGTTAAAATGGGCGGGCAGAATAATCAATAGCAGTTAGGGGAGTGTGTGTTGTGTCAATCTAACAGCTTGTTCTTGTTCTAGGGGGACAAACCCCAGACGTGAAACTGCTTGGTAGAGCCAGAGCCAGATTGACGTTCCACTTTATTGAGATTTAGTGAGTCTGCATGGATTTGAATGATCCTCAGCACAGACTGTCAGTTGTCATGATAATGAATGGAAGATGACAGGTTCAGTGCCAACCATTCTCACTTTGCTGCTCACTGTTGAAGGCGGCCAAACTTTGTGACAAGGGCAGCCAAGGGATCTTAATATGACAATATTGGTGGGTTACAATCATGATTAGAAGAGAAAAAAAACAGTGATCATATGACATTACAGTGCATCTGGATGTACTTTTCAATAACTTTAAATGTTATCTCAAAGTTGCTGCTGGGATAAAAATGAACAGCAACTGAGCCAGATCAAATATATTCAGGGCTGCGCAGGCAAGTTGTAGCCTGAGTGTCAGACTGAAGCTCCCAGAACCTTCAGTCTGACATCGCCTCCATTGAAGGCGATTTACAAGGGGGAGGGAATTTGATTTTTCCCTAACCAATCAGTAGAGATCAACGACTCACCCAGAATCTGACGTCATTAGTATCCATGCCTCGGGGGTGCCGAAAACAAGCGAGCATTGCCTGTTTAAAATGTCTCTGTCGTCGTGCACGCCCAGCTGCATTTCCGTTAAATCCAGTTTAGCAGCTTCCTTAATTTGGTCCTCCATTAACGCGAGTAGTGGTGAAATACCTCGATAGCATCGTTAATGTGGTCTGTAGGATCTGTAGCGGTTGCCATTGTTGCTATCCCCACCAGTTACCCACCGGCACACAGCTTGACATCAGCGTGGCGCTGATTGGCTAATTGCTAGACCCACCCCCACCCCGGCGTTTATCGGTCCTTCCATCTTTTGGACGAGATAAATTGCAAATTCATTGCAGTATGCCAGACCAGAGATGCAAGCCTACTCAGTTGAGTGGGCGGGGTCTATGGTCTGGAACCAGGCTAGGCAAGTTGGGCAACATGTGAAAAATTACTAGGCCTAACTGCTTGTAACCCATTTAAGAAGAAATTGCTTTACTTCACTTATTACCCATTAGCAAAATTAATTAGCTATATTGCTTTGCTTCTGTATTTAGCGTGTAGAATTCAAAATGTGAACTGTTTTTACGAGCAGCCAGCTGACCCAGGTTGTTTCTGCATGATGGCTTAGCAAGAAAATGCAGCATGTAAATAATGAAACACTGGAGTTTGCAGAAGGCGTATTCACTGTATTTTTGAAGAAAGGTAGCTGCCTCATCCCACATACAGCACCCACACAAAACTAAGGAATTTAACACCGTATTTTCATTATGTGCCAACTGTCCCATATAACATCTGTTAGGACAGAAAACAAGGTAGAGAAATGTTAAAATAACAGATCTTTTCTGGGACATGTAAGTTAAATGTAATTCATCATTGTATCCTCATACAATGTTCAAATGATACCCTACAAAGGAGTGCCCCACAAATGATGTTACGTACTTAACTTACAGTTGTGTAGGTTAGCTTTAGGCCAGTAAAGTTACTGTGGTTAGGTTAAGGGAAAGAAACATGGTTGGGGGTCCTAAGGTTTAGATAAATAAAGTTACTGTGGAAAAGAAACATGGTGACAACGTACAATAAAATCGCTCATGGTTCAAATGGTTCCAAACACTGGTAACCTGGTGGAAAGTCCTATGTTATGTGACACATCCTTCATCCTAACCTGCCTCATTACAGAGACCGCTTCTTGACTCACTTCAGCACACTGGTCATGTGATCGCAACTTCCCCAAATATGTGGGTTATACACAAAATACTGGCTCAGTATTATGTGGGATATGTATGAAATTTGGTGCAGTACTTTTCATAGGAAAACACACAAACAGTGCATGTGAACAGACTGAATCACTTTATTAACTGAATTTAACACTAGAGCCGCCAGCATTCCAATACCCCCTGCAGCAACAGCGTCTGTAAGCACACATATGTCTTTTCTTGAAGTGGGTAAACTGTTCATTTTCTTGAATAAATGAATAATAATTGATGAAATAACTTTTAGAAATTCAGTTTTGGGGGGGTTAATAATTTTACAATTGTTTTATATCATTACAGATCGAAACAAAGCACATTTGAAAAAACAAATAATTAACAAATTTAAACAATTTAATTATTATTTTATTAATTATTATTACATGTTAAAAATTACTTTTCGCTAATAATATGTTAGTGGCAAGAAACGAAATAAAGAAACGGAGCGCTCACCCTTCTCTGTCTCTCTCTAATAGGCCGATCACGGCCTGTTGGCAGTTCCTCGCACTAGGCTTAGAACTAGAGGTGACCAGGCCTTTGAGTCCATTGCGCCCAGACTGTGGAACGCCCTCCCACAGAATCTGAGAGCCGCAGCATCGGTTGATATTTTTAAGAAGCATCTTAAAACCTATCTGTATAGGCAGACATTCTTTAACTTGTCTTAAGTAATTTAGTTTTGCAACAACTGTTTCATTTTTGTGTCTCTGTATGTGACCTGTATGTTTGTATGTATGTATTCTTGTTTGTATTTTAATCCTGTGAAGCACTTTGTGAGTTCTCTCTGTGAGAAGTGCTATACAAATAAATTTTACTTACTTGCTCTCTCTCACACACACACACACACACACACACACACACACACATATATTATACATATACACACATTGATGGTTTTTGAGTGTGGGCATTATCTTATACGATGTATTCCTTTCATTCATCAGACCCATTCATTCTGTGGGTGGCTGTGGCTCAGAGGTATTGCGGGTCATCCACCAATCGGAAGATCAGCAGTTCGATCCCCAGCTCCTCTGGTCTACATGTCAAAGTATCCTTGAGCAAGATACTGAACCCCAAATTGCTCCCGATGATGCTTCCATCAGTGTGTGAGTGTGTTAAAAACTGAGTAGCAGGTGGCACCTTGTATAGTAGTCTCGGCCACCTGTGTATGAATGTGTGAATGTGAATGTGACTCGTAGTGTAAAAAGCGCTTTGAGCGGTCGGATGACTAAAAAGGCATATGCAAATGCAGGTCCATTTACCATTCAGTAGTGTCAGTAGTGGTGCTGACAGAGCTGTTGGTGGTGCTGACAGGGCAAGGTCAAAAGGTCAGGATCGTTTACATCTGATAGTTATAATAACACAACAATCGTAGAACATCCACATCAAAACAGACCACAAACTTGAACATAAATATCTAAATCAAAGCTGCCGCAGCAACTAAACTGTCCTATTTCTAAATGTGTAGGGTTTTGCTCGAGGTTTTCGTATGTAAGAATCGTAGATATGCTCTTTGAGGATGAGTCGTAGACATTTGAAGTTGAGAAGTAGGATTAGCTCCTTGCTATCAGAATCCTGGGCCTTTTTGACCATTAGCACCTCATCCTCCCATCTGATTCTGTCTTACCTACAGCCTGAGGCTTGGCCAGAGCTTCCTCTACATCTATCTGTCTGTATCAGTCCATGTTCACAAACGAAACCTCTGATCTCCAATCTATAGCTAGCATTTTATATGACAAAGTTGTTGTCAAAAGTCTAAACAACTGCACTGATGGGGCATTTGCACCACAAGTTCTGTTGCTTAACAGCAGCAGTCACTGACACTAACAGCAAGAGCGGCTCATCACAACTGTTTCTATGGGGGGGGGGGCAAAATGACTGCTTGTGGAGGTAAATTTATATATATATAAAAAAAATCTTTTTGTCCCACAACCTCCAAAATTCAGTAGATGATTAATAACACTTTTTTAGGAGAAGTGAGGAAAAGAGAAATGTAGGGGTTTTATTTTAATAGAGCTATGTGCATTTGAAAACATGAAGGAGTAAAAATGACCCCTTTGGCGTCTCTAGTGTTAAAATAGTAATCCCTCTCTTATTTGTTACTGAAAACACATCACTAAGTAATGCATGAATGCCCCAGGCTGGATGTAACTAGCACCAACTCAGAATATGAAACTCGTTGCTTTTCTAGTAAATGAGAATGATTGTAAAGCATTTGGCACAGTCAGGGACATATGATGCAATCTGATTGACTACAAAAATATCACATATGACACAATGAGTCTACAGTATGGTCAGTCTAACTTCAGTTGATCTATTTTTTGCCATCTGATACCACATAAATATGAAAGAACAGATATTATCATAATCCTGGTTGTCCTGGGAATTTTATTATTTATTTATATTATATTATTTATTTTGCAAATAACACTTCCAGAGAAATATTCATCCTGACAATTGACTGAAATAGTAAGTATTGTCTGCATATCCAAAGCCTAGAATAACTTATTCCCCTCTACCGCAGATTCATTGTTGTCCAACTGCAGTGGGTGACATGTTCCTCCATTACCATGAACATGAGCACTGCATTTTTTTAAATTAAATTCCACATACAACTTCCTGCTGTCATGAATACTCACCGGAGCAACAAATGTGTATCAATCTGCTGCTAAAAATAAATCCCCAACACAACTGTTTTTAAAGATTTGTGTGTTCAGTAGGAACTAATGGGCTGAGGGCAGACAGGGTACAGACTCATTGTTGGTTTGGTCTTTTCATTGGATTTGTTGACTGTCAGAAAAACACATGGACATGGAGTCATTTACACACTTCAGATGGTTCACATAATGGTGTTCAGAAAGTATGGTTTTGAAAAACATAGGCTGCCTCTTCGATTTTCTTAGTGCTGCTGTTATTTGTGACACATTATTCTGCCAGGTAGACTCAGTTACACACACTTAAACCCACAAGTGTTTTGACCCTCTGAACATTGCTCTCCCTGCCAAACCTCCTTGACTGTGCTGAAGTAAAGTGGTACTGCAATCATATTATTTTGCCCAATGGCATTTCAGCAGCGAGAACGCTTCAAAAAGTCCAGTTTAATAGCAAGTGTGTGACAGTGTTGTTTGTCATATGATTTCAGTACTCGTGTCTTCAAATGGCCATTGGCTTGCGGACTGGAATATGTGACTTTTCCAGAGACGTGATCAGCTGAAAAGCTGTCTGTAATACTGACAGGCTCAAGACTGCCATACAAATAAGCAAACAGTTACAGGGAACGCTTAATACATATTGAGTTTTATTTTAAATCCCACAAAGATGCACACATAGACACAAAGAGATGAGAGGAAGAGATGATTCAGTCTGGTGCTCACTGAGCCATTGTCGCTGCCACAGTGGGGAATATTACTCCACAGTCAGGCTTAACAGCTGACCAAATCTATCTCTGTCTGTCGCTCTCTTTTCCTCCCTCGGCTTGTTTTTGCTTTGAAAATTTGTTTATGACGATGCGCTTCATATGACAGATATGATATTACAGAGGAATATCAGTCGTTATTTCTTTGTCTAATAAAAGATTTACATTTTTGAATAGGACAAAGGACAAATCCATACAAAATAACACAATACAGTACAAAACTGTACTGCACAATATAATAAAATACAACAGTGGGCAATAAAGGTGCAGAACAAAGCTCTTGCACAAAATGTATTATGCAGATGGGATCTTATAAAGGTCCAGGGTACATCTAAGTCCAAAATCATATTCATGAAGAGTCAATTCCTTTTCTTCAATTCATAATAAATTAATTAAATGATATGACCAGTCAAAACTAATGAGTCGATGAGATCCTAATCCAGTCAAACAACCCTTACTTATGTAATGTCTATTTTATATAATTATCTGCTTTAGTGAAATAACTAGTGCAGAAGGACACTGTATAATACTTGCAAAGATGGAAGAACTATATATCATTTAAAGGAATACTTCACCCACAAAAGGACCATTTGTAAATCAATTAGTCATACTGTGAGTTCATGAAGAAAACATTTATCTTGCACGCCTCCACAGAAAATGTCAAACATATTGATTTATTGATTGATTCGGGACCAAGTTCAAAAATTTATCAAAACATCCATTAACAAACTCCATCACAACTCGTGCAGTATAATCCAAGTCTCATTTATCCAGCTGTATACTCAGTACTTCCCAAACACATGCATTCTCATTGAAACCTTACTATTTAACTCTGAACCGAAAGTGAAATGTATCTATGCTCTCATCAAAGTCAGACTCCAATGCAAATGTTCTTCAGCCAAAATGCATGTGTTTAGAAAGTACTGACATACGACTGGATAAATGTCTCATTTACCCAGTTATATGTGAATTTTGAGTAAAGAGTTTAAAGAGTTTATCAGTGGATGCTTTGATATAGTTTTGCTGTCTTTAAACATCAATGTTAGCTGTTTTCAATGGAGGCATGCGAGAAAAAAAGTGTCAAGGTAACATGGACTGACTAACTGATTTAAAAGTGTTCATTTTGTGAGTGAAGTTCCCTTTAATTAAAAGTTGCAATACCCTTCTATAAAGATATTAAATACAAGTAAAAGTAATGGCTATAAATTATATCATAACTTTGAAAGTATTACCTTGGTAAAATACAGACGTTTTAGCAATAAAATGTTAAATGTTCATTTTGACAGCTATTTTAGATGTTGTCTAAGTCTTGAGATGAAAATGCTCATTAGTTTTAATCACATTTTAGTCATTTTTATCCTTAGTCTAGTTTTAGTCGTCAAAAATTCAAAATGTTTTATTCAACAAAAATTCATTACATTTTAATCAACTTTTAATCATTATGTTTTCTATATGTTTTTTAATCTTTGAACTAATCCAGTTAGGCTAATTAATGCATCAGAAATTAGAATTAAGGTGACAGGTTGTACAAACATTTTATTTAGACAATTTGTCTCTACATCGCAAATAACTTCTCTGCACTTATATACTGTCATTTCTCCAGCAGTTTTTGACAGGATTAAGGGGTGATTTATGAGCACACATCATCATTTAAAAAGCTCAAAATTTCTCCATGTTGCTCTCATCTAGACATCTAGGATTTGTACCCAGGTTCACTGTAAACTCTGATGTATCCATACTGTTAAGAAGCAGAAAAATAACTTAATTAAAGCCTGAATTCTTTCTTGGTCTGCAGCATGTTAGTCTGGAGGTTTAAACTCGTGTCCTCTCACAGAGTTGGTGATTAAAACTGAACTTTCATCTGTCAGAGAAAACTGATCTGAGTTTAGACAGTTTACTTACAATACAGCTACACTCACTGAGCCTCCTACCTGCCTGTCAAACAGCAATCGATCTCAGTAGAGTCCCACAGGGATCAACAGATGTGAGGTTCGGCAGCCGGTGGCTGCTCGCTCTGCTGACGTTCAACAGCTAACAAGTGGAGCTAACTGCTAACAGCTGCTAAATTACAGCTCACAACTCGCTACAACGTCTGACACTGCTTTGGTGTGAGTGTTTTTGCTGGCTAGTGAAACATCCTGGGGCAGACTATTTACTGGAGTTTTCCAGCCTGTTACTTATGTGGCATTTCAAGATATTTGCAAGCCCGGCTGTCCTCAGCTTTCAAAGTTGGATAGTCCACCGCAACACTTTTTAATGTCTCTTCTCCTGAATGAAAATGAAACATAGATTTTGTCAGTTTTTATTATTAAGATCTATTTTTAGCTCGTCATTGTCTCGCTTTTGTCATGGAAAAAAGGTTGTTGACAAAATTTTTTTATCAGTTTTCATCAAAAAAATTAACACTATAATGTTGTAGTCTATGGCGATGGAGATATTTAACAGCTACATTCACAGTTTTTGTATTTTTCTTTTTGTTATCAACTTTTTTAATTTGTTTTACATAGGTAACAAACAACACACACACACACACACAAATAAACAATAACCCCTGGTGGCAACCCAATCGACATTACAATTGGCCTAAATAGATCAAACAGAGGAAGGAAATAAAGAATTTATGAGTGAAACGAGACAAACATTTCAAAAAGAATAAATAAATAACAATAATCTTATAGGATATATGACCTGGTGGGTGTGCACAGAGGATCTATCAGTTTGTCAGTAAAAGAAGTCCAGGCACAGATGACTGATAGTTCGGCATTATGCATTCCTACTACTAACATCTCCATATATGTCATATCCTATAAAGGTTGTAGCCAATGATTCTGGGAGAGAGAATGACGAGGCTGCCAACAAAGTGCTGACATTTTTTTGAGCTCCTGTCAGACCAACAAAAAGTCCAAGCTTTTGGTGAAATGAGAAATCCAAAGAGGGATCATTAAATAGGAGCAGCTTTGGACAATATAACTGCTTCATATACTGTTTGGTGGTTTAATCAATAGTAATGCATTTTATTTTATAAACTGATCATGTGGTTTGTTTGTAAAAAATCTTGTTATGTTATGACAGGACACTAGAAACTATAGTTGGAGATGCAGTGGAGTAAAATCAAGTCAGCGGAAGTACCTCAAAGTTGTACATAACTACAGTGATTGAGTGACTGTACTTAGTTCCTTTCCTCCACTTAAAACTTAATGATACACAATTTGCCTGTATTTCTCTGACACTGTTAAAAAATCTGTTTTTAGAGAACATTAAATCACAACAAATCCATAAATTATTACATAAACTCTCCTGACAGAATAAATAAATATCTGACTTTGGATTGTTTCCCTAAGTCTACATGGTATAATTCGATGTGGTTTAATTGTTATTCATAAAAGCTGATGTTGTCAAGTATTTTTTAACAAGGGAAAGAACCTGCCTGTGGGCTAAGATCTATAGTAATTAGTGTTGATTTGACTTCAGTGTGGTCACTTTTCTTTGAGCAGGTAAAGCTGCCTTAAACAAGTGAAATTACTCCCGCTCACTGGTGGATTATATGTGCTCAATTGGGGAAAAACATCTCATTCAGCCAAGGCCACAGGCTGTATTATACAACACTCACTTGTTTATTATATTTTTTTTGTACAGATGTATTGGATGCATGCCTGAGGTGTAAATATATGTTAAAATGATGAAATGTAAATCAAGGTAATGGCTCAATCTTCTACCACATCATTCCCTGTGGCACATTTTTTTAGACAACCTATTTATGAGTCTTCTAAGTGTGTGCATCTCTTGACATGAAAATTGTTGTGTTCACTTCTGGAGCACTGCAGAGTGAACTCACCTTCACATCCTGATTTTAAATGTTATGCTAAACACAGATGGAAATTCAGTCCCACACAAAACCGAACTTTGACTGAAGGTATGAACAGAGTTTGGGTGTAAAGCCTGAAACTTGTGTTATCCAAGGACTGCTGATTTTAAACTTTTAAAACTGCACAGGTTGCACTGTTTTAGTGAGTAGGAGTTCAAACAACACAAAACGCACACTGAAGACCGGTGCTTTGGATGAGATAATGGCCATGCAGCATGCTTTGGTTCCACAAACAGTCTCGGATTTATTAGCAAGGACACACATGGAAAGATTCTGAGGCTTCTCGACGTGGTATTGAATTCTATCTACATGTGGGGAGGAGATATGAAAGTGAAAGCTGATACAGCCTATGAGAGTGAATATCTGTTTTATTAAATTCGAGACTGTTCTTCATTTTGCTGGGGACCTGCCTGCAACTTTCACAGACCCCTGGAGACCAAAAGCTCTATAACAAAAACAGTGGGTGATGAACACGTTCAAATAGGGCACTTCTCTGTGACACAAAGACAGCTCTGGAGTCCTTGCCTGGAGCTGTAAGCCTTTATTTTCTCTTTGCCCCCCTGGAGGCGTTTTAAAATGATCGATTTTTACATTATTTTAATCCAATGGACTGACGTGTTATTGGAAAGAGGAGTGATGGATCTGGACGTGCAAGACTGGACATTGATCACTGGGAGAAGGGAGGTCGGGTTGTTTCCCTGAGGATCCCCGACACACTCAGACAGACACGCGCACGCAGACACACACACACATACACTTACGCACTGTCGGCTGTGGCAGTGTGGGTGTTTGTGCGCGTGCACGAGTTGATTCGACTCGCAGCTCCTTTGCTGAGAAGTTCATTTCCGATAGGAGAATCAGTTACCACTGCATCACTCTGTTTCAGATGCATTGCGCTGGATGCTTTGGCAATGCATGCGTAAAACAGTCGGTTCAGTGTGATGTCCCCGTGATGAACCACGTCTCAACAGTTCATTTGAGTGGCAAAGGAAACTGATTTCCTTATAATAAGGGACCGGATCCATCTCAAAGGCGAGCCGTTAAATGGCTGCGCACAGTTTGCAGCAACTCAAACGCGAGACAGATTAAGTGTGATACCCGTGTGAGATCGGTCGGAAACAACGCACGAAAAAAGAGAGAGAGGAAGGGAACGGAGGTAAGCGCGCACTCGAGCTGTAAGAAGCATTTTTTTTCCTGGGACGCGCACAGACAGACAGCGCTGCTGGTGAGACAGCAGACAGGGCAGAGCAGGAGAGGAGGAGGACGCACAACACAAACGCACAGAGACAAAGTTCTCCTGCGTCGAGATGAAGTATGGTGCCAACAAATATCTGCGTTCCAATTTAATGGAAGTTTTGGATCATAAAGGGAAAGAGGAGAAATACCCCCAAGGAACGAGTGCACCCATGGATTTCTGCGTGGCACGAGCGCTTTAGTGCAGTGGAGCCAATGAGAGATTCAGTCATGATTTGGGTCGTGTTTTTACCCATTTTGGTTTCGTGCGCACACGGCAACGGGACCGTGGAGCAGGTCCCGTTCTTTCACGGGCATGTGTTTGAGAACTCCTCTCCGGGCTCCCGGGTCAACGGACTGAGCGTCCCGTTAAAGCGGCTCAACTCGCAGCGGCTGTGCGGCACCGGGGAATTTGCAGCTCACTTTAAACTCCAGGGAGACGGGAGCGAGAATTTCCGTGTCTTTGCGCACCACAAGCGGGGGCATATTTTATTGAAGACTTCTGGGGTTCTGGACCGGGAGGAGAGGGCTGAATACGCACTTGGTCTTGGCTTGTGTTGCGGGCAATGTGCGGGACTCTCTCGGGAAGTGGAAGAGGAGTCTCCGGTTGTTGCTGAAGTGGCGTCCATCAAGGTGGACGTCCTGGATACCAACGACCATCAGCCCACCTTTCCAGATGCAGATGTCAAACTGAGCCTGGATGATGCCACTGCGCTCCGCACGGCGATCTACACGGTCACTGCGCGGGACGATGACAGCGGGAAAAACGCGGAGCTCATCTACTTCGCCTTACCCAAAAACGGGAGTTTCTACGCGGTGCCCAAAACCGGAGACATTCTCCTGGTGGACTCTATCCTCGGCTTGGATGAACCGATTAAGTTTAGAGTGTTTGCCCGGGACCGCGGGTGGCCACCTCGCACGAGCCAGAGCATAGCTGTTGAGATCAATCCACGGCAATGGCCCGTGGCGCCCTCCCTGAACTCCCAACCGGGGAAACGGAAACCTAAATCGCAAATTAAAGCACCAGCGCGAAGGTCCAGGTCAGTGCTGGAATCAGACAGCCCCGTTTTCATCAACGTGTCCGAGGATGCAGGGATCGGTTCAGTGGTAATGAACCTGAACCCGGTGAGGTTTCAGTCACCAGCGTTTGAGCTGGTGGAGCCCGACGTGGAGAGCTCACCGGTCAGCGTGAGCCGGGACAGCGGGGATATAGTCATTTCACGGAGACTGGACCGAGAGACTGAGCCTCTGGTGGAGATCACCGTNGTGTGTGTGTGTGTGTGTGTGTGTGTGTGTGTGTGTGTGTGTGTGTGGCGGAGTGTGAAATAGAGAGGGAATGAAAGTGAGAGACAGTATTGAACATGACGGTTTGTGCGCACATTTCCTGTCTCGTGAGCGTTCCCTGCGAGGCACGCTGAGGAGTATGTAAACATAATATGTCATATCTTTGTGTCATTCCGTTGAATTTGTCGTATTGTATTGTTGAGAGGCAGAGTGCCCTAACAAAGAGCCTAAACTTGATTCACATCAGTTCTGGTGATATTGTGATGTGATACAAAGTGAATTTTCTTCCCTAGAACTTTTCCCTAGGGTCCCCGGACTCTAGACTGGAATCCACTAGACAAGATACAGTATGTTTGGTAATAAAGAAGAGAAAGACAGCACTTATACAGTAGGTGTTACAGGTTATACTAGTGAAGTTTGTCCCACTGGGACAATGTATTTAAAACTTAACTCTTTAGGAGCAGGGTCACAGCCACTATGTGCTGCATCCTGAGGTCAGGGTCCTGGTGTAAGGTCACTAGGGGCTGTCTCTGAGGTGTAATGAAACCAACAGGTTTCTAATTAGGAATTCTATTGCTGTGGTAAGTGAGTGCGAACCACTGGGGTACCTTGCTCCCACCCACAGCATCAGTATTCCCAGCTGGCCTCACACTCATGCCCTGACCAGGTCCAAATTTGCAATCCAGGAAAGATCAGGCTAAGCAGTGTCAGAGCGCCCGGTGTTTACAATAGAGGTTAAACTGAGTGACATTCATCAGTGTTGATGATGATTCATGTGCTTGGATAAATTAGGGCAGCACGAATGTGTCTGCTGCTGCTGCTGCTGCCAGCAGCAACAGATGCTGGGATGTCAGGGTAGACGTGTGGCGCGTAATGGCCACCGTACCAACAGGTTAATTATCACCTGCGGATAAAGCAAGAGCAGAGAGACAGAGAGCACGTTAACATGCAGCCACATTCACATTAATAAATGCATATGTGAGTGGATTAAACAGTGGGCTAATTGACTATGACACTGAGCACTGGAGACTAAAATAAAGAGTGCAAACCATATGAATGAATTTACACTGGGTTCTGTCTATGGAGCTATCTGTGTACTGTATCTGTCTGTTTGCCCTTTTATCTGTATAACTTGATTGGAAGAACAGTTGCAGCTGCAGCTTGTTCCATTAAGACCAGTTAACAGCATTTGACTGGGGGAGTGACCTAATCAATGTGACCTATTGGTTTTAGTAACGTGAACTATCCTGATGCAGAAAGAAGCTGAGCCTGCTGTTGGCACACAATGCTAATTTACGCTTCCAGTAACAATGTTGGCTATTCGTCACAATGCTTTCCTCCTTAAACACACTAATATTGATGAAAAACTATACGTTCTCAGTGTCCAGTGTGACACTTTGCTGGTGCGGTATTGCAGCCTCCTTCAGACATTCAGCTGCTGTTTGATTTTAAGGAGGCGCTCATTTGGGACTTTTGGCATCTAGATTTACCCAGGAAGCCTTTTTGTAGGCAGGTGTCCAAACTCTTTTTTCTTTTTTAAATTTTAAGCAAGTAGAACAAATTTCACCAGCTGATGGAATGTGTTGATGATGTTTTCTTCCTGTCAAAGGGTCATCTTTTGTGACAGACTGTGTTATTATTTTTTCTTGCAAATTAACAGGAATCAAACACAGGAGACAGCTTGAATAATAACATTCTTGTCAGGAATGAATTGTCAGGATATTGGTGGAGAGGGGGACAAAACGAAACACGGCTTTACTGTCAGTTTTAAAAGATGCAAATACTATATATGAGAGGCAGGGACAGGATCTGTATTTTTAAGAAAGGAAAGTTGGTGCATAGAAAGTGCATTTTAAGGTGTACACCTGTTAAATCCAACCAGCTACAATAGGATGAGTTATATATAAAATGTAAAATGGTTTAATGTGTTTGAAGATTAGAGACACGTGACATATTGTTGCTGATGTGGCCAAATCCCTTTGTGACCAGTGCTGCTTTGGATGATTGAGTCTTCACTGTGTCTTGGGTGCTTCTATATCTGATGTGTTTTGCTCTAAAAGGATGCATGCTAATGCAACGTTTAAAGAGGAGGATCAGCGTAAATGTTTCCTAAATGGATGGGTTTTTAAAAAAAGCCCAAAAGCCTAACCTTTTATGTGTTTGATAGGAGAGGAAGAGAGGGGCAGTGGATTGAAATTCATTTCCATGACCTAACTGTTTACTGCGTCATGCTGAAAGGCAGCAAGTTTTCATTTCCGGCCTTAGCAGCGGGCGGCAGGGAAGGGGGGGTTGCCCTGCTCAGCTCGGTGTCTCAAGCACGAGGAACGCAGCATCCGTTTGGTTGTCGGTAGCTCTGTTGAAGTCTTTTAATCCGTTTGGAGTGGAGAGTCCTGCTGGAGCCTCGACCTCCCTCCATCTGCTCGCATTATCCCTGTAATCCCATCTCATTCTCTCTGTCTGTCTCTCTGTCTCGCTTCCTCTCCCTCTCTCCCACTTGCTCTCTTACTTTCTCACTCTTATTTTCACTCTCACTCCAGGGATTTAGTTTGAGTGGATGCACAGTTTAACACCGCAAGAGAGAGAGCTTCTGACATGATCCTTCGAGGGACGGGGTGTGTGTGTGTGTGTGTGTGTGTGCAAGGCTGGCAGCATTACATATCAGGACCATAGATCACTCCTTCTTGTCTGCATTTGTGGCTCACTCCACAAGTGCTGTTGAACTTCAGCAGTGCAGGAATTTATTGTGTGTCTGTCTGTAGTTGTTATAATACTCACGTTTCAGACATGACTCAGTTTACACAGTCACACTGTGGATACTCACCTGTAGAGCTGCAACAAGTGTCGATTAATCAATGAGTCGATAGAAGGAACATTATCTGGCAACTATTTTGATAATTGAATAATTGTTTTTGTCATCTTTTTAAGCAAAAAAATTCCAGTGTTTTTCAGGTTTCACGTTAAGTTCCAAACATTTGCTGGTTTCATGCTCCACGCTCCTGTGTCCACGTAGCATTTATTCTTTTGGCAGAAAAGCAGTGGCAGGGCGATGAGAGGTGCTTCAACCCAGCGCTCACAGCGTGTGGGTTTTGTTTCTGTGACTATAATATCTTGAAATACACATTAGCTTGGTAGCCAACATAGTGCTACATCAACAGAGGGTTATCAACAAGCTAACAAAGCATATGGTGATGAAAGCACAGCACTCAACAACAAATTTCGGTGTCAGGCCGATCTGCTTCCACAAATGGGCTTTTCTGTCTTTGTTGTTTAAGTTCCTGACTGACATACCATAGGCCCTCTTCTTTAGGTGGCTGCATGCGAATATAGGCTCTTAAAAAAAGACGCTGACACTCTGGATTAACTGGATAGCTTTGAATTTTCGGATTGTTGATCAGGTAAAACGCACCATTTAAAGATGTAGCCTTGGGTTCTGGGAATGACACGGGATGTTTTACTATTTTCTGACATTTTTCTTGACAAAACAGTTCATCGAGAAAATAACTGACAGATCCATCAATAATGGAAATAATCCCTAGTTGCAGCCCTACTCACCTCAGATTTTGGGGCAAAACACCCCAACAAAGTACACCATTACACTTTTAGGGTAAAAAAAATGTTTTTTGGCAAAGGTTAGGTTAAAAGAGGGGTGGTCTACATCCCAAGAGTACATCCTTATAAATACCTTCATGGTTGGAGTTCAGCATGAAGTGATTAGGGTTAAGACGAGGGGGAATCTCCAGGGAATGAATCAAAGCCAATGCCTTGTCCTCCTACAGTAAGGGACAAGAACAAGCTTGTCTGTTGGCACACATAAATCTCACTGAGGTTTTTCTTTCCCATTGTTTTCCCTAGGGTTTCTTTTTAATGCACAGCTGCTCTTCATTTCAAACAAGAGTACAATTCCCATTTTTCCAATTTTTTTTTTCATTTTTTATTTTCCTAACATAAACCTATGTGTATTCGTGCACATCTAGCCTCTTATATCCCGAACCCTTCATTTTCACAAGTCGTTTAATAATGTGCCAACACTTTAAAGAGCACAAAGTGAGTGCACCATTAATTTTCCACAAAGGCTCTTCCTCCCCTCTAAAACAGCCAATCTGACACTGTTCTTTGACTGCAGTTACTCCTGTTGGCATGATGATTAATGAAATTATTAATTTTGGATAATTAGTTAAATGATTCATTTGGTTAATCACACAGAGTCCTTATTCAGATCTTTCACTTTTGAAAATACCAATTTTTTCTTCCCGGCTTAGTTGATAACATATCTTATTCTCTTCTTATGTGTCCGATAAGGTCTTACCTCCTTCTATAACTGAAGTATCATTTCTTTCCAGCTCACACTGCATCAAATTAATGGGAGACTAGTCCTGATAGTTAATGACTATAGTGCACCTTTCTGTGGCAAATACAGTGGTCACAATATTTGTGACAAGAGACCTGCATTATGGAAAATAGAACTATAAAATAGATGAAATCTTGATCTACCTTGAGTGTACTTTTTTTTCTTTTCTTAAAAAAGACTCAGAGGAGAGGAACAAAAGAACAAGTACCCCACTGGCCTCTTGCCACATGTGGAATGGTAGCCCAATTTTTTTCCAACTTTTGAGAAAGTTTTAAGTCAGATTTGGTCAGCCAGCTCCTGAAAACCCAGTTACGTGTTTGACAAAGATGGATATCAAACCTCAACTTTTTTTGGGTGCAGATTAGAATGTGACACCTTCACCACTGATTTACAATTGTGTGGTAGTGGAACATGCTGTATTTCCATGTGAGCTGCTGCACATTGGCAGATGAACCAAAATAACAAGCCCAAAGCTGCAAAAAGCAACTGGGGTATTGATTCTCAGTGGAATCAGCAGTATCGGTGACCCTTTCACATCACAGGGAGTCATTTGTTTTTGTTTTAATATCAAAAACATTGTTTGTTAGAGGCTTAAAAGACATATCTGCCACTTGGCTGGGATTAAATTAATTCTTTGTGATTCATATGGGACTTCATTGTTTTCATCATTTTTCTATAAGTACAGCCTCTTCAGTTTGTTCCAAATTGCTGTAGTATTTATACACAGCCATTTGACACTTCTTAGCTTCAGTCAGAGATGTGTAACACATCGCTTACAAATGCTTTGCAAGTTATGTGAAGTGTATTTTGAAATCCAGTTTGAGCCGGCAGACTGCAGCATCAGTCACCGCTTTGCCAACATCAGTGCGGTGAAAGGTTCAATTCTTTTTCTTTTCTTTTGTCTTCTCTGATTATTTCCTGTTACTTTTATGCCAAGTCTTAAGATGTGTTGGTACATTTACATGTGAAAGAGATCACTTTGTTTAATTGTAGCAGAGCTGCCATCTTTGTGTCATTAAACAAGGCCTGTGGACCTCCTTCAAATTGTTTAAGGTATAACATTTAATATAAAGCTAGCTAATTATAAAGAGGGATTATTTATTTATTTATTTTTGGTATATATCCCAGTCGAACCACTTATATTTTTCAAAGTCACCATGCTTGTTCTGTGCTAATTTTAAAGCAACAGACTGCACAAATTGAATGTAATTTTGGTAGTTTTTCTTTTACAAAATGCAGTAGAATAAAAGACAAATTTAATGAACAATTTGCATACTCAAACATTTAAATTACTTTAGTACATTTTGGGGATTTATGAATGTGTATCAAAAACAGAACGTGATCACTAAGATTTAGTTGCCTGAGATTGCACATGATGTGTTTTCTACATGTTAGAAGTGTCACAGAAATATAACATAGAAGGAAAATGAATATCAAGATTATCTGCCAGTACAAAACACTGTGTGCAGATCGCATGTGCATGTGTGTGTTCTTGATTGTATGGAGTTTTAGTTAATGAAGAGAGACAGCTGGCTTTAATCAGGACAACTGTTGGTTGATGTCACACAGATTTCTGCCACTCACAACTAAACCAAGCACACACACACACACACACACACGTATGTCGACACATACTAACGTATTGTGTGTTAACACAATAACACAATGATCAAAATGAACTGTGCTTTTACATCCCAAGCACATACCCCAATACACACACACACACACACACACACACACACACACACACATGTTTTTTGGTCTTTGTTATAAATAGTTCATGGAGAAACATCAAAATATTATAGTCAGTATACTGCCATCGCTGCAGTTATGTAGCTTCCAGAGGCATTTCCAAATGTTCTTCTCCTTTGCTTCAACAGGAAGTTAGATTTTCCTGCATCCCTGTTGGTTGATGACTCCAAGTCTTTTACCAATGGTTTGCCAACTGCAGTTTGTTTAAATCTCAATTCTCAGCTTCAGATACTGTCAAATGTGCTGTGGAATTGCTGGCTTTTACTGGCACACTTCTCTGGTTCAATGGCTGCTAGAGAGTTTCTGTATGATCTGCTGTGAGCAAAGAGAGGAATGGAAAACACTGTTACTCTTACTTTGGTACCAGTACACGAGACAGCTCAACAGCACAGTTGTACAGAGTTTGCTCGGATGAAGGGGTGGTTAAAAGTGTTAAATACAGCAGGTTGGATTTTGAGCATAACGAAGGCTAGATGTATGAGATGTATGCTTGCTGTGGAAAATTTGCAGTAGAAACAATGTGTTTGAAACATTTATGTTCATTCATTAATGTCTAAACAAGTTTAGCCTTCAGAGTGTTTGAAATGCATTTGTACGATAGTAAAGGCTGAAGCTGGGGACATTAAAGGATACAAAGTTGTACATGAGACTGAATCACTGAACGAAGCTAAAGTATCAGTTCAAGCTCAAGCTCAGTTGTGTGTGTGTAAATATATGTACGTGTGTATATATCCCTTCATGCCTTAAAATGGCTCAGACATAACTTCTTTGCCTCATTTAGTATGTACATATCTATGAATATGCAAATTGTACTACCCCTCAGCCGCTCGCCTGCAGCTCGAGTATACCTGCTTACCCTCACTCAGCCCATCAAACACATAAACCTCTGCTTGTGAGCAATAATTAGCTGCATTATCAAACAGCTAATAATGTGCTGCTAATGTTTAGGGCTGTACCCGACTCAGAATTATGTCAGTCAAATCAGAATGCACACTGAATGGCAAAAAGACAAAAAAACCCAAAAACAATCACTCAACTTGAAGCAATCTTTGCCGACTGAGGGGTCTTCCACTGATGGTTCGAATATCTGACTTTCAAATGTTAGATAGACCATGTCTATCAATTGCCACCTGTGAAAAGTTTCAAGTGAAACAGCTTGCAAAATATGGTCTTTCCTCCAGTCCCCCTTGTTTTGCCATACCGACAGGGATTGGTTCCTTAGATTTGTTGAATAACAAACCCTTGAAGTCAGAATTTGTGTCTGAATCTTGAATCTGTCATTTGTATGCTGCATGGTGTTGACCGCTTATTTCGTTCTGATATGTCTTGTACCATACAAAAAAAACAGAATGTGGACATATTAACAAGGATAAAACTTGATTTTCACTGGAAAGGGTCTATTAGTCTTGTTATACTGTCATTTCTCTTCCATGGTTTGGCTTTACAGAAGATACAGATACACATGATGGAAGTAAATTAAATAGACTTTTCACTCCTTCCACCATCTGTCATTGCCAGAAACTCTCAGAGCTTATCATCATTTGTTCTGTAAGAACAGTGCTCTCTTCATGTTTTGTGACACAGACCCATTTGGCAGATTTGCATCTGGACCCAAATGCATTGCAGAGACCAGGACAGGCTGCCAACATTGTCTGAGATTGAAAATGGTTGGAGACAGGGTTGTACCCTGATTCAGCCGTGACCTGCAATCCATCAGTGCTAAACTGGAACTTGCAAAGCATTTTATCGTTTAATGTCAGATCAGAGCAGCTAGGCATGTCGGTAGCCATTTCAGTTTCTCACCTTTCAAAAGTCACCTCTTAAAATTGCTGTTTTTAATCTTACGAACCTGCTTCTGCTCAGTGACAAAAGAAACCTTTTAAAGTTTGAAAAGCTCACTTGTCACCTAATGACCAAAAACTGTAGGAGAAGTGTTATTATCAGAGTAACACACATTTGCTGTGTTCCCTTGGCTTATGCCTCTTGTACACTTCACAATTTTTCAATAATTGTTAGATTATTTCATTTATTTAATTTAAGGTACATAAACTGTACTTCTGTATTGTTAAAATAAATCCTGCTGTTTAAGTGTCAAACTAGAAAATCTCTTCATGTTGTCTGAAAAGTGTTTAGAACATAAAGTGTTTAAAGATTAGATTCTCTCACAAAAGATATTACGATAGAATACATTTGAAATGGCCTCAAGAAAAAGAACTCTGGTTAATAGGCTACCAAACCCCTGTTCAAACTTTAGCCAGAGTAACTAACTAACTAAGAGTTAGTTTACAGTCACATACGTAGTTTTGTGGGACTGTGCTGAGGCACAGCAGCATTTTGACCTAAATGCCAACTTTAGCATGCTAATATTTCATAATTATCACAAAACAAGGCATAGCTGTAGGCAGATTTGGATGTCATTAGTTTTTGGCATTTGGCAATAATTAGTATTGACTAAGTAAAAATTTGACCTGCTGATTGTGCAAATCCATCATGTGACTTTAGAGGAGAAGTCAGGGAATCACCTGAGTCTATATAAACTATGGGGACCAAGAATGTTTGTACAGTTCTGTATGACAATCAATCCAATAGTTGTTCAGATATTTCAGCCTGTCAGTCAAAATGCCCAAGAGCAGGTAACAAATTACAACATATTATGGATTTGAACCCATGTTACCTGAGTTGGAGGCAAGTGTTACAGGTATCCATACCTAAAACTTGACAATGTGACCTTCCTCTGCTCTATGTAAGTGTCAGAGAGCTATGTCTATGTATCTACCATTCATGAATTCCTCACACGTATTATGCAAAGAACACACATTTCCATTTCCATGTGCTTGTTTCACAGAACAGTTCGAAAAAACAGTTCTCTTATTAATGTCATGCACAAAGTAAGCAGTCATTGCACTGATGCATCAAGAAGTGTACATTTGGAAAAGCATTTTGTCATTGCAGTCTGATTGTTTGAGGATCAGGAAGTCAAGCCATAGCTAAAGCCATAGTGTCTTTGAAACTAATACCGGGAACCAATATAAAGACAACAGGTGAACAGGTTAGTATGCTGGCTTAACTACAGAGTGATGTGGTGATCAAGGACAGGACCTGGCTCGTAAAGAAATACAATGTAATGTCAATAACCAAAGCCCTAGAGGCTGCTGTACAAAGGCTTACAGCGCTGGCAGCCAGACATGAGAGGCAGAGGCCAAAGGGATGAATCCCATTCTAAGGGCACAGGTTTGGTTGAAAAAATTGAAAGGGACATATGGTGGGTTGAGCTGCTCAGAGCTACAGTAGCAGAGATGAAATGAACACCAACAGCTTGAGCAGTTCATCGCAGATTCTCAATCATATTACAAATGCTGAATGGTAAATTCCAATTCCAACAATTAATTACTGGGATAAAATATTGCAGGCTTGTGAGAGACAAAACAGTGTCTGAAAGTGTGTGAATAAAACGCCCTTAATGTCATCACTGAATTTTGGAATCTGGTTAAAAGAGTCGTTTGAAAATTTAAATATTATGCTTATTCACTTTGTTGCCGAGAGTTAGATGAGAAGTGTGATACCAATTTCTTGTCTATCCGTCAAAGATGGAGCTTCAGCCAGGACACGGTTAGCTTAGCTTAGCATAAAGACTGGAGACAGGTGGAAGTAGCTAGCCTGTCTCTGTCCAAAGCTAACAAAATCTGCCTACCCACTATGTTTCGTTAAAGTTAAAAAATTTTAAAGCCAGGTTAAATAAAAGTCGCTACAGTCCATATGTAATTCTGTTGCCCTGTTCTACCAGGAACCAGCCATAGTGCTAGTTCCACACTGCCAGCCCAAATGGCAAATGCAAGTTAGTCTGGAACCTCTCAGTTGATTTTTTTCCAATTTCCAAGGGTCCACAACTGTGGACCAAAATGCCTCTGGATCCAATTGGATAGACCAACAACCAATCAGAGCAAAGAATCGTGATGTAGCACTAAGCAGCGGACAAATGTGAACAGAGATGAGCTGTGATGATGTAGCATTAGTATGTCTGTGAACAAACGCTGACGTTTAAGCCATCATAATTTGAAAATAGTACTTCAGCAATAAGTTCCACATCAGATGCAGGCATCTTGGTTTAATTAGAAAATGCCTCAGTGGCTCTCTTTCCTTAGCTAGGTTTATGCTCCCTGTAGCGTCCCAGGCGTGAGATTGTGCCAGCCGATAATGACGTCACATATTTTGCATAAAGCGCAAAGTTTCTGCATGTTGTCCTTGATCATATCAAACCCACCCTGTATTAGATGAATGGTTGTGATTGGCCTGGCCTGTCAGAGGCCGACTGGAAATCTGTCTGAATGGGAGGGGGACCAGACCCATCTGCCAGAGCAAATGAAACATGAGCTTGCAGATTCGTTTGGTTCCCAGGTTACTGTAGTGCAGCATCAAACCACCAAAAGCTGGAATTGATCAGTGATGGGAAAGGTGTAAGAAAATGTCATCACAATACACCAGTGGTCTGTGCTTAACAGACCTGAAAGCAGATGACTGCAGGCTCACAAAACAGGATGCAGTGATGATAACAGAAGCAGGCATTCAACAGCAGGTCACAAACACCAAGAGCTGGACAGCAGTAGAGCCTTCACACCTGCTACCAGCACTGAGAAACCTCGCAGCTGCACATACAGTATCCATCTGTCTGTAGCCGCTGTCCGGAGTTTCCCTTTCACACGTTACACACAACAGGAGACAGTCTGCCTGCATTCTCACCTTGGTGTTTGCCACAGAACTTGTGGTCGGATCAATCAGAGCTGTTTGGATCAGACTGATGGATTAGAGGAGCAGCTGCTGCAGAAGCGAGTTAAAGCAAACTTTTAGACTCAGCACTCGACCATGGGGTGCTCGTTTCCATGAGAACATAGCCAGTTTCTGTTAAAGCAGGTTGGAAAAACAATCGACAACATTGAAATGAGAGCACTGTTGTTCTAAGGCCTCATTTACACTGCAAGCGAAGCGTTCGTTCGCAAAGCGGTCCACAAGCAGAGCGGCAGCACATGTGTATTCACACCAAAACCGAACAGACGCGTCGTGCAGCAGCCGCTACTGTCCCGTCAAAATACAAACCACACCTGAACAGTTGGTTGCGATAGTGCACCGTGTTTGCAAATCTCCAATAAGCCCCAAAGAAGAAGAAGTGAGTTTGGACCCAAAGCCCAGGGTGGACAGGCTCGCGCGCCAGTGATTATTTCAACACTTGGAGAATTAATATTTAGCACTACAAATGGGTAAGTACATGAGACATGTGCCTGTCAGGTCTTGCTCGATCAAGGGGGAGATGTCTACAGTGGCTGACAGAGGTCACAACACACGCAAACTCGTGTTTTGAACAGAAAACAGATGTGGTGTGAATGCTCTAACCTGTTAACATGCTTGGCGAAATGAAAATGAAAATGACTGTTCGCGAGTGCTACGCGAACGCATCGCTTGCCGTATAAATGAGGCCTAAGAAATGGCAGATTCTATCATTATATGAATCAGTGAACTGCGCCTGATGTTCCGCTGCTCTATCTGTGCCCAGAGTATGTTCTGCACTCCAAGAGTGTGGTGCTGAACAGTACACACACACACACACACACACACACACACATATATATATATATATATATATATATATCCAACTTTAAAGATAGAAAATCAATATGTGTCGCAAATGCTGATATTGTGCCAGGCCAACACAAACAAATGAATGTGTGGGAAACCCTGTATCTACTGGAAATACTTCTCTTGGTTCAGCCAAGGTTTTGCACCTTGGTAGAGGTGGACAGGACAAACAACAGAGTCTCTTGCAATTCCTTGAATTTGTCTGACAATTTGGGCTACAGACCTTACCAACGGAAGTTCCCAAATATCATCATTTCTCCAATTAGACATTTTAATGTAAATGACCCTTTCTCTTCACCCTGGGATATTCGTTTTCTTCTGGTTTTGCATGGGCCACATGATTGAAACATCATCAACACACGTACTTGCTTGCTGTGAATTCTCTGAGCAATTACCCGTTCTATTCACACATTTGCTCACTGATACATATGGAAAGGCTTTGCACCGGGGAGCTAGGAGGGTAAAGTCTGTTTTAGGTCCGATCCAATGATTCAGACATATGCATTCTTACGTAAAGCTCCTACGGATGATGTCAAGATAAATTCAGATTTACAGTGCATGTATGAAGGGGGTGAATCTATCTGTCTGTCTGTCTCTCCATCCATCCAAATGTTGATATTGATGGCCTGATTACTAATTAATTTTCTGTGAGACCAGACAAAGCTGGAAAGAAATACCTGTGATACTGGTTCCCAGTGTTGATGTGTTAGTCCATTTGCATAGTTACATCGTCCAAAGAAAATCATCATGAATAATTCATTGTAATTGGCAGCAACAATTTGTGCCAAGATCAATTTCGATTCCCAAGCAATGAATTTTATTTTTTAGCGTTGTGCTTATTTTTAATGGAATTTCGACCATTTTACAATTTTGCCTCTGCTCCTTTTATGCCAGGCTTGTGCCTTTGAGTTACGGCCCACCATTTATATATTTTTACCACCAGTCTCATCAGCTGTGTTGCCACTGAATAATCAGCATATTTCAACATTAGTGCATGGTTCAATCTGCAGTTTTTGGTTCACAGTGACCTTCATCATATAACTTAAATGCCACGATTATAAAGTAAAGCGGTGAGATAGATGTAAGAGTGCCTGCAGCTATTAATACCAAATCCAAATCATTATGTTTAAAGTTTTAAGCATTAATTAAAGAACATCTCTTGTAGTTAGTACCTCAACAGAGGGAAGCTGGTTATTTGTGTGATTATTCTGTTTGCAGTCATTGCATGTTATAGCTCCTCAGCAAACATACAGTGCAGAAAATAGCAGGTTGGCATATCTGGAATACAGCATATAGCCAATAAAAGTGAGTGTAAAATGGACGTTGGGTTAGAACCAATCTAGGCAGGCTTTATTCCTTTGTTTACAGACTGAGGGCCTATATAATACTTCAGTGATTTGAGAAACTGGAAGATTAATTTCAATATATCACAGCCTGTCATGGTTTATGGATTAATGAATGCTTATACCTAAAGTGGGGAATGAAATTCAGAGGTGAATGGGGGCATTACTGTATGGAAGTTGACTTTTTTGAGTGTTGAGTAATTTGTTTTTCACAGTGGAAGTATTTGACAGATTGAATGAAATGCTCCTGACCACCTCAGCTACTCAGCTGTAAAATGTGAATTTAAGTAAATGGAAATTTAAAAAAAAGGAAAATCTTGTTTTATAGAAACTAACTTTGATAGATGGGTTATCAAGATAAAATATGGCATTGATTTGCATCAGGCTTAATTGCAAGATAAAGCCTCACTATAGGAACTATTGGCTCAGAACACAACAATCAGAAGGAAATTAAACAACTGAAAATGAATTATTGTCTCATGTTGTTATCAAGGTGTTGCTATTATTGTGATAACGAATTGTTCTGTCATATCTTACAGGCATAGTCTTAGTGGTTCAATTCCCAATGAACAAGCAGCATTTGTTAGGACTGGCAATGAGAATAAGAAAATGAATCAATGTGGCATGAGAACAGACAAAGTCAAAAGTTGGAAAAATACAGAATAACAGATAACTGCCTTTTGCTTCATTGTTTTGTGCCCCGCCAAAAAGAATAAACGTATACCTTGATTAAATAATATATATACATATTGTAGCCATATGCATGGGGTTGTGTATGTTAACAAACAAGAACAATCCATTGCATTGCCATCCTAGTGCTTCAGTTTTGTCATTATTGAATATTCCTGGCTTCACCACCTGGCAGCATCTGTATCATATGCTTCAAAAATAGTATGGGCTGAGGACAGTTTTGTCTTCAATTGTTTGATCACTCAAAGCAATCTATTTGTAATCTGGAGAGTGAGCTTTTCTGGCAAGATTTCATCAGATATTTCCCTGGGCTAATGAGCAAAAATCCTTATTTTACTTAAATGTTTTGTCATTGATTTTCCAGCACAGGTTACTTTGTAATATTCAGGAGATTAGGAGCAAAGTATAGAAACATGGTCTGTTGATATATGGCATAAACAAAAGTTATTAACTGGCTATCTCATAAAGAACAGCTACAGTATAGAACTTTATGTGAAGTATAATCTAAACAAAAAACAAAGATCCCTGTGTGCACAGTTATGCATAGGACTGTTACCATTCGCCCCTGAGACCAGCACGTTTAATTTCCCCTTCAGAGGAGGACAGACTTTGTTTGTTGTGTGAGCTAGTGAGAGTGCAGTTCATTTGTTGTTTTACTGTCCTGTTTATGAGGACATAAGGGATGTGCTCTTTAGTAAAATGACAACAATCTATGGTGATTTCTTTGGCTGGATGGTTATAAAAGACTTGAGCTGTGCTTTAGTAAGAGAACCTCGTCTGTTGCAGGTTTTATTTGCCCAGCTCAGGAAAGGCAGAATATTTTGTTTAAGACCGAGCTGTGAAATATCCTGTGATTAAGTGATAAAATGGAATGTTTGACAAACTGCAACTGTACTTTTGGTGTCTTGTGAACCCGGTCACAGCCACTTTGTGTGCATGACACAAAAATAAAACAAATCAGTCAATCAAAAGAATCCTGCAAAAATGCCGTATTTTTTGCTTTAAAATCTGCCCTTAAAATGTTCTTGGGTGACATTGGCTTAGGTATGATGTAGGGTGGTTGATAAAAAACCCAGCCCATTCTCATTCCCAGGTTGTCAAATACTGATGCTTTGGTTCGCCGCTCAGCATGTGATATCCATTCCAAAGGCACCCTTTAGCATCTTTATGAAGTGCTTTCAGCTAACTCCGACATAAACCCATCTATGGCAAGACTTGAAGTGAGAGCAAATGATGTGGTATAAAGAGTGAGAAAGCCCTTGTGTGGGAGGTAGATGGGTCATACAAAACAAGACTTTCACCCTTGTAACCACAGTTTGTGTCCAGTGTGAAACCAAAGTCACTGTTGTTTTGTTGTAACATTACGTAATTTCTGTATATTCGCCACATACTGACACCACTCAAGTGACATCTTGACATCACATTAGGTAACAAACATACTTAATCCAACTTAACCCATACTTTTAACCTAAAACATGATCTTTTTTCTAAACCTAACCAAGAAGTTTCTTTGCCTAAACCTATCCGCAACCGTTTCACATTAACAATGTGTTTCAGCTGTGCATCACATAGATAGGCTGAAGGGTGCCTTCTGCGTTGCTGTCAGATGTTGAGCGGCATGACAAAGCATTGGTATTTGATGACCTGGGATTCAAAACGGGTTGAAAACAAGAGTTGAAATTACAGGGTTGGATGCACTCAAACTAACTGGGTCAGAGTGTTTACTACTACCTTTGTTTTCCCAGAGATTTTAAAGAACGTCAGGACATTTTCAAACATAACCTGTACTCTGATCCAAATTAGGAAAAGTGCAACTGCTTGGCAGCATTAACAGAAAAGTTTGGATGCATTACACACAGTATATTCATAAGTGAGCCTGAATGTATCAAGAAAGCCACATGACAGAGGTCTTTTCCATAACTGGTCAGAAATTTTCATTGGCAAACATGTTCATAGGTGGTAATGGAATTAAATCAGTATGCGAGGGGATAGATCATTGCTTTTACTGTCAATATTTGTTTCATATATTCTCATTCCAGTGCAAGCTAATTGCTCCAAGGTTGCTTTGAAAACACTCCGAGTCTGACCACCTTCTTAACTAAGCCTTGGTCTGTATCCTGGACTCTCATTTGTCCAAACAAATTCAGCTGAGGAGAAAATGGCTCTAGGGTTCAAAATAACTACTTTAAACCAACTGGGCGTGAAACTGGGCCAAGAGACTTTGGCAGTTGCATCACCTGGTTCGACTTTTTTTTTCCTTACATGAGCAGGGTTTTAAGCCTTACCAAAGACCATCTGATAAATGTCACTGTTTAAAGGAAGATTTTGGAAGTGTATCCAAAAGCCTGTAGCGCTCACTCAGGAGTATTTATGCAGAAAAAAAACACATCATTACAAGAAATTGGATGTTAATATGTTGATAACCTCTTTCCTCCACGCCTCCTACTCCTTAGTGAAGGTCGTGTGCCATGCTTAAGTCATGCCTAATTGAAGCATGCATTGTTGTGATATGAGTAGCCTATTTATGTGTGTGGGTCGAGGCCACAGGGCAGCTTCCTCATGTCTAGCCTTTCTGCCAGCTTTTGCTGCAGTGGGATCAATTAATGTCTGTGTGTAATTGTGAGTGTGTGTGTGTGGGAGGGTCAGCACACGCGTCTAGGATCAAACGAGTGTGCATGCGTGTATAGTGTCAAGCCCACCCTGTCTAACCACTGCCCCGCAGCACCTCCTCTAATATGCTGAGTACACAAGAGAGCTCCTTTTTGCTCCTCATCCTTCTTGCTACTATCTCTATTTTTTTCTGTCTGTCTCTTGGACACACACACAATTTTCCTTCTTTGTTCCCATGATGTAAAACAAGATTCAAGTGTTTTCTTTCCATCTTGTGTCAGTGTGTGTGTGTGTTTTCACCTGTCACGGCCACATATACACTTCCAACTGTGTACTCCAAGACCATCAAACAGCACACAAAAACACACTGTCTGATTTGTTTTCCACACCTCATCCACCAAACCTATTTTCCTCCTATATTTTCCCTTTCTTCTCTTCTCTCCCTGTGGTTTCGCACAGCCTCTTCCATCCCGCACTGCTATCTGTCTCTCCCGACGTCCACACCTGCTTTTTTTTTATCACATTCCCATTTTTCTGTTCCCCATCCTTTCCCCTCCCTGTTCTTCTCACCCTATTATATTTTCCACAGTTGTTGATATATGCCCGCTTTATTCACCTTTTCTTTGCTGATTCTTTCAGCGTCACTTTTTTTTCAAAAGGGACTCATTTCATTCTCTCTCTCTCTCTCTCTCTCTCTCTCTCTCTCTCTCTCTCTCTCTCTCTCTCTGTCTCTCTCTCCCTCTTTGGCTCATGCTATCAATGTGAGTGATTGTGCAATCCGGCGGCGTGTTAAAGACATGAGGAGACTGTCAAACAGATCAATAGACAGTGTCTGAATATTTCTTCTAACCCCCTTCCACACACCATTGCTTTAACACATGCACATACAAACACATGTCAAGAAAATCATCCCAGCAGTCACACATGCAGGCGAACAGACAGACAAGTGAAAATCACACACACGTATGCACAAAAGCTCAAACAAACATGGACAAGCAATGTCACGTTTATAGAACAAAGACTTATTAAGACATTAATTTTTTTTGAAAAATTATCAGGGACATTTGAAACATGAAATGGCTCACCCAAACAGGAGTAGTGATTGGTGTGCCTCATTGTGATCGATTTCCTGTCTGAATCAGAGGAAGTCAGTTCATCTGATTAAAGACAGTTGGAAGTCACTCTTTCTGTCTCTCTTGCTCGCTCACACACGCACACACAATGACATCCTACAAGTGTGTGATCCCTTATCTATCCTCTACAGTAGCGGCCAGCGCAGAAAGTAGAGCTGGCATCATGTACCACGTTGTTTGTCAGATCATCCGTCAGCTTGTAACAGCTCCACGGAGGGCAGAGAGTGGCGGCAAATCAGTTAAATTAGACCTTTGTAATGGCCGCATCTGCAAGAGCAGTCTCCATTTACATTTTAGCCGACTGCTTCGATAGCAGCAATACAAGCAAGCAACAGAAAAGATACAAAGGTCAGAGCTGTAGTGGTCTCACAGTATTACAGTGATGACAGTGAGAATGCATGCAAGGACAAAGAGGAAATGAAATAAAGGAAAGGCTCAGGGGGGAGTTGTAGGTTAGGCTTTGTAGTTACAATAAGCATGTAAATCATTTACGCCATTTATAATTCTCTGAAGGTCTACATCCCCTCCTTACACTGTATCAACAATGAGATTGTCACAGTAAGGCAATATAAAGGAAGAAGGATAAAGGAAAAATAGGATAAATAGATGGAGAGTTTGGGCAGGCAATAGACATCCATCTTTTCTCAGCTTCTGTTTGCACTGCGCTCTACTCTTAGCATTATATACTTACAGGATCTATTTTTCTTGCCAGCACTCATTACAGTATCTTAGACGATGTAAACGTATGAACTTGGTGTCATGTGTTGCATGCAGGTTCAGTGCTATTTGAAGCCGATGAAAAAGTAACAAAAAAGCAATGAGACAGCTGCCTTTTGGCTCACTGATCAGAAACTCGGGGTCAGAAACCAAACACTGGCTTAAAATATGGTGCTGGATCATCAAAGCATTTAAAGGACTTGTACGTGCATCACATATAAGCTCAGTGCCATTTGACAGCAATGAAAATTCCTCAAGTGGGAACCTCTTTTTCATTGTAACTGACTACACATGGCCGTAGTATAATTTCCATCCCGAATAGAACTGATTGTGGAGATGTCAGCCCCTGAACTCACTCCAATTTCTTTTGCAGCTAATCTTTGCCCGTGCTCTCCTACTAATCCTGTGTGGCTCTTCGTTTAAAATCACTGAAGTGTTTCATACACTGGAAAAGGGGTATTTCTCCACCACAAAACTGGCACAGTGCCATCATGAAAAGTAAGTGAAAAGAAATGAAAAGAGAAGGAAATGAGGTTATATTAGCCAGCCATTTAAATACCCAGTATCCAAGGAATTGCATCCATTTTGGATGATTACACACCTCACAATTTATATCTAATGCCAATGTTCAGCTTCAATGCAGGGGGTGGTATGCTCTTTATGTAGTGAAGAAGAAAGCAAGGGTGTGGAAGTTGGGGTGGTGGATGAGAGTGAAGCCTGTCTGACTTTCATGCAGGAGACCGGAGTTTGCGTCCTGTCACGAAGCATTAACCTTCACTTCTTCATGAACTATAACCAGAGTCTCTCCCTGACAACAGAGGGAGAATTTTTTAAATTTCTGGCATTGAATGCTGTTTTTCAGAATCATCCAGTATCAGTGTCAGGCAATTGGGTTGAAATACTCCTGGACAGTGTATTCCTTTTTTTTCTACATGTGATTCAGTTCACACACGTGACTATAAAATTACCAGCAATAAAGTATCATGCCTGTTTACATTATTTACTGTTTAATTGTGCACGGCAACATACAACACTGCAGCATAAAAGGACAGTCTATAGTATTTCCTGTTTGTATTTCATCAAACTTTAAGGGATAGTTCACCCCAAATCAAAGACACATATTTTTCCTCTTACCTGTAGTGATATTAATCAGTCTAAAATGTTTTGGTGTCAGTGTTGGTGATATCAGCCCTAGATCGCACTCAGCTTGTGATGCTAAAAGTGCAGAGGAAAAAAAAACATCTAAAAAACTCAAGAGCAGTGTCTCTTTCGAGAAATCATGCCCTGGCTACTCAAGATCCATAGACCTTGTTGTGAGCAGTTTCATGTAGGAACTATTTTCTTTCTACCAAAGCTCATGCACCAGTCGTATCTTTGTGCAGAAGGAAGCGTGCATCTTAGTTCAATACTGCTAGCTCACCTGAGCTAGCTAACTTTACAGCTCAGCCGAGGAGGAAGCCATTAATATTTACAGCTTGCGCTGTCACAAGCACAAGCCTTTCATCCATGAGTAGATGCACGCTTCCTCTTGTGTGGTGATGGTTGGTGGGTGTTCTGCCCCACAAGCAGAGTGCTATCTAGTTCAGTTATATAGGAGATCTCTCTATAGCCGCTATCTCCAACACTGGGCAACTTGCACCAAAACAATCTAGGTTGATGAATAGCACTATAGGTAAGAGAAAAAATGTGTATTTAACATTTGGGGTTGAACTGTCCCTTTTAGAGTCAGTTAACTCTTGTTCGTTTTTATGTAAAAAGGCAGAAAGCAAGGCAACATGCCCCTGAACCAGATATCACAATATAAAGAACTGAAAAATTTGTAATTCAGTGTCACTTATACACTTATAAAGCTCCAGCTCTGAGGATTTTTTACAGCCTCATTTGATGTCTATAGCTCAATGCTATGATTTGAGGGTCTCATGAAACACTCAAAGCCTATATTGTAACAAGGCTGTTAGGTAGAAGTCACTGGGATTTCAAGATAGACAATATCACAAGTAGCTGATCTGGATAATCAGTTTTCTGAAGGTTTACTACAGCTGAAGGCGACTAGTGGCTGCAAGTTACAACAGGCCTCAGGACTTTTATGGGTCAGTCCTTCACCCCAGAGTATAAGAAATCTTGCTGTAAATTTCCAAAGCCAGAGTCTGTTTCCACAGCTACTTCCCTCAAGATGCGCTAGTTGAACATAAAGTGAACTCCTAAGTAAGTTTTTCAAATGTATTGACATTTCTTTAACTCAACAGAGGGAATAAGTATGCTCAAACTGCTTCAGCGATGCAGAGCTTTTATTTTTAGATGTTTTTCTCTCTTTCATGTAAACAAAACAGTGACAGAGAAAAATAGGTTTATACTGTAGTTTCCTCTCCAGAACAGCACAGATATGTACAATACACACTCGCAGATGTTAACACATCACCTGTATTACAGCAGGCAGGGGGACAGGTAGTGTCATAAAGGATACATGGACAATGCACTGAAGGTAATGCAGAGGTGATCCACAGTAAAGCACTGTTGCAAGTTGGGAGCCTGATGATTATTTAGATTTTTGAGCTTTTCAACTCATGCACTTAAATATGTCCTCAAAGGAATATTCTATTCAAAATCCTATGAGTATTAAATACTCACCATCTGTAGAGCTTGCTGCTTTTTTGAGAATGGCGGCTTTTGTTAGCTTGAATTCACAGTAGCTACAATGAATTCAAATGACAACCCAGAGTCATGGCAAAAAATGTATAAATGTACCATAAATAGGGCTTGGTATCATTTCAATATCTTTTTTTGTTTGTTTGTTTGTTTTTCATTAATGCCAATATGGTACCTGAATATCTCTAAGTACAGTAATATGGTACCAAAATGATACTTTGTTTTTGTTTCATTACTTGTAGTAAAAAAAAACAAAAAAAAACAGCATCAGTCGTTTCAGCACATCACTAGCCACATCCCTAAACATAACCAAGTTGTTTTTGTACCCAAATATTATCCTACCCTGAAGTAATGTCTTCACTGTCCAAATGATCATTTTTATATCGATTACGTTACACTGTTACGTTGAATTTGTTAAGAACACATTGTTTCCCACATGCCTCCAGTAAAAAATAAAAAGTAAAAATTCTTGATGAATCAAAGTCATAGGTGACCACAGTTACCAACAGCAAAACTATATCAAAACATCTGTTTATAAATTTTCTCACAACTCGTGCAGTATAATCCAAGTAACATTTATCCAGTCGTATGCTCAGGACTTCAGTTCACCATGATTGCTGACAGTGTTGCTCATTTTTACACTCTAATTCATTCACTTCAGCTCAGAATAACATGAGACACTGTGATGACAACCAGGGGAAAAAAGGTAATGTTTTATAAGAAAAATAATCCACACACTGTTGATTGGTTGATTGGCTATTATAAGTGCAACATGTTTGTCAGATAGACCTCACCTCATCAGTTATTACCTAGGCTACTATTCCACCCTTTACTTCAGTAGCAGAAACAGTCTGGCATTACGTTTAAGTGTCTTGTGTGACATATTCAGCATCAAACAAATAGCAAAAAATACTTTATACTAATGTCACATATAGCCCAGTGATGCCTACATGTAATTTAAGTCTTGGCTGATGGTGTATTTATGGATAGTATTTTCAATGTTTCTACATTTTCCATCACACCAGCACAGAGTATCTTACATCCCATTTCAATTGGGACATTTTACTGTCACGCAATCCCATGAACTTTCTGTACCGTTTCATCTCATGTGACATGAATCAGCCTCCTTCATTCATGGTTCTGATGATGTCGCTTGTAATTAACACCCCCGCCTCTTTCAAACAAACCTGTTCGTGGTTGGCTAGGAAAACCCAGATTTGACTGAACCAGTTGATTTGTAGTACCAGTTATCCAGATGGCGTATGTGATGGGTTATTCAAGCCAGATAACGAAAAGATATCCTGGGTAAATTGAACTGGCTTCGTAGTGCAGGCCTCTGAACTAGGTGGTGGTAGACCAGCAGCTCCCATGCTCAGCGAGGTAACATTTTCATGTCTTGTCAATTGAGTCTGGATTTGAATGGAGCATAGATTAAGGTTCACTTTAAATGCAGTTCTGTTAGGGAAGTACTGAGCATATGACTGGATAAATGAGACTGGGATCATACTGCATGATTTGTGTGAGAGTTTGTAGACAGATGTTTTTATAATCTTTTACGGTTGTCAAAAGCAAACCCCTATGACTTCAATTTATCAAGAATTTTCTCCATTTTTAGAACCTTCATTTACTGGAGGCATGCGAGAAAAACATTTTCTTCACAAATTCATCGTAACACAGAATGACGAATTGACATACAAATGGCCATACTAATTGACATACTGTGGCCACACTAACATCTGTTGGCTCAGGGAAATGAATTAAAGACAGTTAGCAGCACTATTGCTATAGCTAAAGAGTTCACTTTCTAGTCGCGTTACAGTGACGTCACTCTCCCAAAAAAAAAAAAGGAGAGAGATGATGGCAAGCCGGCAGGGCTCTTCTTGTGTGGGCTGTAATGTTGATATGCCAGTAGAGGATGGCCATGACTACTGTGTAATGTTTGGGAACTGAGCATGCAGTGGCTGCTCGTGATAATCCAGGTTCATGCATGAACTGCCTCTTCATATCTGCTAGGCAAAGGGAAGCCCGTTGCCATTCATTTGGCAGACGTCCACCAGCCCCTTCTCAGGGTCTGCAGCCAGCTAAGCGCCCTGAGTTGGCGGGTCTGGTAGTGGGGGACAGGGGCCCATCAGGGTGCTCCCCCACCTCCTTTATTACAGTTTCAGTAGGGGGTGAGCGGACTGTGTCACATAGGAACTTCCCTGCTCCTGGGCCCTCTGCTGGGTTGGATAGGCCTATGGCTCTTAGAGAATGATGAGTTGTTCTCAGAGGGGCAGCAGGTACCTGTAAAAGAGCATGACCAGCAGTCACCTCTCCTTCAGGAGATTATTGGCTGCTTTGGCTCCGGGGCTTGACCTGCCAGCTGGTCAGGGTCCTGCCCCTTCCCGTTTCGATGATGAAACGGGGGGTGACCCACGTGGTTCCTTGTGCCTTTCCTTTCTGATTTTGAGGAGGGGGTCAGGAGTTGGTTTACAACACCGACGGCAGGGGCACGCTGGTTGGGACTCTGTCGTCATATGGCTGGGGTTGACAATCGGGGGAGGATAGGCTGTGGGCCATTTCCCCCATAGCTCAGGCTTTGGCTGCCTTGGTGGCTCCGTCAAAGTCCCTCCTGGGCAAGGCAAACTGCCCGAGTAGAAACTGCAAGGTAATGGAAGGCTTGTTGGGAAAAATGCATGGAGCCATGGCAGTCCAGACACAGCTGGCAAACACTGGTGCCATGCTGTCCCTGTACCAGCGCCATCTGGGTGGCCAGCTCAAGGAGGGGTGTAGTATGGATCTAATAGCTGAACGTGTCTCCTCGCTTCTTCCAAAGCTCATGAGAGAGCAGGGTGAAGAGGCTGGCAGAGCTGCTATGGTGAGTTTTTTGGTGGCAAGGCACCATCTCTGGCTGTCACAGTTCATGCTGCAGCCAGAGGATAGGGCGTGTCTGCTCAAACTGCCTGTTTAGCCATCTGCCTTGTGTGGGCAGGAAGATCTGCGGGGCCGACTGGATGTAGCACGGTGCGGCAAATTTAAACGTGGCAGAAGACGTGGCAGTGGCCAGGGGCCACCCAAGCCCATGCCTCAGTCCTGACGCGACATCACCCCCAGCCATCCCTTGCCCTCAGACGGCAACGGAAGCTCTGGGGGCAGACCCCTGGGTTGTTTCAACAATGACCCAGGAGTATCATTTACAGTTCCAAAGCGCTGCTCCTCTGATGAGGGTGGCTGCATTTTCCATTATTGCAGACCACCAGTACAGGGAGGTCCTGCACTCAAAAATCTTCACTCTCATGGGGAAGTCAGCTATCAGGGAAGGAAGAAGATCAGCAGGCAGGGTTTTATTCCCGCTATTTTCTTGTTTACCGAAGCGGGACGGGGCGCTCAGGTCTGTCTTAGACCTTGGTTGACCGTGTCCAGGATCAAGCAGGCTGTCTGGATAGGCAACTGGTTTGCAACCGTCGACCTCAAGGATGCCTATTTTCAAATACCAATTTGGGAGGGGCAGAGGAGGTTTCTCAGACTACCTATGAGGGAAAAACCTTCCAATTCTGTGTCCTCCCCTTCGGCATCTCACTGGCACCCCACACATTCACCAGGTGCATGGATGCGGTCTTGGGGCCTCTGTGGCAGCAGGGTCTCAGGATACTGAACTACTTAGACGACTGGCTAATATGTGCACACACAGATGAGCTGTGCTGCCATCATGTGTCTGTGCTGTTGGATCATATTTAAGGTCTGGGGCTGCGCATCAATGAGAAAAAGTGCAGTCTCCAACCTGCACAGGCCACCCAGTTTCTAGGCATGTGGCTGAATGCCAGAGCTGGGTTGGTGATGCTGTCACAGGAAAGGCAGGTTTCAATCAGTACCTGCCTCTCTCATTTTTGGCTGGGTGCCAGGGTCACGTGGCGGCTGTGTCTCTGCCTCTTGAGTCTTATGGCAGCCTCGGTACAAGTGGTGCCATTGACTCTTCTACACGCATGGGGCTCTGTCCGCATAGACAGTTGCAGGCAACTTTGCTCATCACCATGCAGCTTTGTGCGGACCTCAGGTGGTTGCAAGACCCAGCCATTATCTCAAGGGGTCCAATACCCCTCGAATGTGTGTCCCTGGAGGGGTGTGTCACACTCTACAAGGGCAGGGGCACCAGTGGGGTCTGGAGCGCCCACTGGAAGGGCCAGCATATCAGCGCTCTAGAATTGAAAGCCATTCACCTGGCCCTCCAGCATTTTCTCCGTGCTAGAACCGACAGCATTGTGGCAGCAGCATATGTCAACAGGCAAGGGGGTCTGGGCTCCCCAAACCTCTGCAGAATAGCACACAGGCTGTGGACCTGGGCATGGACAAGGTTCCTGTCCCTCATGCACATGCCTGGATTGGTGAACCAGGGGGCGGAACCTACTCTCCAGGCCAGGCCCAAGTCCAAGGGACTGGAGGCTGCACCCGGGGGTGGTCGGGGAGATCTGGCACCGTTTTGGCAGAGCCCTGAAGGTCTATGTCTGGCGCACTGTAGCTTTTGGAGAGACAGACCGACTGTCTGCTTTAAGGCCCATTGCCAGGGCCAGCCAGTGTCCAAGGCTAGGCTGTCTCATTAGGTCTTGAAGACAATTCAGCATGCTTACAGAGGGGCTGGCATGCCAGTGCCGGTGGGTGCGTGGGCACACTCAACACGAGGTGTAGCTACCTCGTGGGCTTTGTGGCGGGACGCCACCCTCTCGGAGGTCTGTGCAGCTGCCACATGTTCAAGTCCATCCACATCTGCCAGATTTTACTGCCTGAATGTGGCTGCTGGCACCTCCTTTGTAGAGCATATGCTGAGTGCCACCACACAGAAGGCCGTGTGATTCCATGCCCCTGAGCTGGGGGGGCGCCTTACCCAACCAGGGTGATATATATATATATATTATTGTCACTTATTACTGTAACTGGCAACAGGCTGGCCAACTGAGCGGTCTTCCTGCACACAATCCCTGCATCTAGCATCTGGCGCCTGGGCATCAGTACAGTGGCACACAGCGTCTGGCAGTGTCACCGACCGTTGAATGCGCAAGATATACATTTGTATAGTTTACTGGTGTTTTTTCGTGTATACACACCTACGGAGTATTTTATGTTGTTAATGCACTTTGTGGCGGCGACGTCTCATGCATCTGCTCTTTCTGCTGGAGCTCCTCGGGGTGTGTCTTAAAGGGTTCCCATAGTTATGATATAACTACTGGGTGGGGAGATAATCTCGATACAATAGAGATTGTTTAGTTACATTGTAACCTTGGTTCTCTGAGTGAGGAGATTATCTCCCCAGGCTCAAGGCCGTTCGGTAGCCATTCCAATCAATGTTAATGAGTGGGTGCATGTGCAAGGTGGGGCTTCTATAGCACTGGTGCATGCCGGCCACGTTAAGTGGTACATCTTAAAGATTATTAATTTTCCATGTTGATTACCCCGGATGGGGATAATTCCCATAGTTATGATATAACTGCTGGGTGGGGAGATAATCTGCTCACTCAGAGAACCAAGGTTACAATGTAACCAAACGTTATTGAGTGTTTTCTGAAAGACACTTGGGAGGACATTCTGAGTCATATCAAACATATTGTGAGGCCTTTGACATGAATGAGTGAAAAGACGGGCCCTTATGCTAGAGACTTCTGTAAAGCAGCACTGCCAGCTCCACACAAACAAGTGAGTGAACACACAGACTTAGGCATACAACATCACACACAATGAATATACTCAAAAAGATTTAGGGAACACTTGTCATCCTAAATTGCATAGTCAGGGTAATCTAATTGCAGACACAAAAAATGCCTGAAGGTGTCATAGAAGATGCAGTCCCACTTTAGCACATTGTGTGTGTGTGTATTTTCTGGAGCCTGAGGTGTGTGTGTGTGTTTGTGTGTGTGTGTGTGTGTGTGTGCGCACGTGTGCACGTAAGTACGATAACAAGAGCCCATGCCGTGAGCAGTAATCTGCTAACACAGTGGATTGAGTTGGCTCTGCAGGATTAGCAGTGGTGTGTAACACAACACACTCTTAATTACTGCTGTACAGTCATGTTCAATGTAGAGGAAGAGACGGAGCGCGAGGGAGAGGGGGCACGCTTTTAATTGCTGTAATACATTCATGTACAGGCAGAGGGAAATTGAAAAGATTAAAAAGAAATGTGTTTTATTGTCTGTGTTTGGATATCAACTCAATGTAGGAGCAGATATCACCCGTAAAGCTGTCTGCATTTGCACACAGAACCTCCAGCTGTAACTAACCTTGTATGCACACACACACCCCCCCCCACACACACACACACACACACACACAGAAGCAGTCACGCATATAGACCCACACACAAACATATGTCACCGAACTATCTGCCAGCCAGTTGTTCTCCACAGCAGCCACAACGGGATGAGACTGTTCTGTCATTGTCATCACCATCTTCCTATCAGTGTGTCAGTGTGTGTGGGGGTGTGTGTGTGTGTCAGAGCTAGAGAGAGATGCTGCCAGTTGGGGTAGATCGATATCACTGACTGAGAGATCACAGCAGTGCTTAGTGCCCATCAATGACTTCTCGTGTGTGTGTATGTGTGTGTGTGTGTGTGTGTGTGTGTGTGTGTGTGTGTGTTTGTATGTTCCACAGTATCCAGTGACAGAGAAGTGGGAATGAGTGGAGGATGGATGGTTTAATGAAAGAAGGAAACAGATGAGTTGGTGAATCCTATTTTCTGCTTCAGCTTTCCTCATCTCTCTCTCTTTCTCTGTCTCTCTCTGTCTCTCTTCCTTGGTCTTCATCTCTGATCCAGCTCATGATGATGCAGTTAAGAGATTGGATAACAGAATATGAGAGAGACAGAGAATTGCGACGGAGAGATTTTTCAACTTTATTCAATTATTCATCTTGTCCTTCTCTTTGGTCCCTGTTCTTTGTGCTCTTCATCTTTTTTCAGACCCCTTTTTCTCCTCATCATTTCTCAATCTTTGTTGTTTTCACAATTTAATTTTCAGCTGGCTTTTCATTTCTGACTTCTCTTACAGTTGAATGAATGTACCAGAATGCATCAGAGCACTATTATATTTGATCAAAAAAAATGGATAGGAGTCTTTTTCATGAAGATTTAATATGAAGGAGGCCCATCCTTGACAAACTAAGTAGCTGGATTGACTTTATAGAAACAATGATATATTGTATTTCAACAAGACAGCAAGAGTTTACAGCCATGCCAGCAGTTCTGTCAGACTGTACCAAGGCATATGTCTAAAAGCTAACATTAGCATTATAACACATTCACAATTGCAATTCTAACATGTTGATGTTTGACAGGTATAATGTTCACTACGTTCATGACAGGGACATAAATGTCTGTACAAAATTTCATAGAAAAATTATCGTTTTTGTGCCAGTTTATCTAGTAGGAGGAAAATTAAAACATGCTGGTGACACTTACTAACAGTCATGACTTCATCAAATGCCATCATCATTAGTACTCACCTTTAGAGAAGTTAAATGTCTGTACAATATTTCATTGAAATCCCTAGTTGTCAAATGTTCCTCATGTTGGAGGAAAATCCTGAGGATAACCAAACTCACTGGGATACATCCTCTGGGAATCATGAATGTCTATTTAAAATTTCATGACAATATATCCAGTCAACCAATCTGCCAGAAGAAAATATTGGCAATGTACATTGCTGCAAACAGTGGATACATTACATTTGTAGGTTACATATGGATCATATCAACATTTCTAAGGTGACATAGCTGTGATAACATGTATACGGGCTGACTTTGACATATGGAGTTGGAGGGGATGGTGGAGGCAAGACACCTCAGCAACAAGCTGCAGTCTACTGTTTGAGACCACCAAATAACCAAACTGTTCAGTGGGACATCGCTACGTTTCCAGTAGCGGTTGTACCACCAGAAGCAGTTGTTTTTTAGCAAGACATTTCTGCGAATTGTATAATTGTAACCAGTTGTTTTTTAGTGAGACATTGCTGCATTTACAGCTGCAATTGTGCCACCAAAAGTGGGTGTTTGGTGAGACTTTGCTGTATTTCCAGCAGCAATTGTGCCACCAAAAACCATGTATTTTAAGCCAAAGTGTGATCTTTCCCTAACCATGACCAAGTGTTTTTGTGCCTAAACATAAGCACAACAACAGCATTGTTTAAACTTAAATGAATATAAAGTTTTGACATATCCACTACATTCTTCTGGCGATTGAGTTCATCCAGTAGCTGTTAGATTTAGATATTAAGTCTGGATCAAAGTGGTGGACCATTCCTAAGCAACACTGACATTGCTGGAGCTGTATTGTTAGTGTGGATAAAAAAATAAGTAAAGAAAAACTACTTTAGTGGATCTCAGCTCCAAAGCTTAGTACAGTTACAGATATTATCAGGTGTATTGACATGTTGTATTTCACTTTTTAGAGTGGACAACCTGACTGATCTTCCTCAGTGATACAAAGTGCTAAAGATAAAGAGTTCCTCCAACCCAGATCAAGTTAGACGTCTGCCACCTAACTGAAGACATCCTCTGTCTCTTGGCTCCATGACATTCTGGATCACTGGCTGCTGCTGGGGGAGAAAGTACTCTCTTGCTCCAATACAATAAATGTCTCCCTACACGCTTGTGTAACATTGCCCTCAAATCTTGTAAAAACTAAGGCTGATGCTTGAAAAAAGACAAAAAACACAATTAAAACCTAAGTAGGGTTTGAAATCAAAGTAGCTGCTGTTAATAGCTTGCATTTGAAAGGCCTGAATTCTTCTTTAAGGAGCTGTCAACCCTGAAAGAACTGTATTAGTCCTTCATTGGAGAGTTAGAGAGCCCTATGTTGGACAAAACACTTCTTCAGAAGCTTATAAATCCTGACGGAATTAAAGCGTTTACATTTTAATGTAGCCAGTGTGTGTACACAATATTAGATAGGCCTACCTGTGGCTTCATTCCAGAAATGTTCTTCTGCATCAGTCAGACCCTGAGCTCTTTGTCTGTCTATCTTACATTCTGCTCTGTCATGTCTCTTCCTCATTTCCTTCCTTCTTTCTCATGCCAATTTGTGTCCGGCAGACTATATCCTCTCATCATTGATCTGCTGTCTATCTTCCTGCCAGTGTTAGGAAGACCTAGGGTGCCTCACTCTCTCTGTCTATCTCTTTTTTTTTCATTTCTCCCCCTGATTTCTCTTCTGCTGATAGTCCACTTCACTCCAAAGTGGTCTCAATCAAATCCATCTCAATTCCAGTATGAATGACTGTCACACAAATATTGCTGAATAACTGAAATGAAGTGCAATAGCAATAATCTGAATGAATGGTTACTTTGTAACAATACCCTGTTCAAATGTCTCTTCCTCCGGTCTGTCTCTATCCATCTTCTCCCAAGCCCTGATTAGGTTGTTTCCCATCCACTGTGCAGAATGTAGCAGCTCTGTGGCTAATTGGCAAGTTCAATCAGAGAGACAAATGAAGAGAGGAGACACTGACCTTTCAGAGGTAGTCACTGCTCTCCTGTCTTTTCACTTCTCTCCTCTTTCTGCTCTCCTTTCTTATTTTCTGCTACGTCTTCACTCTGCTCCCTGCGTCTTCCTGCTTTTCTTCTTTTCTCTTACTTCTTCTTGTCTACTCTCTCTTCTAACCCACCCTTCATCTCTCATTCCTTTCTTGTCTTCTGCCCCCCTTTCCCTTCCCCTCTTGTTTCTTTTTTTCCATCTGTGGGAAATGAGTTGCCAGTCATTCCAATTTATTTTGACGACTTATTCTCCAGCTTGTCAGGAGAAAATTACAGCGTACATACATGCTCTCACACACACGCACTCCCCTCCTTGTGTGTGCTCATACAGTATGTGTCTATTTTCACTGCCACCCACAGATAATAGTTCACCCCTCCCCACACCCAGCTATTCAAGGAGGGAGGAAAGCAATGGTCCAGAGCAGAACAATGACTGCCTCCATGGTGCGGTGGAGTCGTTTATCTGTTTGAGGCCTGAGCGTGTCCCACTTGCTTTCCGTCTGACCCGCCGACCGTGACTGATGGTGCAACCACGCCACGTTGGGGTCTACATTACAGCATGACCTCTCTGTGTCAAGCGCGCTCGCTAATGGCTTCTTTGCTGTCATTCATCACCGCAACGGCCAGAGAGATGCGGATGATCGTTTGGAGGCATGAGCATACTTATGCATGGGTGCATGGGTACATGTGCACATGTGCACAGCACAGCTATAAGCACAAAAGCATGAAATCCTTACTACGGATGGTGAAGTCTGGGCAACATACATTTATGAGTACACCCACTCGCACACATTCACAATATGACAGTCACTCTCTAAAGAGGCTCTTACAGGACCAACAAATGCCTCTGCAGGCTTCAGACTTTGGAGAAGAGAATGCAACTGCATCTGCATTTTTTCCTTAAAGTAACAATTTGTGAAATTTTCATATGTCTGTTTTGCTATGGTGTGTAAGCAGCTGCTACAGCACAATAATAATTCAGCCTGCAGCTAGTTCATGAGAGCTTTTACATTTGCTGCACTCTGAGTCTGATAAATCTTTACAGGGAAAATAATCCTCCGCTGCACTGAAAGGGATGTATTTTTGTATTTTTCATAACTTTGGAATAGAGACAAGATTAACTGGTTTTTGGTATATGAGCTAAGTCACACCAGCCTTTACAGCAGCAAAATTTTGAGCCAGAATCAATATTTCAATGGGATCTCAGTGATTAGTGGATTTGCTTGCAGAGATGAAATGAATTTGCACATTGCTTTGCATATAGCGTTCAGTGGTGTTTGACATGTAAATGTGCAGTATTTACAGCCTGCAAACCGTCATGGCAGTGCTGACTTTTGAAGGAATGCAAAGAAACCAGACTTAAAAGATATTTTATTCATTTTTATTCATCTTGCTTCTTTCAGGGGCTTATCAATCAAGACAAAATTACATTTCTAAGAAACTTTAACATGTCATCTACATATCAATCAAGCCCTGAGCTCTTTGTCACTTTGTTTTATATTCTGCTCCATTGTGTCTCAACCTGTCAAACAACCACAACTAGGTTTAGGCAACAAATTTATAAAAACATTATGTTTTGTGTTAAAATAAATATGTGATGTCATGTAAAGCTCCATGTGATTAACATAAGTATGTAACAAGCCAATGTAAGTTACGTGACGCTATGTTAAAACAACCTTGGCTTTTGCTTTTACATGAGACAGAGGCATCCTGGGTGAAAGTCCCTGCTTTTTTGACCCATCCCACTCCCCTTCCAAACTCACTGTGCTGAGTTTCTTGCACGTTATACTATGACAGTTGCTCTCAGCACCAAATATTGCCACAGGCTGATGTTAGAATGGATCAATGGATGGTCTGGACACGTCCACCCAATCATAGCGAACAAATGTTCCGAGAGCAGGGGCACGAAATTCCTGAAAAAAAGACAAAGTCCACAGTTTCACATCCAGGGGCATGTGGACACCAGGGTAAAGCAGACAGAAGGCCCCAGGCTGTGGGCAGTGAGCACAGACCCCGCTGACCTCCTGCTCTCTCTCTGGTTTCCTGGCAGACGAGCAGAGCACAGCTGGGTTCAGATGGGCTTGCTGGAGGCTTTACCTGAGCTGGAGAGGCATTCATAGTGAGTGAGAGGAAAGCCAGGGCCTGGGCAGTTTAGTTCATAACAAAACAGCATATTTTATAAACTCTTCATACATGTTTGATTATAAAAATCTGGAGGTTTTAGTGGGGCTGAAGAGGCAGTCAAAGCAGGCAAGAGGAGGTCATTGAAGACAGATATAAAAGCTTCGTAACTGTGGTCAAAATCAACACTCTATACCTTACAATGAAACAACCAATCACAGCAGTGTAGAGTTTCTAACAGCCCCTCCCCTGTCTCTCTGGACTGTCCATTCTAGCATCCACTGAATGAGAACAGGCTGGATCCTCATTTCTTCCACTTTTTCTCTCACTAGTTTGCATTGTCAGGTAGGTTGGGGTAACATAGTTTACATGTTTAGTCATTTGCAGTAGCAATTACTTACTTTTCATAGCGACCAAGAGTTGTTATTTCTATAAGTTGACTTTAAACAGCCTGTACAGCTGTGTGCATATCACTGTCGCTTATGGACATGTTTTGCATGAATACAGCTGTGGCGTGAGCTAGCTACATATGAGGCTGGAGTCCCCGATTCTTAATCCAGCCGATCAATGAGTGCTCACTGATCAATTGTTTCTGCAACAGGGGGAACAGGCATTAACAAGTACAACACAAGACATATTTAAATAGCTATGGTATGAAACCAGACTGCTGATAAAATCAACTCCTTCAAATTTTGCCCAGCACAAGTTGTTGGTGCAAAAATGTTGTATGGTACACTGATGTTACAATCTGTAATTTTTATTCATCCTTAGTGGAAATGAATGTGCTGTCACTTTCATGCCTGACATCCTCACCAGCCACCACAAACAGATAAATCTGTGTTCACACTGTGTCTGCCTGTACTGATGCCATTATAAGCTTTTCACTTTGACCTTGAACTGACCCTGCAGTGCTTGGTAAGTATCTTTTTGGGAAGTATCTAGGAAGCGTAAATAGAAGTTTCACTTGTAGCAGCTGCAACGTAGCTCTTTTTCACGGTTTAGGGAGAGAGAAAAAAAATAGTCCTTGATCCAGCCTCCCAGACACAGCCAGTTCAGACACTTAATGGCCTCGTACGAGGGGATAAATCCATGGTTCTCTCTATGTGTGTGTGTGTGTGTGTGTGTGTGTGTTTGAGAGAGAGAGAGGAGTTCAAAGCCTTTTGTCGCAGAGGGATGAAGAGTCAATGCGGTCAGGGAACATCGAACCGTTTGCCCTGTAGATTGCCTTGTTAAACAGCACTTGTCTACCTGTCAAAATCCCTCCAGACCTTTTATCTGTCTTCTCCAATAATATCAGCCACTAGTAGAGCAGTGTATTAAGAGAACAGTCGCCTGTGAACATCAAAGCGCCGTACTCTTTTTTTGGGGAGATGCCACGTTGCTTAAGAGCCCCAGCTGCCATCGGTTGAATTGCATTTTTGCTTCCTCTATCTTTTTTTTTTCTCTCTTGTGTTTTTTGAAGTGCATTCAGTTGGTCCCACAGCATTTTGCATCTATTGTCTGATTGTACCGAGTCTCTTGCTGCTTTCTGACGCTGGCCTCTTCTCACGGATTGCTTTCCTTCTACCATGAGATATCTTGTGTGAAGAGCAATCAGAGGAGACAGACTCGACTGTGGATCTCACTGAAGCTCGATTCTCCAAGGCAAGTCATTTTCTCTGGCCCTATTTTTTTTTTCCTTTTTTTAATCCATTTTGTTTTTACACTTTCTTCCTCCAAATCAGTCACATCAGTTGCATTTCCATATTCCCCCATGCTCTCTGAAGTGTAGGTGGAGTGTGTGTGTGTGTGTGTGTGTGTATTATGAACCTGAATGTGTGATATCCTCTTCCTCTAAATACACTGCCAAAGCCATTGCCCAGCATCTCTGGAAAAATGAGCTCGATATAATATGATAAGCAACAGAAAGGCGAGATAAAATGATAAAATAGCCCTCGCTTTATTACAGACATTGACTTGTTGGTCTCGCTGCAATATCTAACTAATGTGTGTCTGTTTGAAGTGAGATCTAATTAAATGATCTCTTTCTCCACTGTTTTTGTCTGCATTTTTAAATTCTTTTTTTCTCAACACGACCCTGTCATCTCCTTCAACTTCCATTTTCTTAATTTGGGTCCATTCTTTTTTTCAGTTTTTTTTTCCAGCTCACTCATCTTTTCTGGAGTGTACTGCACTTGTAAAATTGTCTTTTGAAGAGATAATAATGCGTCTATCTGAAAGTAGCCTTTGATAGAGACATGTCATAACCATGTTAGGATAATGAATTGTGTTTTAGTTTTTTTTGAAGAGTTAATAAGCTATTCTGCATGTAGAGAATTCATGTTTCTGTCCTCAGAATCATTTGTTTACATGGTGAATGTGTCTGCAGTGTCATTTTCCAATTCAACCAAAGAGACGTGAGCCGCAGAAGAAGAGAGGATGTTCTGCATGTTGTTGTCAAAACGCCTCAGACAGCAAGTGCCATCTGAACACTCGTTATCCTTCACAATACATCCGCCGACAAGTACAAATTGTTTTTCAGGTGCCTTCAAGATAGAATGCACCGCAGTTTTCACAACATACGTAGCACAGCTTGTTACTCAGTTTCCATTACAGTACAGTACAGAGTGTAATCAGTGAAAAAAAAACTTATTCTACACAGCAGCTGAAATCAGAGTTTTCTGCACCAACAGCTGTCCGTTGCTGGAGCAGCTGGCACCTTTTGATCGTTCTGCCACAATCCTGATTTGCTTTCCCCTGCTATACAGCAACATGACCATTAACTTTATCTATCTGCCATGCACTGTGAACAGCATTACCGCGCTTAATTGCTAAAAGCTCTGATTAGGTCCTGAAGCCTATATTCATGTGTTAATTTCGCCTCATTCATGTTGATGTTTTCTGTTTTGCACTACAGAGCAGTGACGCTGCATGAGATGGAGATCAAACTTGTTTAGCTGCCTCTTTTTTGTGTCTGTCTGTTGGATTATTACTCACTTTCTATGACTCATTTGTGTCTGGTGTTGTTTGGAATTATTTTGAATGCAAGTGCAAGAAAGGCACATAAAAAACGTTTTCTGATCTGACACCCCTATCAGCAGGACAACATTTGTCTGTGCATTTCAAAATTGTTGCTAATCATTGTTGAAAACTAAATCACTTTTATGATGTGACAATGCTACTTGTGGTTAAGGTCAAGATTTGGTTTGGTTTAGGGGAAAAAAATCACTTGCTTGAAGTTAGGAAAGGACAATAAAGAAGAAGCACTCGATCAAGGTTAGGGAAACATTGTGATTTGGTGTAAATTAAGTACTTTGTAGTGACAGTAAATGGTTAGAGAACAATCATGGTCATGGTTTAAATAAACCAGTGTTAAATTTCAGAAGGTAACAGAAAATGTACAGCAGTGTCCTGTGTTAAATCCAGCATTTTGTTGTCTCATCCATCCAGCCTACACAGAGTGAATAGATTTAGTTTTGATGTACTGGCTGAAATGATTCTGTCATTTTTCACGAGAAGACGGTTTAAAATCTTTATACGTATTTTCACATCTGCACATCTGTAGAACATAAAACACTGAAACTGTCTTCAACTAGAAAATTTACTGGATACTCTCTCAATGCTCATAAAGAAGGAACACCCCTGATTTTACATGTAACGTAAAGATAAGAAGAGGTACTTCCTAGCCTTCATGTGAAGTCTTTGCAGGAGCTTTATCACGTCCGAGAACATTACCCTGATGATGTCATCATAAGCTTGGAGACATTTTGGAATTTCGAGGATCAGTGCATGTACCAGTCAGGGAGGATTAGCGGAAAGGATGCTTGTTTGAAACACGGGAAGCATGGGATCCAGTATTTTTAGTTGACCGATACTGTAGACTTTGGAAAGTAATGGACATAGCTACCCCGATTTCACACGCTGGTTTGTGGGCTGCTGTTTTGAAGCCCCAAGTTTGGCATTTTGGCTGTTGTTGTCTCAGGTTTTTGGAGCCAGAAGTGACCAAATTTGGAGAGAAGTTGGAGCTGTGGAGGAGCAAGGGGTGGATCTGACTCACAGAATATAGCAATGCCTTGCAGACAGCCTGTCACTTTAGTAGCCCCGCCCTTAATTATGCATAACTTTAAGCCTTAAGAAAAGAAAACAGATGTTGTGCACATGTTTATTTCTGCTTTATAGTTGGGCCTTTTATTTTGGATGCCTTTGGGGATTGACTCAATTCTGGAGCCAGTCTCAAGTGGCCATTTAAGGAACTGCAGTTTTTGGCATCTTTTTTCTTTCATTTTTCAGAGGTTGCCATTTGACCAGTACTATGGACTAAATATTAGACCATTCTTTTTATCTGTGTCTTTTGACTCAAACGACTTGATGGAAGTGCAATATCTAATCACTGGGCTACCCTTTCATGTAAAGGAAACGTTACACATTTAGAAAACATGCTTATTTGCTTTGCTTTGCTGAGAGTTAGGTAGGAGAAGTTTACTTCAAATATGAAACTAGTCCTGTCTTCATTGTGACATTGTCAGGCAACCAATGGAGACTTTGGATAGGTAAAACAAGTCCTGGTTGAGGATGCCAGTAAAAGCTGATATAGATTTGTACTGAGGAGACCATATATTTCATGCTACTGGACAGATGGGTACAATGACTTATACAGACTTACAACAAAGGGCGATCACACTTTAACTATTGTAGCACCAAAGTTATGGAACAAAGTCCCTCTTAGCATTAAATCAGCTGACTCAGTTCCTCAGTTTAAAAAGCTGTTAAAGACCCACCTATACAGACTTTGTATATATACACATATGTGTGTTTGCGTGTATGTGTTTGTATGGGTATGTGTGCATGTATGTACATATGTGAAGGCTTTATGTGTATGTATGCACACAGACGTGTATGTATGGATATATGTATGTAAGAGTTTAAATGTGTTTGTTTGGACATTTGTGTATAAGTTTATGTATATTATGTGTAATTCTTAATTTGAATATCTGTGGATGATGTTCTTTTACTTCTTTGTTATTTATATTGTATGGTACTGTAAAGCACTTTGTGAGAAAAGCACTATAGAAATACAGATTATCATTATTATTATTATAATGACTAATAGAAATAACATAACAAGCACAACAGTGGATGTTTAATCTTACTGAGGGCCATATGATATGGAATGCTTAGTTGTAATGAACTTTAAAGGAGCAATAAGCGAAATCGTTTCACCGCTAGGTTCGCTGTTGTGCACTGCCTGTAGAGCAAAACAAAGTGTGTCATGAGCCACACCTCCCTCTACTTCTGCTCTCCAAGCCACTAATAACTCAAGCTCCGGACAATAACCCATGCTACGATTGTAATATTAAATTTAATTGAATCGACATAGCGTCATGTGCCTAACGTTACTGTAACACTAATTAAAACAGACATTTGACTTTATGTTGTACCTGTCCAAGAGAAGAAGAGCTAGTGCCGAGTCAGACTGTAGCCCCTTTAGCTCTCGCAGTGCTCTCCACCTTGGAAATGCAAGGCCAATGTTAATCCAAGTTCTGTCCCTTTCTTTATCCGACAACTTCTTCGCCAACAACTGTTGTTTCTTTAGACGTAATGTCAGATCCTGGTCGTCTTCAGGTGGACGTTCCGCTCTCTGCCATTTCATTTCGAAAATATGCGCTGCCATTGCTCACTGGCTGTAGCGTTTTATAGGGAGGGAGGGCCAAGGGCTCCGAGAGGAGGAGGAGGAGGGGGGGGATTCACATGAACGTACATGAACGCGCAGCCGGACCGGCTTGTGAACAATGGGCTGGAGATCAACACAGAGAGAGGGTGTGTGAGGTCATGCTATACTCCAGAATAAATTACACCTCTAGTTCTTCACATAGCAATTTTTTAATTCCTTCAATCTAGAAATGATGAATTTCGCTTATTGCTCCTTTAAAGGTATCATTGTCTAGCCTCGCGTCACCAGGCTCTTCACGTAAAGTTAAGAGCCTGGTTTCTATTCACTCTGAATTTTGTCTGGATTCTGGTTCCGGTCTAGAGAACGGATCCGTAATTCATCAAATTCACCAAAGTAAAAGTGTTCACAAAAGTAAAACTTTAAATTCTGGTGCACCATCGATTTGGGGTGATGAGGGGTGTAAGAAAATCGATTAACTTAATGGCTTTGGGCTTTTCTTGTAAATTATATTCTTTAATTTAAAACGTTTTACCGCATTTTTATTAGCTTGGTGCTTTTATTTTGACGGAAAGGCGCATCCATCGAATTCCGGATCCTGTCTCACTCACCCTGGTTCCGGGTTCTTACCAAAATGGCCACTAACGGCCCCAGACTAATCATTGTCATCTCTGTGAGGAAGTGAGATTCTTAATTTAAATCTGGTAGTCTTTTGATTCAATCTAAAACTTACTCTTAGAAGTATATGAACTTTGTAGATTATCTGCTTTTGCATGATGGAGTTATTGAAAAGTAAGATTCTTAATTTAAACCTGATAATCTTTTGATTGGATCTAAAACTTACTTTTCGAAATGTATGAACTTTGTAGATGATCTGCTTTTGTGTGATGGATTTATTGAAAAATGTACCCCTCATTTTCTGTTATCTGTTGCTGCAAGCCAAACTGTGAATGGCACCACAAGGCCGTGTTAAAATGTTAAAATTGCTTTTGGTTTTGGCCCTCTAATGGTCCCTCCATTGTGCAGAATAATTAGAGTCTTTTTAAATGTCATAGAGCCATCAGCATGACGCTGTAATTAAAAAAGAAAAACCTTTTATGAGTGTCATAATGAATTGGCTAAGTCGTTATCATCATCACTAAACAGGCTTTGTACCTTCACTGACTGTGTGTGTGTGAGAACATGCTGTCATTTGTGTAATGAATCACATTGGAATGTCTGTCCTTGGTAGTGTAATGAAGGCTTGATACATTACATTATGAATATTTGGTGACATGTTTTTGGTTCATGTCATCCCCCACAGTTTTATTCACTGTAGAGCTAATGTTTGTTACGACCTCTTTGAAATGAATAAATTCCAGCCAGCTGAACTTTTGCCATTTCATCTACTTTTTTCGGTCGATGACTTACTGTCCATGTTTTGCATAGATTACATGGAGTCCACCTTTATCTGTGTGACCTCCATATCAAGTGCTGGTCCAGAGAATAGATCATGGTCCACAGGGTGCACCAGTGGTTGCCATGGTTGCATGCATAAAGTACATGCTAAAAGATTTTCCAGGTTGAAAATGCAGATGAGAAGTCAAAAGCATCACCTGCTAACCATTCAATCCCCAGTTGCTTGAGGTCTGTGGGTTTATGAATAATCAGAATCCAGATGATCCTTCGAAAAGCTTCCCCACTTTGTGGTCATAATGCAATGTCCAGCCTGGACAAGCCCCCCGAGGGACAGGCCGCTGCATTTGAGATGATCTCTTGCTGTGGTGAAGGAGTACTGCACCTATCTGCCTACAGAGCAGTGCTACAACTGTGAAGAGGCCCATGAGCAAATAGGACTGATTAAAAAAATGCTCTCTTTGCAGCAACTTATCAAGAAATCAGCCTCCACACTATATCTGTTAAGGTGTAGAAATCAGCTTATCGTCTTGCAGTGTCTGGTTGTATGCTCTTTGACCCCTCAAAGAAAGCTGATATTGGTGTTTTGCAGGAGTCCTTAATACCTACCAGTATAATTCCTCTGGTTACATTGAAGATGTGACAGTTGTGGACCATTGGCGGCGCGGCTGCTGCAACGTTAGGCATCCAACATAATCAATGAAACTGGCTACACTAGGCATGAGAGCAGTGCAAAGTGATGCATGTGCATCATGGAGATCTCCTCTACGAACATAAGAATAGGCCAGTCCTCTATTCAAAATTGTTAAGAGAGGTGTTTACTTCCCTTTTACACATAAATGAGTCACAAAGTATCTAATGCCAGCAACTAACCAACAAAATACCTTAATTCAAATCAATATTTTCTTTCAATTGTCTTTAAAAATTAAGTTATCCATACTGTATATTCACTACTTAGTGTCAAATAGACTTCCACTGCCACAAGCGGGGCAATTTAATTTTGGTTGGGCAATCTTAATTGGCTTTATAGTACATACAATGGCGGATTGGCCATCGGGACGTTCGGGACAAATCCTGATGGGCCAGTCACCAAGTGGGCCGGTGTGGGCCGGCCTGGAGGTCAAAGAAAGAAAGAAAGAAAAAAAAAAGACTAGTGAATGTCAAGCTAGTTGCTAGCTGTTAGTACTGCAGTGCGCATCCCTCCCGTGTTGTTTGTTTGCTGTGAGATGTTCAGAGGGAACATAGGTGTCAATCTTATGTTTTGGTGCTTGAAGGAGGAGATAAGAGCGGCCTCTTCCAATACGAAAGAGGCTCTCGTTTTTCTTGAAATCTGATTGGCTCAGCTGCAGTCATTACTCATGGCAGACCAGGCTAGTTTGACAGAAAACATGGATAAAGCCGGTAAAAAAAGAAAGGGTGGCGCAGAAAAACTAGAAAAAAAAACTGAACTCCTTACAAGAAGAGACAGCAAAGTGCTCCAAAATAACTGACCTGTTTGGCCACGGCGTTGGTTGACGGACTGAGGCTGCTGGTGTTGCTAACGACGGAGATGGAGCTGGAGCCGACAGTGCCATTATAGCAGGTGTGTTAAGGTTAGCTAACATTCGTGAGTGTGTAATGTGCAAGGTTGGCTTTGGCAAATTGCGTATATGTTCTAGGTGTCCAGTTCAAGAGGCCAACTAGGCTACTAGGTATTGCAATAAGTCATTATCATTTAAACCTGTACTAAAAGAAAATATGTGCTTGCTTTTTTCCTGTGGATGCACACAATTAACGTTAGGTGGTGCTCCCAGTCCCAAGGACAATGAAGCTGAGGGACAGACTAACCCCAGTCGTGATGAGGAGGAGGATGAGACCAGAAATATGACAGGTGCAATGTGAAGGCATAGCCTACTATGCATTACATTTTAGCCAGAGGAAAACCTTTTTAGTAGTACTAAGTGTGATTTTTTTGTTGTAGTAATAAGTTCACTTAAAGTTGACTACAGGGCCTGTTGCCCAATTTTATAACTCCTTAGTTCATGGCTGTGAGCCATGGAGATATAAATTGGGCTGGGCAGGGCAGGGCAGACAATTATATTGTGCATAAAATTAGATGCATTAGGATGGAGTCATATGCATCTTATTTTAAGTTAAATAATAAGCACATAGCCATTTGTGGTCAGTTCATTATTGCATTTATTTTATAGTCTGGAATTAAACAATAACTGCTGATTTTCTTATGCAGTTGATTCTGAGGACAGCATTTGTGTAGTGTGTACAAGCATATAGTGGATTATGGGTAGAAACGTGCGGGCCAGTGTGTGGGCCGGTGTGTGGGCTGGTGCACCTGAATGTCTCGGGCTGTATTTGTGTCCCAGTCCGTCCCTGAGTACATATGATTATTTTTTTAGGAATGCATTTGCATTTTTTAGGAATGCTTGGTGATGGACTGATGCTGACCTTTTAGTCAGCTTTTAGTACCACAACTATCCCTGGTCTCATGGTACCTCACTTAGATTTTTTTTCCTTGTAACTCCCATGCTGTGAGGTCTATAAATTTAAAATATTGGGAAAACACTGATATCAGATTTGTACTCTGTACTAGCAGAAACCCTGAGATAGGGTATTGAAATCATTATCAGGAGAAAGAAATTTGACATTGGTGTATCCCTAAATTATGCAGTGTGTGAATATGTAAAAACAATGAAATGCCAACACTATAGAGCCCAGTCAGCGGTTTCATGCCGTGTTCATAGAACTATTGTTACAAACCAGAAGCATGATTTCTGGTGTTTGCAGGACATTTTTTGCCTTTATTACACCAATTGAATGGAGGACAGACAGGAGCAGCGCAGGGTAATGACATGCAAAGAACTCTCCAGTGTGGATGTGAATAGAGTGCAGGCACCACCTTGACACCCCAGAGGATTTTGACTTTTGATGTTATGTTTTAATAAGGGAATACTACTACTCCTACAGCTTTTCCCTTTTGATGTTGTCTGTTATGCGAGGCATTGAAACTAAGCAAGTCATTTTTCTTAGCCTCACAACTTCGCTCAGGTTTTCCACCATATGATGTTTTATTTTTCAAAACTTTGTACTTTGTCTATGCCTTTGATGCATGGACGGTGATGATATCTGGTACTGGTACAATCTGATGAAAGCTCATTGTAACCCTGAGACCCACCAATCCAGCCCCACCACTAACTCTCCCACCAATCAATCCTTTTGACCAAAGTAGCCTGTAATGGAAGTAACTGTGTTAACATTAAATGTATGAATTGTACGTTTCTACAATCGTACATTTCGTACATATGTTTCTAAAGTGATGTAGTTCTGAGTACATGTAGGCCTATGTGAGGGGACTTTGTCATCACAAGGTGGAGGGGATGGTGGATGGTGTAAACCTAGGCAAGATGGCTGCCAAGCTGCAGACCACTGTAGACCACTCTTCAAAACCAAAAACACTGTTTTAAGCAAAACATCAGAGCTATTTCCAGATGTGGTTGTGCTACCAACAGCAGGTGTTTTTTAGTGAGATATTAGTGGTTTCTCCTTCAGTGATTGTGCCACCAAAAGCAGGTGCTTTTTATTGAGACATATTCAGCATTTTCAACTGTGATTTTACCACCAACACTGGGTATTTTAAGCCAAAACATGATCTTTTTGTAACCGTGACCAATAAGTGTTTGTGCCAAAAATAACCACAAGGTAACCACTGCATTCTTGAAACTTTAAGAAACAAAGTTTCAGAATATCCACTACATAGCAATGTACAAATGTACAAAATATCTGGGGTTTGCAGTAATATAATACCAACATTTATTCTGGGGTTGGTCATAGAGCATTATTGAGAAATTTACGGATAAGTTAGTCCGGCAGAAACCATTGAGACTCAACAATGCTTCATATTTTTTATTTTGCCTTGTTGTCCTACTTTGAGTGCTCTGCTATCTGAAAGGGCTGACAGAAATTTCACTTGTTTAATTGAGGTCCAGTGTGCAAATCCTTTTCATCACTGCTCTCATTCTGTCACAAGGAAACTTTCAAATCTTTGTGTTTATGATCTTTGAAACATCTCATACCATTCAAAATTATCAAGGTTTTCCTTGTATAATAAATAAATAATTTGAACTATTAGCAGCCCAAGGAAATGGCTTTCAGTAGCCCCAAGAGAAGTTTATTTTTCCCTCTTGTGAGAATAACTTTGTTTGGTTTCTTTATCGTTTTCCACTTATGTGAAATGCTGGCCTTGATGAAGTTTAAATAATAGGCCTATCCTTTGAGCTGTAATATGATTTCCTTTTAACTGAAATATTAAAACACTTTTTTTTTTTTTTTTTTTGCTCTAACAATTTTGTAGTTAGTTGACCTAGCGCTGTCAAGTTGGTTTTTAAGCTTTCTTCAATTTCCAATGCAAATAGGATTCTGGGAAGTTACAAAAGGTACATTATGTGCTACATCAAGAACTTTTGTTGTTCAAAATTACAACTAAGTTTGCCAATCCATTATCTGTCCTCCAGAGGGTTAAGAGAGATCAACAATGCGGACCAGAAAACATCTTTTTGTATGATTTTTATTCTATTAAAATAGGCAAGGGTTAGCTTGGTCAAAAACATTAGCATATATTCAGGGGTGAGAGAACCAGACAAATTTACCCCTAGCAAATCCTCAAACCACGAGCCATGAGCATGTCAGAAATTACATGAAACAATGTCTTTTTATTCTGTAGAAATACAGTATATTATGTATTACAGCTTCAATGATTTTATCTTGCCTTATCCTCACTTTTCAGTAAAACTTATCTAAACTCATTACTACCCACCTCTGCTTAGATGCCACCGGACGCAAAGCACAATTTTGCCGTTGCATGCACAGCATATATTTGTGTGTGTGTGTGTGTGTGTGTGTGTGTGTGTGTGTGTGTGTGTGCGTGCTTTGGTACAAGTGCACAGGATCCTTGTGTGAGTAATGGGCCTCTAAGCAATAGTGAAGCTTAATAAGTATAACACTGTTTTTAAATGAATATTAATATCTGATTGGCTGTAGGACTCTTAATTACCTGTAAATGTATTATAATGAAGTGTAGAACAAAAGTGTTTCAGTGCCTGCCAGTGTAATGAATGTTTTCTTAAAGACAAATATAACTGGAAGTTTTAATATTCTGTTTCAAAACTCAACGTGAAGGTTAAGACTGCAGATATGTCTCAGCACCAGTGACACTGCATTGCAGATGCTTAGCCACTGCAGTAGATGGACAATGTAGACTTTACCTGATAGGTCAAACATTTTATGTTTGTGCTGCTGTGGTATTGGATATACTGTAAATTGGATACTGTTACCTGTAACCCTTTTGTTGTCGGACTTGCACTGAAGCTATGTTTGCTTTATAATTTAAGGACTTTTAAGATTAAAAAAACAGTAATTCTGTATTATAAACTGTTTTATTTAGTGTATTAAAGCAGAGGTTTATTTTTTTTAGAGTATACCTGGCACTCCAGCGACATAGCCTTCTTACACTACTACTGTAGTCTTATTTAGTCCCCACGTGAGAGCGAAACACAAGAGAATACATTAGTAAGATATTAGACATTAAACATATTTGCAGATTCTAAGAGGTACACATTCGTTAGATTAGAACATGTTCTAAGAACTATTACCAATTTAAAAAAATAATTTGTAACACTATGAAGTAAAACAAAAACTTTTTACATCATGATAAATTAAATGAATGAATCAAAAACCTGAAAGGACCTTTACCTGAGGGTTAACCACCCCAGGGTGCTCTCTGAACGTGCTTCCACATTGTCTTGTGCATTGAGCAAATCACAAATGGTAAAACATATTATTGCATTGTCCAAAATACGGCCCAGGGGCCAACTGTGGCCTACCGACCAATACTAAATTGCCTGTGGCTTGTCTTTCAAAATATAGTATATGTGGTCTGCCTGGTAATCAAACAAGATCACTTTGCATTCTCTCTGTTCATCTCACAAAGGAAGGACTATCATACAGTTTGTAGACATGCACCATGTAGGAGTTATGCAGGTAGAACTAATGTGTTTTCATAAACAGATGGTAAACAAGCAAACAAGTGATTACCTAATAGCAAACACTTCCTACTAGGTAGCAGACATGGCCACAGCAAAAAAGCATAAAGTTGACAGCAAGGGCTGCTGCTTTCAGGAGTGGTGAAATGTTGGATACTTTTGTACCAAAAGATGAAACAGTTGCACTTGTCTCATGTGTATGTGATTTATTTATTTATTTTTCTTTAAATAATCCATATGGTGCAAAAAGCAGATGGCCCCCTCACATTATTGAAACTGGCCCCCATTCAAAAAAGTTTGGACACCTCTGCCTTTATGCTCAAAGGGATACTCTGCCGATTTTCAACCAGCTTTGTATCATAACAGTGTGGGTAGTATGTGTGAGTGACATATAGTAAACTTCCTTCCATTTTACCAGCACCCAGATCTCCCTGCCCATTTTCAAGATGAAATTAAAATTACAGATTATACTTCCACATTTTTATATGCCCGCCACCACAGACACAGAATATATATATATATATATATATATTTATATCTCAAACAAAGACCAACCTCAGTTTTAACGAGGTAAAAACTAGGTAAACCAAGATTCAGTTACTGCCTATTTCTTGCCTAAAACATCTTCAGAAACATATTTTAGTGCACTGTTTGGCTTTAATCCAAGAGTTTGTGAACAGGATGAGAGCGCCATACTATTTCCTGTTATAAAATGAAATCTTAAAAACTGAGATCAAACTGTAAACTAAGCAGTGCTGTTCAAATATAAACAAAAATTTTTTGTGTTGCCTGTAACTGCCTTAAACGTTTTCACAAACTTATTTTAGCTCAGCATTTAACTGTAATTCAATTTTGTTTTTTACCAGCCAGTCGTCATGTTGTTTCCGTTGTCAAAACGGACAAGTTGGCATTACATCACCCACTAGGAGCAGAGTTTATTAGTCCAGTGTGGAGCAGTGCATCCTGAAAGTTGCAGGTTTTCTACCTCTTGAGCAAACGTAAATGCCACAGCCCTTTTACTCTGTTTTTGCTGGTCATGTAGCACCAATTTCAAAAATATTTGCATTTTTCTACAGCAGAGTCGGCCTAGTTTTATGAAAGACCATCTTCACAGCAGTGAAATACTTGTTTAATATGCCTTTTTATTATAGTTGTGGTATGTAGCTATTCACTGACACAATGACTTTGGCTTCATGTTTATATGAAGGAAAGCAAAGTAAAATTGTATAGAAAGCATGAGATTAAGACACTTAAATCTAAAAGAGAGTAATGAAAAATCATTTTACTTTTCACAAACCTCATTTGGCAAAATGCCCCAAAAAATATCTTAAATAAAAAAAAAAAAAAAAAAGAGTAAAGAAACTACAAAAATGTTGGATCATATGATTTGAAGTGTTAGAGTAGAAGATGTTTTTTTTTTTTTTTTTTCTGGACGTAGTTTTGCCTGTCTTCTCTTCTCTTGCTTTAAAGTAGCGTTAAAAAAGAAGCAAGAAAACATATGAAATGAAAATGCACATGAAAAGAACACCGTGCAAGGTCTACTAAAAGACAAGTCGGTTGGTGAGTTATGGAGCTAGATTATCTGTGTGCTACGTGTGTGTGTGCATCAGTGGTTGTGTGATGGATCAGTCTCGTTAAATTTTGATTGTACGCCTGCCTGGCGGGGACATGATCAGAGTGCAGATGTGCAACTTGTTATTATTGTGTGCGATGGTGTACAGGTTTCTATGTTTGTGTATGTGTAAGAAGTATAACCCGGGTGTCATATGTTGACAGGATAACAGATGTGCGAACTACACACACACACACACACACACACACACACACACACACACACACACACATGCACATGCACATCAAAGGAAGTGAATGAATCATTCTTTGTTTGCGCTGCGCCAACTTGACACTGCTGGTTAATGAGTGCAGTAGAATCCAATAGAACAGAGACACAGATATGGGTCCAAAGCCATTCAGCTGGGCTTCAGTGTGATGTGACAGATAAACAATATGGTGTGCTCATACTTTCTAACTTTAAGACAACATTCAGCTGTGCAAAGCCTCCGTTCACGTCTCCACCATGAATTGGTGTGCACATATTTGAGTTCTCGCTGCTCTTTATTTGATGTGCACACTAACTGTGTTTGCTGTGCTGTGTTGTGCGAGGCTTTGTTCAGAATCTTCACATTCTTTTTTTCCCCTTCACTCAGACGATGAAATCCAGGTGACCATTAATTACTTTCTCCATTCGATACCAGTGAGCGGGTTAATTTCTCTGGTTTATTATTTTCTGCTTTGAATTGGAATTTCTTATTCTTATTTCTTATCTGACTGACATTTTGTGATGATTCTAGATATATCCATCTGTACCCGATGATGCCAAAAGCATACTCCAGCTCTGTGTAGATTTAAGACTGAAATTATTAATTAATAATGATCAAACAACAACAATACAATCTTATGAGTCTCAAACAGTGCAGATGAGTTCAAAGTAACAATTAAATCTAGTTATTGTATAAACATTACTCTAATGGGCTTAAAGATAGACCATAGACTGCAAAAGCAAATTCGAAGAATGGAAGGATGTGTGCAAATGTGCCATAAAGTGATCTAACTCATATCAACATTTTAACATTACAATGTTAAATTCAGTCATTACATTACATTTACCACTCCCAGTCTGTTACTTTGACATTAGTGGGTTGGCTTGTTCGCAGTCTTACAGGCAGATGGGTAAAGAGACTGATGTGGAGCAGGCAGTGGGGGGAGGGAGTCAACATTAGGCTTTACCAAAAAAGGAGAATTCATGGCGCCCCAATTACTCACCTGGTGGAGCAGACAGCCCATGCACTAAGGCTATATGCTTCCCGCAGTGGCCGCAGGTTCAGTTCCAACTCAGTTCTTTGTTAAATGTCATCCCCTCCCTCCCCCTTTTGACCTGAAGCTGTCCTGTCAAATAAAGCCAAAAAATGGTTTTAAAAAATTCAAAAAAAAGGAGAAATGCAGCTTCTGGTCAGTTCAGAGCTGTCTAATTTACATGTTGTATTTTTTGGGCTGGTTCTCTAATGTTTGCTACTGATTAGCCTACATTCAGGAAATCAGCTGGTTTGGTTCAGAGTTGCAGGATGTGTGAACTGCACAACCTCACTGTGAGGAGGGCACATGTGGAGTGCTGCATGCAGTCACCAGGGCCAACGTTAATGGCACATTACAGAGTAACAAAGTAATGTAACAGATAATATGACTAGTTACTATTGCTCAGAGTCAGCAGCACCACCACCACCAGTGTCTGGACTCTATGGAGAGATTTATCCTGCTGCCGGTGGTCAAGTGCCAAAGACTTCTGTTAAATCTTAGTCAGCACAAATCATCTGTTAATTTGTACACTCATATTATGTATTTAATATTATCTTTACTTCATTCTTCTACCTCTCCTGGTTAAAATGACTATTGCTGCTGTTAAAACAATGTATGTATTTTAAGATGGACAGCATGAGCCCCCCAAAAGTGAATCCAAAACATCTTGGTCTCCCCCTGATGGCAATAGGTATAGGTGTAAGAATCAGTTAAGGTAGTCTTTATCAAACTGATGTATGTTCAAGTGTTGGTTTGCCTGATAAGTTTGGTTTTAATTGTTATTAAATACTATAAAAAGGGGGTGTGACATCATGATTAACAGCTGTGTGTGTGAAATGGTGCGCTCAAGATCAATGGCGCTGCTCACGATTGGGTCAGGCAGGTGTATGGGCAGGATTTTGAGACCATGGCTCCACTTCTTGATTGTTATTGCGCAGACTTTGGGTCCCAATGACATCACCAGTGCAAGATGGCAGCACCTGTATCCGGAATATTTTGGCTATGTTTGGCCAGTGGGAGAAAGTGGATACAGGTCATCCATCTTTATAAACAATCTATGACAGTAATGAAATTAGTTTATCAAAACTGTGATATGTTTGAGGAATTGATTACAGTTTTAAAGTGATTTGCCCATTATTGTAATGAGGGGTTATTACCAGTATTTTGAACACCCTCACTTTCAGTTTTACATCCAAAATAAAGTGGTTTAGATGATTTAGCTAAGCTGTTGGCTTGTTTACAACTTGTCACTGTTTTTGTGCCTTCTTTGCAGTGATGTTAAAGTGTTAAAGATCTCAGTAATTACTTTGGTGTAGAGCTGGGTTTATTTTAGGTTTTGACGGTCAGTTGCGCTGTACAAGCTTAAACTGGTTTGATTTTATGTGACCTGCAATAGTCATTAGGATATAACACGTTCTGGCAAATTAAAGAGTAGTCTAAATCAGCAGCCTTGTCACGACGCTAAATCTGATTTGAATTGCATCACTAGTAAGCATTATGATTATGTGATTAACATAATATGCTTATAAATGAAATAGGGGGACATAGTGTCTGACAGCAACATGAGGGAGATCAGATTTCAGTAGAGGTGAAAGCGGCAGAGCTGCACATGCCGTGTTTTTGCACAAGAATGTTCATGTGTTCTTTGGGGTGACAAAAGGAGACATGGCAGAGTTGGTCTCTAATGAAAACTAAAACTGCACTAGTATGACAACGTTTTGGATTCGAAGTCGATGAATGAGGTGTCCTAAAAACCCACAAGTGGTGCAGTGCTGTCGTTTGAACTTAACCTTAGTCGGACGTCTTGTCTCTATTAATTCCTGTCACTCAAGTTGAAAGCACCACAAGGGACGTGGAACAACTCATTCATGCAGATGAAATGAGGAATAATGTACATGATACCTTTTAATTATACTTTAACAACCAAATAAGGTGCAGCTGGCTGGAGGGAGATTGCAGGGAGCTGAAAGTTTCTGGTAAAGTAAATAACCATGCTTATTACAAGCTGGGCCGCTTTCTGTTGGCTGTATTGTGTTGTCATTTCAGGTAAATATCACAATATTAAAAGTTTGTTTAAAACAGTTATGTTACAAATGTAGGAAGATAGCAAGTAGGCTACTTACTGATCTTTTAAGTAGTTATGTCTCGAGTCAGATCTCTAGCACACAGCTGATATTTACGTGGTTAGTTTTCATGATGTAGCAGAAGAGCATATTAATGGATTCAGTGTGGACAGAGAGCTCTGATGTTACATGATGCTACATGATAGTCAGATGCTAGTTTGCTGTTGGTACACGGTTTCATTATGTTCCACTTAGGGGTGGCTGGTGAGTCAATTACGAGTTCAGTATAGCAGTTCAATCCAGTGTTTGGTTTAATATCAGATTGGTTTGAAAATGTGTACACTGGCCCTACCCTAGTTTGGTGAGTACAATGTTGCTATATCCAAAAATAATGATGACCAAAACTTGGAAGTATGGATTTCATTCACAGCTATACTGGAAAAATTGCAGTAGATAAAGTGAAAACCAACAAGATAAGGTTTACTACTGCTCACAATGTTCTGTGGCTAACAATGGCATATTACCCTGCTCAAAACAAACAGAACAACAGCACGCACAGATAACATTTCTTATTTAATGTGGGCAAAACAAACAAAAATGAACATGTTTCAGCTACAAAGCCCTCAATGGAGTTGTGGAGGTTGTTTTTTTTATCTTTGCCACAACCACGCATCAGATACATTGTTTAAGATATGGAGCCGTGCACACTGCTATTCTTCACTATATTAGCCTGCTAACATCATAGATTAGTGTTTTACTCTGCTCTATCAAGACAGACACAAACAATAAAATGAATTATGACGGGGAAAAAAAGTTGTGAGTCACTCGTCACTTTAGTGGATACGCTGATTATTGTACCACAGCGCATGCCTTGGCACAAAGCTTTCATTAAATTTTCTTTATTGAATAGTTACACAATTTTCTACCCTTTCCAGTGCAGAGCATCAGAAGGGAAATGGCCTGTGAATGGGTAACAAAGAGCACATAATGAAAAAAAACCACACCATTTGGAGACAAAAGAAAGCCGGAGGAAAAGAAGTGCTGATCAGAAAGAGTTAGAACTAAAGCAGGAGGTTTGCTGGGCACAGGACATATGTCGGCGGGGATGAAGATAATGGAGTTGAGAGGTGGGAGGAGAGCTGCCGTGAGAAACTAGGATGGTGTGTTGCATCAATTAACTGCACCTATAGTACAAAGTAGGGTACAGGAGACATGAGAGTCTATTCACTTTATTTGAGCAAAAACAAGAAACATTTTCTGTGGGTATCTTTTTCTGTGTGCTGCAATAATTGAGTTTATATTGTGTAACCATATATGCTCATACATTTTTCACAGCCTGGCGATTAAAATGAAATATTTTCAACTTAAAAAAAAAAATTCAAGGAAAGGTCAACAGGAAAATATTCACAGCATAAGCAAAACAAATTATTAAAGCAAAGATCAGGCAACCATAGAAAATACTCATCTTTTGTTTTGGTCATAGAATTAAATAGGCCTTTTGTGCAACCCTTGGTAAGCATAGTCTTTTGGCTGGATATTATAAAAGCAGAGCCTCGGTCCTTGAGGGACTGTGATCAGCATCAAGAGCATTTCAGTGCTCTGTGAAATGTTTTTCTTTTTACGCAGATAGATAGATAGATAGATAGATAGATAGATTTGGTAAAATTTCACTTATAGTGGTAGAAGAGAAATTATTGTCAGCTGAAAAATGTAGCTGTGTAATGACTATAAAAAAATAGATGATTAGTAGTTAGTGAATACATTGTTTAATAATGTGTGCAGTAATTGAATGCACTTTGTTTGTACATTATGAACATTGGGAATGAGAGGAGAGGAGAGGAGAGGAGAGGAGAGGAGAGGAGAGGAGAGGAGAGGAGAGGAGAGTTTTTGAGGATCATTTCAGCTGGTCATGGGCAAATTCCACCAGAGCCCTGCACACACAGACACAAACACATGTGAAAGACAGTTCCATCTGCAGTTTCTTCCAGCTCATTCCAACTTTGTAACAAGCAACCAGTCAGCTTGTCTTCTTCTTTGCCACAAATGCAATTACAACAGCAACCTCCTCCCCCCTCTCACGATGGAGAAGGTGCACACAGTGGACTCAGTGGCTCGTTCCATTTCTCACACACTAACATGTAAGCACATTTGCATATGCACATCCTGCTTGGTTTGGAAGTCTCCATGCTTTTTTTTATGCACCTGTGTAAGAAGATGAAGTTATTTTACTGACAGTATATGTAGTGCCTGAGCTCAACCTAAGGTCAACAACGTTTTTTGTATACAAATGGAAATCTTGGCCCAATGACTAATCTAGACAAAAGGTCAGGAGGTTAACAAAAAACAATCAAATATCTCAGAGATTTTTTTAGATACCTTGATACCAGGAATTAGTGGGAAGGTACTGGGAGAAAGGTCAGGAGGTTACTACCATTATTAGGAATAATCCTCTCGAGATGTGTGAACCACATTTACTGTAATGAAAATCTGAAAACCTGTATTTGTCAGGATATGTATCTTGTAGGCGACTGGACCAAGTGTTGGATGGACAGAGCGATGAACAGGTGGACCGCCCAGGTGACAAACATGTATAACATATCTTTCATGTGTTTGCATTGAAATAACAACCTGTAATCCTGCTATTGGTACAGCAACAAAAAGCTGAGGTATATCAGCAAATACAGCAGGAGAAACACTCATAATCACAAAGGAAGTCTTAGAAATCTAATTACTGAGTGGTTATGTTAATCAGTTTATTAAAAACTGATTAACAAAACTGATTAAACCAAAATAGATCAGAGTTTATCTCCTTTAATCATGCTGTTTAATGAACATCACATAACAGAAACTCCACTTGTCCTTATGTCCAGCCCACAGATATGGAGGGCAGTGATGATTAAACTCCCTTGAGTGTACACGATATTTTAGTAAGCAGTGGCATTAAAAGAGTCATTTAGAAATCTCTTAAAAAATTAGTGACACGCAAAAACTTTGTGTTCACATTAACATAATGTGAGGTAGGCTTGTGCCGATTTCCGGTTTAACTGGTTCGGTCCGGTTTAAGAGCTCCACCCGGTTTAATTCACGTCAACCGGATAAACCGGAGGAGAAAAAAAAAAAAAAAAAAGCTTTTCACATCGGCCGCATGTCAAGGGACTATATTCAACTTATCTTGCATTGTAACATGCATTATGACAACTTAATAAGGTTTATGTTTGTTTATAAATGAAGTGGAGGAGCCTACAAGTGTTTTGTTTAGTTGGTCTCAGAGGCTTCAGAGGGACTCCGCAGCTCTGCTCCGCTCCGCTCAGCTGTCAGCTGCTGCTGCGAGAGATCAAATTTCACTGGGGGCGGGGAAAAGTGCGAGGGAGTCAGCAGTCATTCAGTTTGTTGCCCTAGTAACCCGTTTCCACTGAAGAAGTTTCTGGTACTATTTGGGGGCTGGAACTACTACAGGAACATCCTCTCGCTCGGCTGTCTCAACCGCCGTGTCTCCACTGAGAGAGCGGAGTCAAAGAGCATGGATACCAAGAGGCGAAGCTCCGTTGAATTTTTGCCAACAGCCACAGGGGCGCTGCCGCCATTTTGGACTGTTGAGCTTGGACTGTTGCGCCCAGACAACATGCAAGATGTCAAGGAGAGAGGAGAAAAAAAGTAAAAGAAAACAGTGTAGTGCAATTAACTGCAACAACTATCAGTGGAACACCCCGCACCTGGCCTTCCACTGTTTCCTGAAGGATCCCGACAGGTAAGAACTCCTGAGGTGTAAGTTTTGAAGTGTTTTAATGTCAATTTAATATACCAGTTTTGGAGGGAAGGTAACACACATATACATATATATACATAAAAATCTAAATAAATATATATATATGGTCTCTTGGACCATTTATATCAGAACTGATTACTGCTTTAGCATTAAAATATATCATATTAAAATAGTCTATATATTATTATTATTATTATTATTATTATTATTATTACCGTCCCCTTACTGTACAAACTGTAAATAAATCTTTATTCCTGACTATGTGACGTCGCCATTAATGTGTTTCTAGTTAAAATATTGATTTTTTTTTTTTTTTTTTTTGGTAGGTTGGCTTATGGGGTGATTTTGAAGGAGTAATTAAGTTAATCTTCTCATAAGTGAATGTAATATGTAGAGATGTCATCTAGTTTTTTTCTTTGTTTTGTTTTTTTTAAAGAGTAACTAAACCCTAAAACCATTTTTTTCAGCTGATAATCATTGTTTCTGGTTGTATAGTAGTGTTACTGACTGATCCTGCTCAAAATCTTGACAGTTTAGTGCAAACTGTTGAAAATCTACATTTTATTTAAAAAAATGTGGTATGGAGTGCCCTCTACAGCTTGAAACCTGGTTACTACACTTGAATTTACATTACATTACGTTGGAGGTCCTATGGACTCTAAATTGTCCATAGGTGTGAATGTGAGTGTGAATGGTTGTCTGTCTCTATGTGTCAGCCCTGTGATAGTCTGGCGACCTGTCCAGGGTGTACTCCACCTCTCACCCAATGTCAGCTGGGATAGGCTCCAGCCCCACTGCGACCCTCAAGAGGATAAGCAGTTACGGAAATTAATGAATGTATGAATGTTAGGTGGTGGCCTCTAGTGGCTGTAGTAATTATGACAGGAGCAAAGAACGAAGACAAACAATGTAATTCAAAGAGTTGCCTATCCACCTCCCTTCCCGACTGCTTCCTTACTTTCACCCACAAGTTTTTTTTAAAACACTGTAATATATCGTAGCATATCACGTGACGTACATCACAGTCAACACTTTACACTTCAGGGTTTGGCTTTTCACCTGCCTCCTACGTGAAAGTAGGTGGTTTCTTGACCCATCCACCACCCCTTCCACCCACCCTACTCGGACCTCCGCCGCCTTAACATTCATTGTTGTCCTGCAGCATTTCCCTCTGATGCTGTCAGGCACCTCAACACCATGACGATGACCGGCCGCATATCATGCTGACCTGAAAGTATGGCTTTTTTAGTCTGTGTCTGACGCTTAAAGTCATTGACCAAGTGCTGGATTTCGACAACTTCTGAGTGAGACCAGGTTGTCACAGTATGTTAGGTTGGTAACAAAGGTCCTTATTTTAAGCCAAACCATAATCTTTTTACTTAACCTAACCACTTAGTTTTGTTTTGACTCTGACCATTTCACAGTGTTAACCACTATTTAAAACTGTGGTCACTAACAGTCATATAGTTAACATGATGAAAACAATGATAAAAACTAAGAAAAAAATAGTGGTCAGACAGGCAAACAGAACAAAAGGAAATTATAGCTGCTGCGCAGCAATGGTCGGGGCCGGGCAATTTTAGGCAAAATTAGGCAATTCTGAGCATATCACAACATAGAAGTTACATCATATAATTATGGCATGCCCTTCAAATTGTGGATGAGTGGCTGAAGTGATCAGACTCATAATATACAAAGGAAAGAACAAGAAAGTAAGAATAACATTAACTGCTAGCAATTATGAACAAACTGGCCTGATCTAGCTTAAAGCTAAACATGATCCATGCTGACAAAGATGAAAACATTTTTTAAAATGTAAAAGTAGCTATTGGATAGACTCTGCATATTGACTGATAGCTAAGCCAAATAAACAGGGAAAAGAGACAAGGGATAACAGGGAAAAGTGTTGATAAAGAGTATTTGTCTCTCCGCAAAACTGCCTGGATCATAATTATTTTAACCGTGGTAGTCACTTATCCACATAGCATGACGCCTGAACATAGGACTTTCATATTAGAATGTCCGTTCTGTCTTAGCTGAGGCTTGAACTCACAACTTCTGAGACTGAGGTCTGTCTTCTATCTCACTGAGCTAATTGGTAAGTGACAGTTCATGTGTGGCTTCACAAACTGACTAAGCCAAGCATCAGAGTGCCAGACAGTAGCCATCCATGCCATGGAAAAGCAAATTTCAAAGTGAAAGTTCCAAAGCTGTAGCACATATGGTTGATTTGTTATGAATTTTCAAAGTTTTGAAATTTAGAGGCTTGCTGTAGCGCCACCATCAGGACTATTGTCTTGTGTTTCCAGTTGAGGACATCTGGCATGGGACTGGACCTTTATGAAAAGTTTGGGTAGATTTCTCATATGGAAATGTTGCACGAGCTGAGGCTTGAACTCACAATCTTCAACACCAAGAACCATCCTCTATCTCACTGAGCTAATTGGCAAACAGAAATGTCACATGTAGCTTCACAAATTGACTAAGCCAGTCACCTGTGTGCAAGACAGCAGCTGTTAGTGTGTAAAGGCAGATTTCAAACGGCTGTCAAAAATTCAGTTATTAAGACAAAAATCCGAAAATACACAAATTGCATCTAGACAGCATGGAGATGTTGGTAATTTGTTTTTAACAATGATTTATTGGCTCCATAAGTGAAAAACTGATGTTTAAAAATGCCATTTTTGCATTGACTCCAATTGTTCGCATGAGAGCGAAATTCAAAATGCTGTAAAAAAATTCAGTTTTTGAGATAAAATTCTGATATTTTCCAAACGTCATCTACCATGACTCCAAAATTTTGTCATTTTTTTCAATGAACATTGAAAATGTATTTAGCAAGAATTTGCAAGTATATGTTTACAATACCGTTTACAGTCAAACATTTTGATGCACTGTAGGCTCAATTTTTAATAAATCAAAAATCTGTGTGGATCGTTTGTGTAGGACAGTCTGAAGATGCTCTGTAGCAAGTTTGGTGTCAACTGAGCAAAAATTGTGGGAGGAGATAGGTTTAATAAGTTTACAGTTTTTGAAAAAAACAGTGATGTGATGGACTTCATAATTTGCAATAGGTTTAAATGTACAAAAGTTTCTTCAGTATTGGGGCTACATTTTGCTGAAAGTTGCAAATCTGTAGCACATATGGTTGATTTGTTGTGAATTTTCAAAATTTTAAATTTTAGAGGCTTGCTGTAGCGCCACCATCAGGACTATTGGCCTGTTTTTGCAGCTGAGGCAATCTGGCATGGGACTGGACCTTTGTGCAAAGTTTGGTGATTTTTCGCACATGGAAAGTATGATTTCCTCGGAAGAAGAAGAAGAAGAAGAACATGCAGCAAAACAATAGGGTCCTGCCCGGACCCTAATAAAACCAGACAAAAGTTACAAATCAGGCTTGAAAATAAACTTTCCTTTAAACAGTAATGATTTAAAAATAGCTTAAGTGCTAGCAAGCCTAATCTCCTCAGGGAGAGAATTCCAGAGCCTAGGGACCCTGATGTCAAAAACCTGGTGACCAAGGATCACCAGGTTTTTGACATAAAGACAACTAGCGAGGGTAGGCTTGAAGATCCCAGGTTACAACTTGGAGTAGAAGCTCAGTAATATAACTAGGGGCCAAACCACACTGAGCCTTAAAGTTATTAAAACTATCTGACAATCACTCCTAAAGTTAACTGGGAACCAATGAAGGGAGGCAAGAACTGAGATGCTATGGGACCTACGATAGGTCCCATTGAAAATTCAAGCAGCAGCATTCTGCACTAGCTGAAGCCGAGTCACTGAGGATTTACTGGGGTGTTAAAACAGTGCATTTCAATAGTCCAGGCATGAAAGGACAAAGGCATGAATAAGCTTTTCTAAGTCAGAAAAAGACAAAGCTGATTTTACCAACCTGTGTGGGTGCGCAGTCTTTAAATAATGTGATGCCTACTGGATGTGTAGTCTCAATACACTCTAACCAAGGGGCATAAATATCTTGGTTTGTCTTTTTTCATTGTTAATCAATGCAGATTATTAAAAGACTGGTTTTGTGATTGCTTTGTTTAATTATTGACTTCATCTGATTGCCGTTGTTCATACGATGTGTTGTGCTATGATTGGTGAGTGGAACTAATGAATTAATTGCCCTCACCTATGCAGGATCACTGGCGCTTCATCTTGTGTAAATGTTGAGCTGTTCATAATGTGCTTACAAATCTCAGATGTTGAACAACACCAAAGATATGACAGGCGGTCCAGAGTGTCACAGGCTACAAAAGCAGGAGTGCCCCCATCATGTGTGAGGCCAGATGAGCTTAACATCTTTTATGCTTACTTTAATCTCCTCAACAAAGAGTAAGCTGTCAAGTATGCCCCGCCTCCACAGGACAGGCCACTGTCAGTATCCACAGTGGATGTAAGAAAAACCCTGATTAGAGTGAATATGAGTATAGCTGGGCCTAATAACATCCTTGGCCGTCTACTAAGATCATGTGCCAACCAGCTAATTAATGACACCACTGACATTGTTGTCCTTATTTGAGAATGATTACTATTAACAGCAGCATGGTTCAGCTCTGTCTTTTCTTTCTGCTTGTGCAAATGCATGCTTGTTCATGGGCAAGTCTGTTCAGTTATATGAAGTCTGCAGCCATGAAGCATTGGCATAATCTGTCCTCTGACAGGACACTGAAGAACAGTTTCCAGTCTTCCTTTGTTTACATACAAGAGGTCAAGAAGTCTGAGAGATCCCTTGTGAAAGACAGATTCACACAGAGTTAAACCTAAGGCATTTGGTACGGGAAACTTCCCCTGTAGAACATGCACCTCATTCAGCAATATGGTGAAAAGGAAGTGAAAGGAGTACAAAATTAAATAGCTATGTAATCTGTTTTATCTGGTATTTTGTCATTACAACAAATACTATATAGGTCAGACATCTCTAAAGTTAAAAACACACAAGTAGTGTTAGATGTGCAGGCATGACAACACCTGCAGCACTCCATTTCTATGACACAAAACTGAGGATCTAAAATGTATTGGAATGGAAAAAGTGTGGCTCAACCGCAGAGGTGGTAATTATGAAAAATTGCTTTTTCAGTGGTAGTGTTATTGGATTTATCACCTAAACCCCCTTTATCCTGCTGGCATGAATAGAAAAATAGCTCAATCCTTTTTCTGTAAACCCGGTGACACTGTGAAGTTCAGAACATGCACTGGTTACTGCCACCCAAAAAAACTTTTTTCCAATCATTTCTTTTTTTTATTAAAAGTTTTTTGTAGGTCACTGCAACATTATGTTTGGGAAAAAGTTCGAAACTGTATTGTGTCAGATATTACATGTGGCTCAAATAAAAAATGATTCATCTTTTGTGTGATAAAATGTCTTGCTTGTTCCCATGTTTGTTTGTTTTTTTTGTGTGTGTTTTGTTTTTATTGCCAACTACTGGCTTGAATGATGACACACCTGAGGTCCAAAATAATTGTCATAGTTATGTTGTAATAAGGTTAATTGGTAACTCTAAACTGTCTATAGGTGTGAATGTGAGTGTGAATGGTTGTCTGTCTCTATGTGCTCTAGTTTTGCAGACCAGGCGCGGCGGGGGCGCAGCGCACCTGCGCTTCGCCAACTGGGTGTGGCCAGGCGGATTTTGCAAGTTTGGCACACCGTGCACCTGACGCAGCTATTCCTCTTTCCCACCTCCGTCCCTCCTACCTGCGCAAGTCAGAAAGAGGGAGGAGAGAAGGCGTGGAGTGGGTTTTACACACATCAGACCAATCAAATGAGCCCCTCTCCTCGCCCTTAAATGCGCCGCACAAAGGCGTAATGAGAGTTTACTCAATTCGCCATGGCAGAAGAGAGCAGCAGCGTCAGACGGCCAAACTTCTCCCAGGAGGAAACTGATGTTTTGGTCCGGGAGGTCCAAGCTCGCAGTGTCCGAATATACGGAACTGCGAGCAGACCTCCACGGGCTGATGATGCAAAGGTAGCCTGGGAGGAGGTCACCACAATTGTAAATCAATGTTGCGTTTCTCTCGTGCGCGCGCGCTCTCTCTTTCTCTCTCGCAGTCTCACTCTGTTTCTTTTCTTTTGACTTTTCTAAGATGACAGATGCTGAATATATACTCCCTATCTGATGCTGTGGCTGTTTGTGGTTGGCTGAGAGGGATGTGAACTCATTAGTTTGCAGCTGTGTTAATCAAATCAGGTTGGGTTTCCATTACGCGTGCCAAACGTGCCAAACGGTGCCAATCCCCTTTGATCTGACATCAGATGTGACGGGACAGTCGATATAGAGATACATTTATGTGCTGATTGCAGATAGTTGCATTGAATAGTGGTTTTGTGGGTATTTATTGCATTGTTAATGTGCCTGACATTCTGGAAACCTGCCTGTGAGGTTTTGGTGACGTGTGCGCACTGTCCGCCGGTCAGCCAAACTTCGGCTTACACCGGCTGCGCTCCCCCTGCGCTGACAGTAGACGTGGTTTCAGTTGACGAGCTTTTAGCACACCTTCGGCGAAGCCTTTTGGCACGAAACTGTCACTGCGCCAATCTGTCGACACCTCCCCCTGCCGCGCCACCACACCCATCTCAGCGCACCTTGGTCTGCCAAACTACCAAACTGCGCGCGCCTCGGGTTGCGCTGCTCGAAACTAGCTCTGCGCGGGGTTCGCCACCCTGCGCCACCCTGTGCTGCGCCGGGAAACTAGAGCACTATGTGTCAGCTCTGCCATAGTCTGGCGACCTGTCCAGGGTATTCCTTGCCTCTCGCCCAATGTCAGCTGGGATAGGTTCCAGCCCCCCCCCCCCGCGACCGTCAAGAGGATAAGCGGTTAGAAAATGGATGGATGGATGGATGTTGTAATTAGTTTCTTATGTTTATTCTTTGAAATTTCTGACTGATTGATAACTGTCACGTGAAAGTGTATAGAGTTGCAGTGTACTGTACAGCAATGATTGACTCCTGGCTGAAGTCACAGTGATTGACAAGTGCATTCACCTGTTAACTTACCTGGCCTTTTAATGTTGGGGGTGTATCAATGCATTCGTACAGTGATAAAGGCTTGAAGGCTGAAAACTCTTTGTGTATTGCCAGACAAATGATCAAGTAAACCTAGTAAATACACATTTCTTAGTGTGATCCTTCTTCTTTATATGATCGCTAACATTTCTAACATATCAGTGTCACAGGAGAGTGTTCCCACCTGGTTCAAGACAGCCACTATCATCCCTGTACCTAAAAAGTCTGCAGTGTCTAGTTGACACAACTACCGCCCTGTGGCACTCACCCCCAGTCTGATGAAGTGCTTTGAGAAACTGGTTCTCCAGAACATAAAAAACAACATCCCAGCCAGCCTGGACCCTCACCAGTTTGCACACAACAGGTTCACAGAGGATTCCATCTACACTGCCCTCCACTCAGCCCTCACACATCTAAAAATAACAACACCTGCATGTGAATGTTGTTTGTCGATTTCAGCTCAGCGTTCAATACAATCTCCCTCATGAAACTGATTGGCAAACGTAGCACTCTGGGCTTGAGTACCACACTCTGCAACTGGATACTGGACTTCCTCACAAACAGACCCCAGGCAGTTCTGATTGGCGGTCACACCTCCTCCACTCTAGTGTTGAACATCGGAGCCCCCCCAGAGCTGTGTGCTCAGCCCCTTCCTGTCCATGCTGCACGCCCACGACCCCAGTCCCAGACATGGAGAGACCTCTGTTGTGAAGTTTAGCGACACTGCCATCATAGGCCAGAATTCAAACAGCAATGATCATTCTTTTTGAGAGGAAATGAACAGTCTTGCACATAGAACAACCTACTGCTCTATGCCAGCAAGACCGAAATGTTGATTTTTAGAGCTGATTTGAGAGCTGAGGTGAAGCAAGTTAACATCTTTAGATTCCTGGTAATCAGCATCACAGAGAACCTGGCGTGGGTAAACATCTCCACCATGGGTAAGAAAATTCAGATACAACTGTATTTAAGGGAAACTTAAAGCAAATCTTTTTTTATAGAAGAGCAATACAAAGCACCCTAACTGGAAACACTACAAACTGGCATGGTTTGTGCATGGCCCAGGACAGCAGTGCTCTGCAGCTGGCGATTAAAACTGCTCAGAACATCTTTGGTACCCATCTACTGAGCATCAGTGATATCGGTAAGACGAGGTGCCTGCACAGAGCCCAAAGGATATTAAAGACAACCGCCAACCAGCCACAGCCTGTTTACCCTGCTGCCATCTGGCAAGCGATACAGAGGTATCCACTGCCGTATCACCAGATTACAGAGCAGCTTCTTTCCTCAGGCCGTGAGACTCCTCAACTTATCTTCTGTACTCCTTAAAAATAATAAAAAGAATAGAAATAAAAAGGTTTTGTTTTGCTTTGGAGTGTCTTTTTATTGTGTGGCATAAAGGGAGTACAACTTGCATTTCTTTGAGCACCCCTGCGACATAGATTGACAATAAATGAACCTTGATTCTTGATTGCTAAAGCAAGACTAAACTTTTGTTGAGCAGTGTCCATTGTGGTCATAAGTCTTATTACAAGATAATGGTAGAATTTAGTTTCCATCATTTCCCAAGATTCTGAGAGCATTAGGATGAAACCACAAACAGCAAACAAAAACCTGTGAAGTACAGAGTGATTATCTGTCTGATGTTCGTGGAAAAACCATTGAAAGGTTAGCACAGTTGCACAAGTAACAAAAACTCCTAAAGTCGTCAAGCATATTCAATAATGTCAGTTACACAGCAGTGTGTTATTATCCCTGCTATCATGCTACTTCAGGCTATTGATCGTGACAGGCTGAAGCTGTGCTTGCAAAACCCCTGAGAACTGAGGAAAGGTGTATTTTATTGCTTATGAATTCAGCTTTTCATTTGTAAGAGGACAAATATTTTATTTGAACTTTCCAAAGTTACAAAGTGTTTTTTTTTTTACCAAAGTATGTCAAAATGTTGTACAATATACTCTACCAATAAAACCTATTCAGTACCAGTGTTGGCTCTACAACAGATGGCCAGGTATTAATGTTAACTATTAAGTGATATCAACTGTATTATTCCCCCTAATCCCAGAGTTTCAAAATAAATTCCCTATGGCTGTACTGAATGGGAAAAACTGTGATACCACAAAGAAAGCAAATGCATACATACTTAAAGTAAATTTAAAAGTAGGGACCACTGGAATCAGAAGCAGTCTGTACATCACACTGGGCAGTCAGTTGTCTGTGATTACAATTCCAAATTATTAAGTATGAAGCTGTAAATGAGCATAATAGGTAGCCTTTAAAGAAAGAAGAGTGGTGACTTCCTGTGCATGGTTCTGCATTATCTGGTGGTGTTGATTGTACAATAACAGAGATATTAAAGTCAAAGAAAATATTGAAACAAGTTGGTTTACTTTGGAATCAAACCAATCAAATGAAAATCAAATAAAAAATACGTTGTAACAAAGGGTATTTGCTGTATTGTCCTGCGACAGATGCACTTTACTTTGCACATACAGTATACAAGCAAAGCACAGCCTCATGGATTTAGGTAGACCTTTTTTGTTTATTTAAACCTGTGCTTCTTTTTGTATTTGAAAAGGACTGAGAGTGAGTGTGTGTAGGAGTGTGTCAGTAATTTTGGGGGATTAGAATCCAATTTGTTCTTGTCTAGCAGCTCACGGCTGATGGGAAGACCCTGTTGCCAAGCTAAGAACAATGATTGCTCGAGAAGATGAAATGACATGCTGTCTGAACCTCCCACTGATAGTGTCCTAAAAACACCCTCTCTGTCTACCATTAAGTCCACTTTCCAGGGATTAAGCAGGGGTAAAACACATGATTTCCCCAATGCAGTGCTTATGTTAAATGTTATTCAGTCATTTTTACGTGTAGTATTAACGCTTAAGAGTCATGCCAAACAATGCAAGAAAATTAAGCAAAATTAACCACTGTTTTTCTGTGGGAGGGAGAATGAGGTAGTAATTGTGTATGTGGAGATTTTATTTTGTAATTCCTGCAGACCTTGAAGCCTCTGCCGTCACCTTCATCCCATCAGTCTCATCATTATATTGTCACCATTATCGGAACAACTGCAATTATTAGCCACTTTTACATAACCTGTTCAAAGGAGGAATGTCGCACTGTTATTCTGCCTTGCCATTTGTATGAATGGTACCAAAATGGAATGGGGGGACAGACTTGTTCCACTGTTGAGCCTGCATCAGAGGTAGTAACAGAACTGAATTGATGTCTTTATAAAAGAGACAGCCGGCATGGTGAAACTACATTCGTAAATCCAATCTGATGCCCTACACTAAAATTAGAGTCAGGTCTTTTGAAGAATTGGAGCATTTTATTTCTATGTGAATTTACAAACAGTTGAGTTTCACTTTTACTACACTAGGTGCTCTGTGGCTCCATCTCCTTGGACAGTGTGGCCAGAGTATGCTCCCCTGCACTGAGAGTGTGGTGCTCTGAATAATTTAAATTGTATTTTCCAACAGCACTCCAAATTTATGAACAGACTGGTTTGTGCCAGAGTGGGCTCTGGTGCTCGGAGTGACTGTTTACAGATGCACCTACACCAGATGCCAGCGCTGTTTACTTTTATTGTGCTTGGCGCCCTACTGTTTCATCTCCTTGGACAAAGTACACTTCACCACTGTCATAATGTGGTGCTATGATTCACTGAATGGTATATTCCAACAGCGCTCCAAATTTACAAACAATCTGGTTTGTGCCAGAGTGAGCTCTGGTGCTCAGAGTCACTATTTATGAATGCACCAACACTGGATACTGTCACTGTTGTGCTACACATCACACTTCGTCAACTTCTGGAACACTAGCATGACATCTAAAATCACGCACTGAGGCACCGCTATGCCAGCAAAGCAAGCCAGCGCAATGGCAGATCTTTACAGCAGCATTGTGGAATCTCTATGTAAAAGGGGCTATTATTACCATCCTTATTGTCATCACAACCACTTGTGAAATCACCATCAGCAGCATCATCAGCAGCATCATCATCATCATAGCTGCCATTTTCATTATAATAATCTTCATCATTATTCCAGTCAACACTGTGATCACTATCGGCACCAGCAGCGCCATCATCATTCATCATTATTATAACTGCAGTCATCATCATCCTCGCTCATCCTCCTTCCTATGTGCCGTTTGTTTTGCCACCTCCTCCTTCTCCACTTCTTCCCTCCTTCCTCCCACCCTGCTCCCATTCCCAGCTCACAAATCCCTTTATTAAATCAAATCCCTGGGCTCCTGAAAGCTGCAATACAACCAAGGAGCGGCTAAACCCCCAAAGGTCGCATAAGCTCTGTCCATCCCTGTTCACTGCCTGCCTGATTGTTTGTTAGTGTGTGTGTGTTTGCTGCACGCAATCCATCAGAATTTCCCATGGCACCTACATACTACTTAGCCAGAGGGAAATGTTGTGTGCGTTTATGCTTGTGGTTATAAGCAGGGGCCTCGAACAGATTAAGGCTGCATGGTGCAATGGTTTGAGAAGTGGGAGATACACAATCCTGCAACACTAAGATGCCAAATGCCCAGCAGCTATTCTGCGTAGTGTGTGTGTGTGTGTGTGTGTGTGTGTGTGTGTGTAAGAGTGTATCCTGACACCAGTGTGTAAACATAATGGTTTTAAGGTGCTCCATTTCACATTTTGCCCCCATTCCTTTTCAACTCATGCACCCGTAGCTTTTTTTTATGTATGCTTCTTCCCTGTTTGTTTTTAACTCTCTATCTCTCCTCTTTATCCCCTGGCTCTTTTTTCTTCCCCTCTTACTTCCTCTCCTTCCTTCCTTTTCTTTCTGTGTCTTCTTCCTTCATTTTCTTTTCATCTTTTTTTCCTTCAGCCTCATGGCCCTAGGGTGGTGGTGGGGGTGTCTTATTACTCTACCTTATAAACTAGTACGTCCAGCAGCGCGCACACATGCACACGCTGTCCTGAGGCTCGAAGGCTGGTTGTCTTTGATTGAGACTAATGGTGATATTACACAGGCTGCTGTTCTAAACAATAGTGTTCACTCACACTTATCTGGGTCGATGGTACGAAAAAGGGAGTCTTGCTCGTGGTGTCGGGTTCGTTGGACAGGGTTGCCAACAGATGCTGGAGAATAGTGGGAGGGAGAGGGATGGGATGCACAGCGATGTTCCCTCCAAATGGGGAGCATCTCAAAAATCAGGTCTTTCCTTTCTTGAGGTAATTTTATATCTTCAGATTAACATTAAATTCATTGTAATAACAGTTAAGTCAAAAGTAGTGTGGAGAAAAAAATGCTGCTGCTTGGCTTTTAACAAAAAAGAGACCAGATCATATTACCCCTGTGCTTGCATCTGCCAACCAGTCAGTTTTAGAGCTGATCACCTTAAAGCTCCTGAAAACTTTTCTATGGCATCATACACATTTCTCTACATGTATATATTCTTGACTAAATAAGAAACAGTCAAAGTTAAAGATTGAAGTCTTGGACTTTATCTATTTAGAGTTTAATCTTCTAAAACTCAGCTAATCATTGGGACTGTGTGGGTGTGATTTGATCAAATTTGATTGTTTGGTCCTGGGAATACAAGCAAACAACCCACCAACTGCAATCAGACTTTGATTCAAATATTGTGAAGTCCTGATTGATGCACTGAAGTACAAGACATCCCCTTTTTCCAGCTGAGCCCCACCCACTTAAAGCTATAGTGCGTAACTTCTGTCGCCTCCCAGCGGATAATGCATTATTACAAGTAATAAGCCGGCGGCACTTCCATGTACACAGAGTAACACTCGCCACACACCGTGTACACAGAGTAACACTCGCTTCACACCGTGTACACAATGCTACACAACGTGGCGAACACCAGGCTGCTAATATTACATTACGTTCATAGCACCATTACCAAGAAAATAATAAAGTACTAGGTCCAGTACATGTAACAGCAACACATACTACTCATAATATAATTATAAACCAAGTCAATTACTTATCCAACAGCAGCAAGGCAACATCCGTGTCTGCCCTCAGCCCAATTCCTTCCTTCAGGGCTCTCCACTGAGGAAAAGCAAGGCCAATACATATCCTTGTTTGCCTTCTCCGTCGGTCACTTTCCTTCTTTGCTAATAGACCTTCAGCCGAACGTCCAGGCTTTTTCTTTGTGGTAGGATCCACTTCTGAACTGTGTCTCGGCCGCTTCTCCGCCATGTTGCTTTCACTTTCTACCTGCGCTCTACCTCTTGCTGTGACACTCTCCGCTCTTCCTCCCCCTCCCTTCTTGTTGTGAGGAAGCATTTCCTGTGCGCCAGTGGCCAATGTCGCTGGTCTACACGCATACTAAAAATGATATATATTGAAAAATACCGCGAGATGTTAGAGGAGCCGATCGGCTTAATCAGCATTGTGTCATCTCCTCTATTAGTGTCTTGGGTGAAACAGACATTTACGGACCTGTAGAAGTTACGTACTATAGCTTTAGACCTATTGAGAAGAGTACAGGCAACAACACTATGCAATAATCTCTCTTGTCAAAGAATGTGTTTTCATTGCAGGTTGTCAAATACTGACATTTTCTCACCCCCCTTGTGCGTGAAAACGATGGCACCCTTTGTCTCTGTGAGATGCACCCTTCATCATCTGTATGTGAAGCACAGCTGTCTCCTGGGTCAATCTTGTAACGTGGTTAAAGTTGTCAGATGGTTGTGGTTAGGTAACAAAACTACTTCCATCTCCCCTCCTGCCTGCCCACACATAACTTTGTTGCTCTTTATACTACATCACTTGCTGTAAGCATCAAATATTACCGCGGATAAGTCTCATAGAGTCCAGAAGGTGCCTTCGGCGCTGATATCACATACCAAAAGAGGTGACAACATGTTGGTTTTTGACAACCAGGGAATGAGAACATCCTAGAAAATAACCAGAACTGCCATTCTGGCAGAAGAAGATGTGTAGAATCCCATCACTCACACTCAAAGTTGATTGAGAGAATATTCTTTAGGGCCTTTAAAGCACTTCACAAGCTAACACCTAGCCAGAGTTGCTGGTCCTTCTGAGCCAGAGGGTAGTCTCAGATCCTCAAGCAGAGATCTTGTGACAGTTGCCAGTGAATCTTACTTTGAGAATAAAGGGGACTGGGCTTTTACAATCAAGGCCTCTTGCCTCTAGAGTTCCCTGGTTAAGAATCTGATGCTTGTAGAATCAGTAACATCTTTTAAATGACCTCTATAAAAACATCTTAGAAAAAGAATCAGGACTGTCCTCATTATAAAAATGACACCATTGGTTTGGTTACTTGTTTAAATGCGTCAAAACATGTTTATATAAATACATACATAGCATGCCTGTTGTTTACATTTGTTTGCCTCAGCAAAGAAGGAAGCAGCATGATATTGTCATGACACTGCCAAATCTCTTTTGTGATTTTGATAAGAGAGAGCGCTGTGTGCGTGTTGTTTTTGACGGACAGTGGTTTCTTTTTTGAGTTCCTCCATAATCTTCACCTAACCTTGAAGGGATATTTCACTTTTTCCCAAGTCTGTCTCCAAACAATAGTCAGGTACACATTAAAACAGTTTTTGCTTTTTGTGATCCTTCTGTTTATACTGGAGATCCCTTACAAACGTGCTTTCAATGTAAGAGATGAGGGGCAAAATCCACAGTCCCTGTTCTGTGCACAAATCCGCTCCTTTTTACTGCCTTTGTAGTAAAACATTCTCACTTCATTGTTGTTTTAAGACAAATGTGAAAAGATATTCTGAAACTATCCTTTTTTTGTACCTAAACGAAGCTAACAGATCAGAAACTGCTCACATAGGTTGTTTTTGATGGTAGTGACAAGCAACTGTTACAGTGTAAAATATAGTTTAGATGACGTGTTGGTTTATTTCACTCTTTTTAATGCCTCCATGCAGGTGACAGCTGTGACTGGAGGCATTATGTTTTTGACTGTCCGTCTGTCTGCCCCATTCTCATGAAGGCGATATTCAAGAACAGCTGAGGGAATTTCCTCAAATTTGGCACAAACATTCATCTCGATTCAAAGATCAGGTTTTGGTGGTCAAAGGTAACAGTTCAAGGTCACTGTGACCTGACGATTGTCCCATTTTTGTGAATGTTATATCTCAGGAACGCCTTCAGAGAATTTCCTCAAATTTGGCACAAATGTCCATTTGGACTCAAGAATGAAGTGATTAGATTTTGGTGTTTAAAGATTAAGGTCACTGTGACCTCAGAAAACTCGTTTATGGCCATAATTCAGGAATTCATATGCTTATTATGACTACATGTAACACAAATGTCTAATAGAATAAAATGACGAAGTGATGACATTTTATATCCCAAAGGTCAAAGGTCAAAGGTCAGTTTCACTGTGACTTCGCAATCTTCTGCTAAAACACTTTCCTGGCTGTTACTCATCGTCATAACCTCAACAGTAGGGAAGGCATTTGGTTAGATACTGAATTGGTGACGCTAATACTTAGTTGTCCACCTTGAAACTGTGCTGATTGTATGAATCCTCTGTGCTGCTGGGGGGGTGCTACATTGTATTACTGTAATTGTGTACTACTATTATTATTATTTAATAATAATAATAATAATAATAATAATAGTACACAATTACAGTAATAAAAGTGAGCTCAGTGCCCAGTACACCTGTGTGTGTGTGTGTGTGTGTGTGTGTGTGTGTGTGTGTGTATTACAGTGCAGCAGTAGGGAATGTGATGTATTCCATAGACACACTCAAACATTTTTACTTTCCTGCAAAGACTCAATTTCTCTCTCTCTTTCTCTCATTCCTTGTTTTGCTGTCATGATTTCACAGTGTTCACTGCATGTTTACTTATTGGCGGGGACACACACACAAACACACACACACACACACACACACACAGACGGCGACATGGTGTTTTGTGTGTTTACTCCATGCACCTCTTTCCGAGGGAGAGGTGCAGACAGGAAGGTGAGTGTGTGTGTTTGTGTGCATGTGTGTGGGTTTGTGTGTGCATGTGCGTACACACGTGCACGCAGTGGGTGGGCGATAGACAGATGAAAAAGGGAGGTGACAGAGAGAGAAAGAGAGAGCGAGAAGTGTCAGGGGAAAGAAAGCCTCATGGAGTGTGAAGAAGGCAAGAACAATGATGTGGTTTGTGGCTATGTTTATCTACTGTAAGTGTATGTGTGTGTTGGGGAGCCTGTTTTTTGTTCCCAAGTAGAAATGGCATAAATGTTGTTTTGCCCATTTGCCTGACAGTCTGCTTTCATAACTTGTCTTTCATTGTCTCTTCCTCCTCCCATTTGACTGCTTGTGTGACTTTTTAAACTTTTTGAAGTTAGAAAACTAACAACCCTGATATAAACAGTAAATCATTCTCATTGGATCCAACAGAATCCAACATTTACCCTAAAAGTACAAGGTGCATGAGATCAATATAGATCATTATAAAGATCACTGCGAGTAAATGAAAATTAAATGCACAATATGATACAACATACGTCATTGTCCCCTTAGGGACATTTTTCTGGGCTTATTTGTGTAAACCGAACAATATGGAGTATTATGTGTACAGTATGAACAATAAAGCAATATCAAAATATACAAAAAGAGTGTATAGTGTGGACAGAACTCATACTGTAATATGGTTGAATATAACAATGATGTATCATACACAAAATAGGCTCGTATGTTGTATATCCATGCAAAAGATTCCATTGCATACAGCAATCGCTCTCAAACAGGGGTCTGGGGACCCCCAGGGGTCCATGATGGAGTTCCAGGTGGACTCTTATTCGCCTCAATCACTAGATAGATAGATAGATAGATAGATAGATAGATAGATAGATAGATAGATAGATGGCACTAAACACGAGACCTGTTTTTTTTCCTTTTAAAACAACCCAGCTGGCCACCACTGTTGTTAGAAATAGATGTTTTGTTGAATTTAGGTTGTAATGTTTGGTGACCAAAGAAATTGAGGCTGCTGCTGAAGCTGCTGAGTATGAGCTTCACATCAGGGAAAGTTGTAAGAGTCCACCTTGCCACTCACACTCAGTGACAGGGCTAACTGTTAGCATCACACAGCTTTTAATCAACTGGCTTAAGGACAGAGTCAAGCCGTTTCGGTGTCAGTGTGATTTTGTTGGGATCGTTGAACGGCATGGTGTTGGAAGTTTGCCGCTTCTGCCGCTGTGTAGCTCCTGCTTACCAGGCAGACATTGAACTGAGAGGATGGTGGCTCTGGATATTACCCTAACAGAAAGACTGCTGTTCTGGTAGGGAGATGGGGCAGTTTGGGATCAGACCACCAGTGCTAAAAGGATTGAATGCAGGTATCATTTGACTGGGGATGTTTTGATACTACTTGGTACTTGGTATTTCGGTCAATACCTTAAAGGTATCAAGTACCAAGTGACGTGATCTGATCGTAGGTTTCACTTCCCTCGTGGTTATCTCCTCAATTGTTGATAATCAGGCTGCAACTATTATTTTTATTATTGTTTGTATTACACTTTATTTCTTCCAATAATTAATCATTTTGTCAGTAACATGTTAGAGTTAGTTCCAGTGAGTTCCAGAGCCCAGGGCGACATCTTCAAATGGTATGTTATCCAACCAACAGCACAAAAATCCAAAGTAATCCAGTTTATTACCACTGATAAAGCACAGTTTTGACTTTTTGGCCTAAAAATTACTGTACGAATCATTTGATTAATAAAAAAAATTTGGCAATTTATTTTCCATCAACTCACTTATTATTAATCAACTGGTCATTGCAGCTCTAGTTCCCAACTATAGAATTCTGTTCTTAATCATATCTAACAATCGAAATCTTTTCAGATGCAGGTCCCTGAAGCAAAATATTATGAAATGGGGGTCTGTGACCTAATGTGTATCAATTAAGGGTTCCTTAACACAAAAAAGTTTAAGAACCACTGGTGTACAGTCATGAAAAAGCCAATATGTACAGTTAAATACATTTAGTTTTAAGTACTGGTTAATTCAATGTTAGATATGCATCCTGCGCATCCATCATTTTACAGGAGAACAACTGACTCACCAAAATCTTAAAATATCTATAAACTATAATCGGCCATACATGTTTAATATTCAAGGCATATTCACCGCACTTTATTTTACAACACAAAATTAAACAGACGGGAAGCCCATACTGTCAATGTAATCAATATGTTAAGGATAGCCTGAAAAACGTTGCCATGAAATGTTATACAGCTCATTGTATCAGCGTTTCATCTTTCATCAAATAGCACAGGAGACAGAGTGAAAAACAGATGTTGCAAAATGTCTATATTTATGCAAAACTATGATGATAGTGTGACATACCACACTGCAGAGAGAAGAGATTCATGATGGAGCTTGAGAGGTTTTAATAGTACAGAGAGGTAGGTCGGATGAAATGTCTCATTCCAGTCTGCTTCATCTGACTTTATTTGGTGGTAAGTTTTTCACCAAGGTGGCAGAATGGTATGGAAATCAGGCAGTACCTCACCATCTTCGAGTGTTTAGATTTTAAAGCAGTTTGTATGATTTTATTGTTGTTGGTTACCTAGTCACAAGGTAATGTTTCACTGCAATGGCTTTAGGAATACAGCTTTTTTTAGACTTTATGTGCACTACGTGGAAGAAGACTTTTTCAAGTTGCATGGTGAAAGATTTTAAGTGGATCCCCACTGATTTAAAACTGAGTTATAGAAAAACACCCAAGCATTTCTTTAAAAAAGTTTTTAAAGTTTTCTTACACTACTCATCCAGCGGAGATTGAAAATGGTAATGGTACAAAACTAATTCACGTTTAATAACATTCTTTTAAATATGTGCTCCATGCCAGAAAATTTTGTCTTCTTCTCAGTGAAATCACATTACTATCATCTAGGTAATGTTTCACAGTTTATCCCACACTATTTTTGAGACAGTGTTATAGAGATCCAGTAAGAGGTGTCCGTGGGAGAGGAAGTGTCAGTAAACTGCACATGGGACATTCAAACCAACCTGCTGTTCAAACAAGTGCCCCGAGGAAGAGAGAGACAACAGATCTGTAGTCAGTTCTATGTGCTGTCAGACAGCAGATAACTGTTGGTGTAAGTAAAGTTATTGCATATCAGTTATGTGTTGCTGGCTGTAGTAGTGATTTAGGCCTATATGATGGTGGTATCATTACCTGAAATCTTGCTTTAGTACAGCTTTAACCTAAAAGTCTCTAACCAGATCTTTATTCACAGTGTCCAGAGCTGACAGCACTGTACTATTGTCACAATCAAATTTAAAATATATTAAAGTGCCTCCGGTGTTCTGCACTGCACTATCCTAAACAGAAATGCTGCACATCTCCCTGGGTGTATTGGATGATGGACTCTGTGTGTGTGTGAGTGCACAACCTTATGTCTTTGTTTAAAGTGCAAGTGCATGTGTGTGTGCGTCTGTCTGCGCTCCCTGAGCCTGAAGTGCCTGTAAACCATCTTCAGTCTCAGTGGAATTGTAATGGGCTCTCAGTGGCTCAGTATCCCATGAGGTTTTTGCTATTCATAATGTGTGTGTCTTTTTTTTTCTTTTTGTGTGTGAGAGTGACAGAGAAACAGAAAGCAAAAGCGGGAGAGGGTGTAATGGTTTTCTGTAGTAAAGTACATTGCCCACTGTGCAGAGTGATCCTAATTGACAGTGATGGCCATTTCCTGGGGGACTCAAGCGAGGGACTCAGTATATATGTGACTGTGTGTGTGTGTGTGTGTGTGTGTGTGTGTGTGTGTGTGTGTGTGTGCTGTTGCACTGGCTCTATCATTTAAATTTATGACAGTGCACAATGTTTATGTCATATTGGCGATATCCTTAATTTCAGAAACACTAGTTACACTCTTTATTTTCGGTACTTCATTTACATCATTATTTATTAAATACTGCTGAAAACTGGCGTACTAGAAAAAGTCCTTGTACGTTTATATCTCATTCTCATAAAAAGCTGACTCTGTAGTTTTGATATATTATATACATATTATTGTGTTTTTCCTTGCTCAGTCTTTTGTTTTGTTTTGTTTTGTTTTGTTTTGTTTTGTTTTGTTTTGTTTTCTTGCACTCCTTCTTTCCAGCCATGCACCGTGGAGCCCAGGGACTATTAGTCTTCACACACACACACACACACACACGTTTGTACTTTTACACTTGTGAGGACCATTGTTGTCAAAATGCATTTATAACCTGTAAACCTAACCTTAAGGTCCACAACTACATGCCTGGCCACACCCTTACAGTAAAGTCACATTACACTTTGTTCCCACTAATATTCTATTGTACTTCTGTTGTAATAAATGGGAGACATGATAAACAAACTTAGGCATGCCTCTACAGTTTTGGGATAGATTTGCAGTAGTGTTGCTTTTACAGATTGTTCACCTTAACTCTAACTTAACTCCATCTATTCCAAATGATACATCTTCTCTTTATCTGTGACTCTTTGACTTCATAGGGGTCAGAGGTCAAAACCTTGAATGTAAATTCATTTTTACATCAGTATTATAAATGATAAACTACTATTGTCTCCAATAGTGATAACAAACTTGGTACAGTCTTTTGATCTATTTTAGTAAAGTGTGACTCAGCCAACCTTGGTTTGGGTTTAAGTGATGTCATGATAATTGGACTTTCTAACTTTAATACAATACACTGAAAAATGTTGATATCTGATACCATTTTCAATACCTCTAGGAAGAAATTAGTGGGTTCATGATTAAGTCTTAGTGAGACAGTGCAAAGAATGCCATTGTTCTGGTGAGAATGCTGTAGTTCACCTTCACCAAATGTTGATCTTAACCCCGGGCTCGGTGGAATGGAGGAAATTAAATATTCTGATATTGATACTGCAGTGATATTGTAGGGTTGACCATTGAATATTCACACAATAAAACTTTTCAATATTTAAGAGTAATGTGAATTTAAAGCCTCAGTGTGTAAAAATGGTGAGTAACAGTGACATCAGCGGTCAAATTCTAGATTGCAGGGCTCACTCACTCACCCCTCCCATCGGGTAAGTGACGGTGGCCTCGTAGGGCAGACGAGTTTTTCAAGTTTTTCAGGAGTATCTAGCGACGAGGTGAATATTTATTTAGGAATCTAAACCATGTTACGATATGTTATAGCTTACCAGTGAGATATAGGTAATCTGTGAGATATATGTTAGGAGTGTTTTATTTCTAATTGTTTTGGTGGGGCGGCAGTGGCTCAGCCCATAGGGACTTGGGTTGGGAACCAGAGGGTCGCCTGTTCGAGTCCCCGTCTGGACCAAAATATGGAGCGTGGACTGGTGGCTGGTCCCAGTTCACCTCCTGGGCACTGCCGAGGTGCCTATGAGCAAGGCACCGAACCCCCCAACCGCTCAGGGCGCCTCACCAAGGGCAGCCCCCTCACTCTGACATCTCTCCACTTTGTGCATGTATAGGTCCTGTTTGTGCATGTGTGTGTGTTCGGACCTGTGTGTAATTGACAACAGAGTGAAAACATTGAATTTCCCCTCAGGGGGATTAATAAAGTAAATAAACTAAACTAACAGGAGCATTAGCACAGTAATGCTAAAATAACACGTTTTATGTGATAGTCACGACACAGTGTGGCAAATATAGGTTGGTACGATTATAATATATGCGTTTCCGGAGTGTTCTTCCACAGCACACAGAGAGAGGAGGAAGACGAAGAGGGAGAGGGAGAGGAGGAAGACCAGGGAGAGGAAGGGGGCGAGGGGGTAGAGGTGGTGCAGGAACGGCCAGGCGAGGAGGTAACGTTAGTGTCTCGGTGGCAGCCTTCGCAGCAGCGCGAGAGGAATCAACAAATTAGGCTGTAGGCTAGGCTAACCATTTAGCTGTAGCTCTGGGATAACGTTAGCCAAGTGTTGGGAACAAATTCGGGCTCCACACGGTGGCACCAAATGTTTTGGGATCAATATATTAGGTCTCACCAAGAGGCACCAAATATGTAGGGATTTAATTGGCTATTGGAAATAATTAATAATTATTATTAATAATTAATAATTATGGGCGGCACGGTGGAGTGGTGGTTAGCACTGTCGCCTCACAGCAAGAGGGTTGCCGGTTCGATCCCGGGTGTGGGAGCCCTTCTGTGCGGAGTTTGCATGTTCTCCCCGTGTCTGCGTGGGTTCTCTCCGGGCACTCCGGCTTCCTCCCACAGTCCAAAGACATGCAGATTGGGGACTAGGTTAATTGATAACTCTAAATTGTCCACAGGTGTGGATGTGAGCATGAATGGTTGTTTGTCTCTATGTGTCAGCCCTGCGATAGTCTGGCGACCTGTCCAG
>NC_065506.1:8998861-9003039 GCF_006386435.1 Epinephelus moara | reverse complement strand
CCTTCAGGAGTTCTTTCCACCTGGAATAAGCAACGCCGGTATTCACTCACGTTTTGTCCCGTCGTCGCTTATCTGATCTTTTTCTTTTATTTGGTGGCGTGGTTTCCCTCTTACGGGGCAAAACATATGTGTGGTCCTCCATTTAAAGTGTGACAGAATCATAAAAGTACAAAGCAGGTTCACGCAGAAGCTCCCCGGATTGAGCTTCACCTTCTCTGTCTCCAGTGACGGCAAGTTCTAGGTAAACGCAAAAGGCGAAGTGCATATATCCTTTTTTGCCACTGTATTCACATATGGCGACGCAAGAGGGCAGTCTCCAGCAGACCGCGCCCTGCCTGTGTATATATAGAGAAATTATTCTAAGCCTACGAGAAAGCTTCCATTTGTATGTGAATTGCGTTACACTTTAGTAAATATATATTTATGAAAGCAATAGCTGATATTTGCTAATAAACAACCACGTAAATTACACATCGTAACTTTAAGGCCTAAGTGGGTAAAGCCAAAGAGTGGAAGAGCTAGAACAGTCTGCTAAGTTCAGAAAATCACATCACTTTACTGTAATGCAGCCTTTAAAACCAGGAAAGATAATACTTACCATATCCAAAATCTAAGACTATACCTCATCTCATATCTTGATATCGATATATTGCCCAGCCTAGAGCTTAGATCGGGCCCAAAAAATTCAGCCCGACCCGGCCCGAGCCCGTGCACGTTATGTCTGGGACCGGCCCGGCCCGTCCAATTAACTGTAATTATGGGCCCGAGCCCGATTTAAACCCGCCATTTTTCAATAAGTTGGCTGTTATAATTAACGCTAAGGACACACCGATTTCAATAAGTTGGCTGTTATAATTAACGCTAAGGACACACCGAGCGCGTTAGTGCCGCGGAAGTCGCGTTTGACTGTCCACACAGGCAGCGCATTTCTCCTGCGCTCTCCGCGCCGGTTAAACATCGACTCCACTCGTCTGTTCTCGTCAGTACTCGTTTTTTCACTTCAACAGGTCATTTCAAACATGGGTAAGGCCATATTTTCATCGTTTTTTATAACGTAATAAGTTAATGACAATTTGTCATTGCATGTCCATGTATTGAGCGTGTTGGGTAAACACTGAATGAATAGGGCTTATTTTTTGGAGGCACGGAAAGCCGCTCTTCCTCCCACTTATCCCCCCCCCACCCCCCCCCTTTCTGTATGTGTGAATTGCAACCCTCAACCTGTAGCCATTCCTCTCTGTCTCATCTCTCTCTCTCTCTCTCTCTCTCTCTCATATCTGGGCCTGGTCAGAGGGGTGGGGGGTCCCAGCCCAGCCCGGCTTGGGCCCACGGGCTGGCTCGAGCTCGGGCAGAGAATCTAAGCTCTAGCCCAGCCCTTAAACCAGAAACCAAGTACTAACCCTCACACAGCTCTTTGAAAGAAATGAGGATAAAACCATGTCTTAAACACTCTTAAACTGCTCTTTACAAAGATACAAATTAAAAAGCATGCATGCACTAACACACAAACACAAACCGAGCCTCTTACCTACTGCAAAGCTGCAGCGTTAGTTATCCAGATGGTGAGCGAGCTGAAGAGAATAAAGAGTAGCACAAAGAAAGGAAGCGTTGTGGTCGGAGAGAGTTGAGTGAGAGTAGATTACAAGCCACAGGAGGTGAAATGTTTTCACACCAGTTCTTTGTTCCATCATTAATTTGGTGGAGGTGAAATCAATGCTAGTGTTTGTTGTCACCTGGGTGGCAATCAGTAGGCTTCAAGAGTTGATCTGAAGAGAGTGGGTTACTTGTTCTTGTCCAAGGACAAGATGAGAACAAAAAGGTTGTTTTGATGTTTCACTAAAGAGCTTCTCAAAAGGTCCTACGTTTAAATCGTGATCCCCAGTCTTGTTTCATAAATGCATCTGGCTTGCTATGCACAACTTGACCCACTTAAAATAAAAATGAGTCAAATTAATACCTATTCATGGGTGAGAAAAAGAAAACCACTGCAAGTCAAAACAATTTTATTTAGATCCTCTAAAAATATTGTTGCTCTGTCCTTAAGTGGCCCTGTGATATGTATCTGTCGGCAGATTTACATCTGCCAATTTCTGTTACCATCCTACTCCTCCTCACGCTCCTCTTCCTCCTCTCTGTCATGGGTGTCATCGCCCAGATAGAAATGATGTGCAACATAGCCGTCACAGTGATCACTGCAAAGCTCTTTGATGGAGAGAAGTGTGGGCTACTCGACTTTTTTTTGCTGATGTCAAGCTATATTTCTTTTTATCATTATTTGTCAGTGTGGCCTTGGATCCCGTAAACAAGATACATGTTTGTACCTCTGTGTAGCTTAAATGCTACTTTTATTGATGATCTGTTTCCATATATTTTCCTTCTCTGCTTTGTCTGTAGTTGCTTATTTTTCTTCTTTGACAGAGAATTTTTTGTGCTGATAGAGATCTGATATAAGAATGTTAAGTCTCTGACAGAGTGAAAACACCTGCATGAGTTGTAGATATACCTACTATTGCAGATGCTAATAAGAACTGTCACTAAGTGATTTGAGGCTAGTTCTCAGTTTGTGCTTAAGGGCTTAATGTCTGTGCTTAATGTCGGCCTCAAAACAGCGACATCACTCAGAGCACATTCAGTTTTTTTGTTTATACCTACTTCCACCAAGTAATGTGTGTCATATAAAATTCAGTGCTTGAAGACCGTGATGACTGAACATTAGGCTGCATTTTTATGATGTACTGTACTTAATGTGATGACTTTAAGCAGATTAAATGCTTCTATTGTATTGTTGGTGTCACTTATGTTTAGTGTTTTATGTATTTTTACATGCATCATGCTGTACAGACAGTTAAACTAGCCAAAATGAAATCATCAACTTTTTCAGCACCATGGACAGTGACATTTATAGTCTCTTAACAGTACTCCACTGATTTAGCATTACACTCCTGTAACAAACAACAAAAGAGAGAGAGGCGGATGCAGCAGATCAAAAAATCCCTTTCTTGTCAAAAACTGACACCTAGATTACCCACAATGTAACTCGACTGCTGACAGGTTGATCAGACAGAGGGTCTGTTAAGCTATTAGAAGCTAATGTAGCCTTGAGCCGCCACTCACAAGCAGAGAGGAAAAGTGGGCTACAGAGGCTCAGTGGGTCACTTTTTTTAACTCAACATCCCCATTATTTTTATTTTATTTCCAAACTTGTAGTCTTGACACAGAACCAACGGCTCATTTCCTGACATGGAAATTTGGAAGTGATTGTATCCTGCATGTGATAGTGTTTTTTTTTCCAAATGGGTCAGATAGAGGCAACTTATGTGGGCTAAGTGGACTAAGTTGCACTTGTACAGCGCCTCTTTAGTCTTGTGACCACTCAAAGCCTACTAACACTACAAGTCACATTCACCCATTCACACACAGATTCATACACAGGTGGCCAAGGCTACCATACAAGGTGCCAACTGCTACAACCATCAGGAGTGATTTTCAGTATCTTACCCAAGGACACTTCAACATGTAATTTAGAGAAGCCATTCATCTTCCGAGTTGTGGACAACCCACTCTAACACCTGAGCCACAGTCACCCCCACAGCCAGGGTGTTAACTTGTCATTGCATGCTTGAATAAACTGTAGCAAGTGTAAGGTGTGGACAGAAAATTCATGAAAGAATTATAAAGGTTCTTGCCAGTGAATAATGCTTTTTTTCCTTTACTGTGTGTTGGAAAATTACCTATTAGCCTGCTTGTTGAACTGAACATTTTGACTGCATATTAGACACTACATTCCATGTCGATGGCACAGTGTAAGTCAAGGAAAAAAAGCCTCTTCTATTCAGTAATACACAGTCCATTGTAAAATAATTTACAGCTGTTAAAGCAGCTGTGCGGAACTTTTTGTTTTCGTTGATTATAGCGCCCCTTTGGTCGAAGCGGTATGACACCCACAGCCTGGTGTCGTAAAATTCCGACTGCAGCCGGCAATTACTGCACGCATTTGTTTTGGAGAGCGAGAGGATTAACTAACATCAGGTCAGTCCAAGTAATTAGTGGAAACAGCAAAATTACTCAGTAAATTCTCCTGTCGTCTTTCTGTTCTGATCTAATCTGTATTTTGAGCTACTGAGGCTACCGTAGTAGTGTGAGCCTCAAGTTATTCTGGGTAATGTAGTAACCGTTGT
>NC_065506.1:8982880-8998048 GCF_006386435.1 Epinephelus moara | reverse complement strand
GGTCACAGTCACAGATAATTTTACATGATGCTCCTTCGTTATCCGCCATGACATCAAAAGTACAACCAAGTCCTCATAGATACATCTCTGGTAAAACTGTTAGGTGTTATGTGTTCAGCAATGCTCGTTGCGTACTGCTTACTCGAAGAACACTGTAAACATGGCTCCTTCTTCTTCTGTGGTTTAATCGCTGCGGGTGAGCAGAATCTCGGGTGCCGTATTCTGGTTTGCTGACTTCCGCTGTGTGTCCGCCCCGAGCGAGGCTACGCTAAATAGCCATATAGAGAAAGGCTTTTTTGTCACTGTTGGGTTCAAATAAATATGCGGATCTTCAAGGGGGGGTGATACGAACTAGGGACAGTTTTATTAATGGTAAAAAGTTCCGCACAGCTGCTTTAAGTTGTTAATAATTTTTCAAGTCAGCTATCTTTTATTATCCTGCATTATATGTGCCAATACAATACATTCAGCATGTCATTTTTACATTCCCAACAAATTAAAATCATCTTGTTAAACAATTTATCAACCACAATATAAGCCCTGCCACCACAACAGATAAATCCTCCTACTGTCTGTGCAGCACAAGGACAAACCCACATGTCAACAACAACCACTGCTGCACTTACAGTATACATGAACTACACAATATCAGATTGTATCATTTTCCCCATACAGATAGTACTTGTAAACTTGGGGGTGTTATTACCACTAAGTCTGATGGCTGTACAATACCCGCCACTAATGGGTCAAAATATTGACAACCAACAACAAGAATGGATGCAGGCCTTGCCTGAACCCTGGTGAGCTTAATTTGCTTTCAGTGGTCGCTGCACAGTTGGGCCAGCTTGTTCTGAGGCTCTTGCTGTGTCTTCAACTGCGCACTGAGCTCTGTAAGGTTAGCATTTCGATTAACAAATATCCACATACATAAACTAAAATCTAAATATCATTAATCGTCCATCACAGCCTTAACAGGAGTTTCTCAGCAGTGCATCACTATCAGTCAAGTCTCAGGCAGTGTCCCACTATGTAATGTCCTAAAATAATTGATAGTGTTGTAATACTGTACACATAGCATCTGCTGTCTAGTTCAGTACCTTACAATATTGTTATGCTGTGTTTTATTATTGTGTCAGGCACATACAAGTACTTATAAGTAGGGATGGAGAGAGTACTGGAATGTTATAATCAAGTATGTCATAATTGTACAAATTGCAGTAATGTCAACATATACACTAGTGGAACTGGGCCCAAATGTCCACACCACAAAAATATTTTACATTTCTTTAAATGGCATTTTTCAGGTGATTATCGATTATAAATATAAACCTGCCTCCCTCAGTACAGGCTCAGTAAAACTAACCAGAAAAGAGGACAAAATTAGACAACTGAACAAAAATGATGTCCAAACTAAAAGTCTATTTATCTTTGCTTGTTCTCAGTGCATAATATGGCCAGTCCGCTCAGCTGCTCTTCTAAGTTTTCAAACACTTTGAGCTGAATCAGTGCTCTTACATTTGACATAAGTAAAATAGAATTTAGTATTTTTAAAAAGACAACAAACACAAAAAAACTGACCGTTACAGTAACAAGAGTAAATGGAATTTGTTACTTTTACCTCTGTTTATTATCCATTCAGACCATTTTTAACTGCTTATCCACAGCCAGGTCTAATAAACAAATTCTCCCCTCCAAGAATCTCTTTAGTAGACAGCAGAAAATGCATACTGTTGTTGTGGTAAAACATTTGAGAACATAACTTTTTACATCACATTGCAACCAAAGAACTGCCCATCTCGTCTCAGGCTCTAACATCTGCCACAAAAAAGATTCCCTTCCGAGAACACAGCTGAAGGTTGTTATGTTCATCCATCCAGAAGAACTCGTCAGAAATGAGGAAAATTGTACTAAAGAGACGATCATCAAGAGTCATCAATCAATGAGCAATTAAAATGAGATAGACTTCATCTTCAAACTCACCTAAATCACATATAGGTTTACCTGACTGTTCTGCTAATATATTCACTCATTCATAAGTAATTCTACTTTCACGCACAATGACAGTCACAGGAACTCAAACTTCAACCACATATATCCAAGGAAAAGGTGTGACAATGATGCATGGACACATGTTTTAAGGGGCAGGTAGTTCCTGGGGAGTGCAGGGACTACAATAGCTATAATAGCAAAGATAGAGACAAGGCAACAAATGAAACAATGGAAACAAAATATGTCCAAAAATAAATAAATTGGCAAGTGGTTAAAAAAAAGCAACAAGTAATTACCCAGACCAAAATGAATCTTTTTAGTTGACACTGACTGATGTCGCACAGATATTATTGATGAGACCTTCATTCAGTTGCTGTCCGTCTATCTACGGGTTTTGCACTGTCACAATCATATATGTGGAAGGACATTTTTGAAGCTGCTCCAGCTGCATTAGTACACTTTGCTTTGTGTGTGCATCTGACAGTGTTGTAGGGCGCCAGCTGTGCCAGTGTTTATAGTTTGCACTTGAGCTTTGTTGGGTAAAACTAAACACTGTTGTCCTTACATGTACTTGAATTTACACACACTCACACAAACAAGCATTCTCTGGCCTGCAAACACGGCAAGAAGCACACATACACACTGAACAACTGGGTTCCTCTGTAATGACAGACACTCCTCGCCCACAGCGGATTGTCGGTCTGACGACTTGCCATTTCACATCACTCTACGCAGATGAGTGAGACACAAACATGATATCGCTCCAAACCATACAGATGGAGAGCCAGATAGACCCACTGACATGGATGTAGATGATGTTTATAATAATAATAAAAAAAAAGACTCATGATTTGAGTGATGCTGATGCAATGACACAGCATATTTATTCTTGCTGGAGTCTGTGGGAACGGAGACATAGATCCCTCGAGCCTTGGTGGGGTTGTCAAAGCTGGAGGCAGGAGTTGGATCATAGCATGCTGGAGACGGGAGTCAGCATCAGTAAAAAAAGGATACTATATTTTTAGGGGGCTTTACCACGTCAGCACCAGTCACATTGTAAATTCACAGCACACTCTTTCTTGGGTGGCTTAAGGCTAATAAATAAGCCCACTTTTTCCACTGCTGGTTAGCCTAGGGTTAAGTGGGTTAAATTCTAAAATAGTCTTAAGTCTGCAAGGTGGCTAATCTTGGATCACAGCAGGGTGAGCTAAGCTGAAGTGGACTTGAGTCTCGGTTATCCACTTTCAGATGTGCCAAGTTGACACAATAGTCGAGCACTTTAATCGCCGTCAGCAGTGGACTGAACATTTTAGAAAGATCAGTGCAGTGAGGAGGATTTTTAGATGTATGTCTGTGTAACATTTGTTCAATGAACAATGAAATCATACTCCAAGCTATTAGTTCACACGGGTCCATCTTAAATCAATACTGACTAATGAGTGTAAACAAAGATTCACCTTCTTCAGGCCCTGGAAACTGAGACCTTATTGATATATTGGATTTCAGCCTCAGCCATGCGTATACTGTAGAGAGAAGTTGCTTAGAGTCTGAGATGCTTATGATACTAGAGGGTTAATTAGATATATACAGCCTTGATCTTTCTGAAAATACTCTGAAACACAGTTAACCCCCTCTGACCTGAATATGCACCATTATGTTTTATTCAGTTTTATTTTTCTGTCATTTAGAAATGAGACTCAATTTAACATTTTTATGTAAACGTCTGTTTTATTATATTTTCTACTGCACACTACAATGGACTCTTCGACTGCTGTATTATTTATAATGTAAAGTTAAACACTCAAAATTTACTGTGTGTGTAGGCCTGTCACAATACCGGCTTTTGTTGAATGATAAACTGTCCCAGAAAAACTGCAATAAATAATTTGATTGTCATCTTAAGACCATTTTATGCCACTGATATAATGATAACACAATAGCATAATACATACAAGTACTCCCTTTCAAAAAGCAAGGAACTTTTAATTCTTCTCTTTCTCAGACTTTGGAATTTGAATATGAATAAAAATATCCTAAATAAATGAACATTATAAATGTGTCTGTGTGTCCATGCGTACATGTTGAGGAGCTGAGCACTGCCCACAGTGAAACCCAACAGAGAGCAGATGAGAAGACAGAAGCAGCGGGACTAAAAATGACAGAAAAACATGCCTCTGCATATTTTTTATTTTTTTTTTCTGTTCATTTGGCTCATAGACGCAGTGAAAAAAAAAAACTCCGGCGCTGTGCCCAAGTCTTATAATGGTCAGGAAAACTGTGCTGTTTCTTCTGGCATCATGTTGGTGGAACTGTTGGTGACATTCTCATGTAAACAAACATGCATATAAACATGAGGACAATATCTTTTGATATATGCACACTACTCACTATTTTTGCTGGCCTCTATAAGTCAGTATCATAAATATACTGACAGGCCCGTGTGTGTGTGTGTGTCTGATCAAGCAGCGACCTGCAGGGCAGGGCAGGCGAGTCTATCCACAGACCACCATGTTAGAGTGGCCAACTTTACAGTAGAAATAAACATGTTTACAGTCTGGGACCAAAAAACAGCTTTGGTCTCTGTAGCTAATTTTAACACACATGACAACTTTACAGGGGATTTTTACATAACTCACATTTTATTAAGGATAAAAGTTAGGCATAATTGAGGGAAGGCTGCTTTGAGTGACAGGCTGTCTGCTGATAGTGTCCTCAGCTTCTCAGTCAGATCTGCCCGTCACTCCTCCACAGTGCCAGCCTCTCACCCAAATACGGTCACTCCTAAAATCAAGATGGAGACAGCCGAAATGCTGGACCTGAGGCTTCAAAATGGGAGTCCACAAACCAGTAGGTGATGTCACTGTAGCTAAATCTATTATTTTCAAGCTGATTCAGAAAATATATTTTTTAAAGGCCTTTGGAAGGTGAAAAGGTTTTTTAATTCACTTCTTTGTCTGTCTGTCTGCCTCGCTGGGCTTGTGTCAAAACATTTATTGGTTATACAGAATCTAATAAGCTTCTTTGCCAATGTCAAACATTAAGGTGGATTTTTATTGGCTAAAACCAATAAATATTTGATGAGCATTTGAATGGATGGTACGTCTGAAGGGGTTACATTGTTTATTGCTATTCAAAAACAGTGTTTTGTGCTGTATGTATTATTCCAGGTAAATAAAACATTTTGTTTATAATAATCTGCGCTGCAAACAGATCATAAACTCATTAGAAGCACAGGTAAATTTTGTATAATATAATCAGACAAACATGAAACATTTACATTCATTTCAATGTTATTATTAACTATGCAGGTGCCTAGCAAAATATTCACTGAGCTATTTTTTGTGTGTGTTATATATCTTGCTTGAATCATAATAAATTATCTTGCACTGATGATTAATGAGAGCCAATTTAAGTAAAGTGTTCGTAAGTATGCCTGTGTGTTTGTAGATGACATGTTTGTGTGTGGCTGGGTGAGATGTTTTTCCTATGCCGTGAGTTATTTTAAAGTTCAGTGAAATGTGGTATGGCATGCAGTGACCCTGCTAACCTTGTATACCTTTGCTTCCTGGGTGATGTGCTCCCCTCAGACAGATATGGTCAACACAGGGCCCCAAAGCTTCAGAGTGGGAGGTGATTAGGGTGACCTACAAACACTGGATGTTGTTGCCAGAGCACGTGTAGCAAACGCACTCTCAGAAACATCAGAGCGCTGATTAACATCAATGTTGGAGTAAAGAGAAAAGCACTTTGTAAAATTAAATAAATAAAGAAATATGACTCTAATTAGTAACATGGATATGCTTTAAAAAAAGACTATGGTGCTTAGGGAGGATTACATTCACGTATAGCACCCTGAACTGAGAGAAAGAAAAAAGAAGAAATAATGAGTTATTTGTGATATACTGTGACTGCATAACTCATCGACTGGATGTTACAGTATGGGTGAACAAAGTATATAAGTGCTGCAGATGTGTCAAAGCTGCTCTTGGGAAGACTCCTGGCAACAGAGATATACACATTTCACTCCCACTCATTGAGACGCTGTTGAGTGACCTTATTTGTGCAGATAGAATGGTCACTTCAGCTGGAGGGTAACAATTTGAAACCTGCACAAAAGTCATGCTTCTTACTTTTTCCCATGTCACTTTTTTTTTTTTTTTTTTTTTTTTGTCTGGATGTTCTTTCACGGTTACCTCCCACTGCCTTTTGCAGCTTTAATGAGAATCATTCTGAATTCTGGTGATGATGGAAACCAAAGAGATGCTCAAATCTAAAAAGCCTATAATGTGTCTTGCTTTTAATCATACAGTGATTTTAGGAGCAATCCAGCAAGAGTTGGGTTCCTGCTGACAGATCGGATCAAAAGATAGAAGCACATCACTTGAAAGGAAGTGTTTGTTGTTGGATCAGTTTTTTGCACTAATTGGACTGGACCCAACTTGCAGAGTAGATTGAACACTTTTAAGACCGGAGGCATCAAATGTCATGAAGACTTCAGACCAGCTGCAGCAATATTTTCCTGGCGTGTGTGATCATAACATCCTTGTCTGAAGTCGGAAACTGAATGCTCCCACCGAGACCTTAAAGGAGATAGTTTTGTTTTTATTTGTCCGTATTTTGAGACACCAGTTTTTGAAATTTTTAACTCCTTCCCAGTACAAATGAGGGGAATGGGATTGAGGTGATCACAGCAGTGAAAAATCTCATAAAGGGAAATCAGCAGCAACGTCCTCTACTACCAAAAACAGTGTCCTTGGTACATCTCATAATCCACAAAACACAGCCAATGATAAAACAATAGTTTTCTTTACCATTTTTATTATTTTTTTTTTTTTTAATACAAGTGACCACGATGAAAACTACAAAACATTTAACACAGCACAAGTCAAGGGGGAACTCGAAAAATAAAATAAAAAAGCATTATGTTTGGCTTAGATTTTCTCATTGTACAGTAGTAGGTACGTGTTTAGGTAAAGGGGAGAGAGAGCAAAAGGATGAGACAGTATGAACCAACGGAAGACAGAAAGAGAAATAAGAACAAAAAATTGAAATAAATAAATAAAACAGTAGTTTTCATTGTAAACACATTTTGCCAAACAAATAGTCCCTAACAAAACTATCAACAGTATGTTCTGATATTTTCCAGTATAATGGAAAAACTTTTTCAGTTATGCTGAAATGTGTTTTGCAGAAATACTGTATATTGGTTCCTCAGCAGTTCTTGGCATGGGTTAACGTGCTGGTTCTACATAGCACCAGTGCCACATAAAGAACTTTTCAAGCCCCTGTATGGCTCTGTAGAGTTTCTGCTGATTCTTTCCCCTGTAAACTAAACTAATCTGAAGAAGAGAAACTTTTAAGCCCCTGTATTGTTCTTTAGAGGTTCATTATTATTTCTTAGCCTTAGTTTAGTTTAGTTTAGTTTACAGGGCAAAGAATAAGACCACTACATTAAAATAGCCTACAAGCAGTGTGTTTCCAGAGGATAACACATTAAATAAATACTTTACCTACAAAATGATTATTTGCAAATCATTAAGTCATGCCGTGTTACCTGGACTTTATTCACTGGCACATGCATTTTCCACTAAAAAAAGCCTTTAGCACTGGTTTTGAGGAGACCATATACATTTCACTTTCAGTTCAGTTTTCAAACAATAAGGCTGTAGCAAAAATGCATGTGATTAGGAAGTGCTGAGCATACAAGTGGATAAATGGAACTTGGATTATACTGTACAAGTTGTATGAGAGTTTGTAAATGGAGGTTTTGATATAGTTTTGCTGTCGTTAAACATGGTCCCAATCAATCAATAGATCAACAAGTCAGTTTTCTTAACAAATTCAAGGGAACATGGCATGACTAATTTACAAATGGTCATTTTGTGGGCGAAGTATTCCTCTAAAGCAGTGGTTCTCTCTGTTTGCCCCCATGTGTATGGAAATATTCCAGGTTTGAAAAGGTAACGTATTTTGTTTTTCAGTAAGCATTTACTACAGAATCCTCTCAGCCAAAATGTTGTAAGAAATGAGAAGTAATCACTCATATTTTAAGTGAAAGGGTCAGTCAGAAGGATATTGGTATTATCTGGCATCATTCAAGGGCCCCATGCTCAATAATTAAAAGAATATAGTGTTGTATGGCTCCTCTAATAACTCTATATAGTACTATTTGACAAAGGCGCTGGATAACACCTTTAAAAGATAGGTACCATGAAGCACTAAAACAGGTTCCCCTATAAGGACTAGCCAAAGAAGCTCTTTTTAATAATTTGGAGCACCATTTTTATTTTGCATATATGCATTCATCTGTGTGAACCAACTCTTAAGGTCAAAAGGGAAGGAAAATAAAGCATTCAGCAGCAGAAACTCTCAGTGGTTTGGATATCAAAAAGAATTCCACATGAATGCATTTTCTTTTGACCAGGTATTATTCTTCACATTCTTTGGGATACATGTCAACGTTTTGATGGAGAACTTCATGTGTTGAACACCTGAATGGTCCTAATCAATGAAAAAGAAGTATGGCATTCACTCCAAACTATTCTTGATGTTCAAGGATAGTTTCCTGATTTGAATGGTCTTGCTTTTAGAGGGAAGTAGAATAATTAATGGAAACTGAATTAAGATACATAATGTGCCAAAGTAATGCCAGAAATAAATGAAAGCTGGGTCCCTGAGTAGGTGAGATGGTTTGTCTATACTGCTCAGTGCTCACAGTTATCTACGTCTGCTGAGGGCATGGGTTTGCTGAATGAAAAACACTTTTACAAGTGACTGAAGATTTTTTTTCTCCTCTTTCATTAACTCAGAAATAGAAAAAGGGTAGAAAGCGGAGAGAAAAAGTGAATGAGAGAAAAGAGAGGTAGTGCGTTCCAAGTCAATTTCTCCTTCCTCAGATTGACTTCAAAGCAACACGGCTAATCCTCTCACGCCTGCTCGTTAATAAGCCAGTTAATAATCCGTTTAGCCGCTTTCATGCTGTGCTGTTTGTTGGCATTATGGCGCTGCGGAAAAGTGAAGGGCGGAGTCATGGCGTTTGACTTGAAGGTGCCCCCCCCCCATTCTCCTCATTTAATGACAATAGGCATCTTTTTGCTTGCCCCTTTTTGCTTGTACTCTACTCCAGCCAACACACAGTCAACATTTATCTTATCGAAGCCTCACCATAGCTTGAATTAAAAAAAAGTTTTTATCTCACACCTGTGTATGTGTGTGTGTGTGTGTGTGTGTGTGTGTGTGTGTGTGTGTGTGTGTGTGTGTCCATACACACAAAATGCATCACTGTCCCTAATAAGTTACTGGTGTAAAGATAACATAGAGAAGGCAGCATAATGACAGCTTTATCGTGCACATACACATTAACCCACATCATTCTCTCTCTTTCTTGCATTTCTCTCACTTGCTCTTCCTCCCACCTTCTTTTTCATTGTCTGTTTTTCTTTCCTTTGCGCTCTCACTCCATTTATTTTTCTCACAGATGGAACTAAGCCAGCCTTAAGGTTTTGGACTGGAGTCCATATTTTCATAGAGCACGCTGGCTTGCAACCGCCATTCCCAGTGAGCCTGAACAAGCAGGTTGCCAGATCCATCATGGTTTTATCTCATTATTTCTGGGACTTCCAGCCCCCTCTACTAGCCTTCTGCAACTGCTGGAACAGAGTGCAAATGAGAGATGAAACAATTAACACTCATTTTCTATAATCAGCAGAGAGAACTTGACAGAAGAACCACTAAGAAAAAGAATGTAGAAATAATATCGAGCTCGTCTTCTCTAATCCTTTTCGGTGTCTATAGTCTAAGGCCTTTTTGTTCTACAACTAGACAAAGTTAAGGGATTGTTTGTTATTTGTGAGGGGAGTGGTGTGGTGCAAAAAAGGGGATACATGCCAAATATTTTTTTTAGCACTGAGGAGGTTTTTTTTTATTTTGTCTTACAGGGGGCATAGTAATTGGCAAGGTTGTATTTATTTTACTAGATTTTTAAAGTAAATGTGGGTGGGTTTGAAAAATATCCAAAATTACACAATTTACCACAGCCAGAAACTGTACAAACAGGAATTATTATTGGATTGTCAATGGACACGTGCGATGGATGTTTCCGTCGGAAAAAACATAACCAAATCTGAGCTTAAAATGGTGATATTTCATTAAAATCACTTTATTCTACAGCTCAAAAATAAATCCTCTGCACTGACTAACCAGCAGGCATGACCAGAGTAAAGAAACAAGGCTTTTTTTCCAACTCCATGATTTCTTCTTCAAATTTAAACTTTCAAACATCAAAGGGTAAGTTTTAAAAATCTAATAATGAATTTATGGTGGAGGGAAGGCCATGCATTTCCTGCTAATCACTCAGAAAGACTCAAGGAAAAATATCTGTAGCTTCGGGGCAGGCCTCCAGGAAAGCCGCTCGGCCCTGCAGCAAATTATTCTCAGTGGCCACTTGTGTTACCCATTGCAGCAAAATAATCACCTAAAGCCCAAAAAGCATTTTCCCGTAGGCCACTTTCACAAAAGAGATGTCTGTAAAGTTGTTGACAGCACACCTCTAACTGCAAACATGGTCAGTAATGAATATTTTCTGATATTTTGAGCCATGATGGTTTTATAGTTGTAAAACTTTCTTGGAGCCCATGAAAGAGATTTAAAAAGCCATCACAATGTAAAGTCTATGAGCTGAGCGGGAACTTGCGGGCGTGGCCAGCGAGAGAAACACCACTGCGCATATTCAGTGGGCCACATACCGTGGAAGGAAAACCAGAAGCTAGAAAACTTTTTTGGCTTATACTCCAGAGGCCTGTACTATGAAGCAGGATTTGAAGTTAGGGTTCAGGGTTAACTCTGAACAGCTAACCTGCTCCGGAGGGGGTCAACTTTAGAGTATCGGATCACAGCCTGTCAACATCCCGACAACTGACCAAACAGATCACTGAGGAAAAAAGTATCAGTGAGCGAAAGCCTGGAGTAACAGGTAAAAAAGAGGAGCCTATCCCGGTCGGATAGACCTCATTAATCATTAACTACTTTCCCACCCTTTACTTCAGTAGCAGAAACAGTCTGGCGTTACTTTAAAGTGTTTTATGTGACAGAGTCAGAGTAGTATTATCATCATCCAAATAAACAGCAAAAAAGTACTCATACTAATGTCACATAGGCCCATAGCTCAGTGATACCTGCATGTAATTTAGGTCTTGGATGACGGTTAATTTTGGGATAGTATTTTCAATATTTCTGTTTTTCCATTTTAAGATTACAGATTGTTGTTAACATCCCATGCCACTGACATTTGACTGCCTCACAGTCGCAGACACTTCCGGTACAGTTTCATCTTATATAATATGAATCAGCCTCCTTCATTCATGATTCTGATGATGTCACTCATAATTACCACCCCCACCTCTTTTACACGAATGTGCTTAACTAGTTGATAACCAGCTTTGTAGTGCCGGTTATCCAGACGGCCAGTGTTAGGGTTCCTCAAACCAGATAACAAAAACATATCCTAGGTAAGTTGAACTGGCTTCGTAGCACAGACCTCAGGTGAGCAACTCCATTGGAATGAGTAGCCGCCATCTTGCTGTGCGGTATCTAGTTATCATTAAAATGTATTCTTCAGGGAGGAAAAAAAAAAAAAAAAAACAACAACAAAAAAAGCACACCCCTAACCCTCCCCTGACAAGTAAAGAACAGTCCCTAAGGGTATCCATGTTACAGTGGTAGTTAAGTGGATAGTTATATCATCTCGGCGTATCTGCAACAAGGGTTGCATTTAACTCACGATTTAATATTAATATGATTTAAGCACCGCCTGGTGAGCGCGCAGGCTAAAATCGAATACACCCCGAGAGGGAGTCGCGTGCTTCATGTCTCCAGCGGGTGCGTGTGATTAGCTAGTCAAGTAGAAGTGAAGTGAAAAAAATCTGAGCCTTTTTAGCAAAAAAAGTAGTGTTTAAACGGGAAAGAGGTGTGTTAAATCGGCAACATTTGGACCAAGACCTCTTCAGACTCAAGAAACATGGTTTATTTTTCTTTTCTTTTTTTTCATCTTCGGCAAGGGACGAGAAATGTAATCAGCTAGCAAGGAGGATCCACCGGTTAACGGTAACGTAAACATTAGCATAAGTAACGTTACTTGTGTTAGTTGACTGCACTGTTGGCCGTGTTGTCTGCCTCGACAATACTTTAACATACTGTTGACTGTAATGTTAGCTGCTTAATATGCTGCGACACTGTACTTTCGATAGCCAATCTTTACACAACTTGTTTGTTTTTGTCCATAGGCTAAAGTTGGTCGAGTTTTGTGCAGTTTTCCTGAGTTTGTTGTATTCATATTTAAGTTTGCATATGCTGCCAACAAGGGTCCGTCTAATGTAACATAAGTAGCATTTTGTTTTAAAAGCATAACGTTACTGTATTTATTTGGCGAAGTTATTAACAGGTGAAGTCACATCACCTGTAGTGCTACTATGACTAAATGGACATGGCCCGCTTGTACATGATGTACAGGAACTCAAATTATCCAAATGAACCACAGAGCATTTTAATAATAGGGTATAACAATAAACCTATATACTGCAGTACAGCATACATCAAAGCAAATCGCTCAAACACTGCAGTCTTATTTTATCCTCTGAGATATTTCAGTATTTTTTTTATTAAAAATCCACAATGTTTTAGAGAAACTAGTGTGACTAAAGTTGTTTATAAGCTTATATGGAGAGAGCACTCAGATCCATGCTCTGTCGCTTCACAGAAATGGGATTACAAATTTATGCACTTGAATTCCTCATCGCCATCATAATTCAACAAAAACTAGGGCAGTGAGGTTATGGACACTTGTTGTACTCAATTTATTTTCTTCACCACGGTTGTGCATCTATCTAAAACAGGCCTGAGCGTCTTCACTATGTTTGAGCTCAGTTTAATGAAATGGGCGATTTTACAGATGTGACAAGAGGGAGGCAGATTTGTCTGGAGTGATGGGGAGCAGCAGACATGTTTTGTCTGTAATTGAAGTTCTACCATATTAAAACCTTGTGTGCTCAAATAGCAGGACTTGAGATATAAATGATGTCGCTCAGGGACATGAAAACTGATTACGCTGACTTCATTGTGTATCTTCAAGGGCTACAATAGATTAAGTTGATGAAAGCAGTTGAGATTCCCCCTGGATTCAGTCATTCTATAAATGCTCTCTTGCTTGGACTGTGGTGTGGAATAGCCAAAGATAAAATTCAGACATTAAAAAAAGTAAGACATAGGCCCAATATATCTGTATCACACACAAAAACACCAGGCATGTTATTTTTTGTTGTTCATCTCAAGTCCTTAAATATGCATCTATATCAAGTTGTATATTCATTTGTTATTATTTTTAGTTAGTGAGTAGCAGTTTATTTTGAACATGTAAATAGCAAGTACACAAAATAGTCATACAGTGGTAGACAGACATAAAGAAAAAACAGGTTTAGGAAGCATGAAAACTGAAAACAACATGTAATGATTTGATTTACATTATTGTTTTAGCTATGTTTCCTTTATAATTGGACTGCACAGTAATATGATATGAAAAATTCATATTGAGAGACTCGCAATTTTAGGACTTGTTGACATATTGACATCATACTGTTATGCACAGCAACAACAAGCATGACTGAAAGCAAAACTTTTACCAACTCTGTGATGGTTCCAAAAAGAGGAGCAGCTTCACTAGTGTGGAATGAACTGTGGCGTCGTTAGGCCTGGGTGTCCTGAATGTTTTATGAACAGCCCCGGCCTTCTCAGACTCTTTTAGCAAGTTACCGCTCAGAGGGAACTCATTCAGCGTCTCCTCTGGCAGCAGCACAGCGTCTCTCCCTCTCCTCTCTTACGGTGGGCACACGAGAGTCGCTGTCGGCAAGTGATTTTGTCACAAACCTTTGGTAATGTAAACCCACGTGACGCCTGTGGCTCAACAAAAACAACTTATATGTGAATGTGCGTTATGGTAGCATAACAGTCTGTCACTGTGTCCCGAAGCCCAAGGTGACCTCTTTAAATTCCTTGTTTTGCAATTAAGAGTGAAAGAAAAGCTACAAACTTTCACAAATATAAAGGCAGAATTAGAGATTTTTGGGCATTTTTGCTTGAAAAATCATTGAAATGTGTAATTATTTGTCAAAATAGTTGAAGAATAATTTTGTATCGATTAAATGAGTAATCATGTCATCTCTAGTTAAAGATGTACAGTTCTTTATTTAGAATACTGCATGCTTTTAAAACTGCATTCTGTGTGAATCTCTAGAGGTTTGTGCCGGACATATGTTACATTTGTACATTTAATATGTAATGCATATGCTGAAACTTTACGTGCCTTTACACTTCAGTTATTAATTTAGTGTTGTGATAACGCTGTGGTTGACACGGGATAAACTTTAGGCATTAAAGACACTTGGTTAGGGTAAGAAATACATTATGTTTTGTCTTAAAATACCTGGATTGGTGGCTACAAACACTGCTGCAAATGTACCAAACTCTCGTTAAAAAGTGCCCACTTTTGTTACTACAAACATGGCTGGAAATGTACCGACCTCCCGTTAACAAATCACAGCTTTTGTCAATCTTGAACAGTGGCAGGGTTCAACGCTAAGGTTTTTTTTCACTTGCCCAGTCGGGCAAGTTGGTCAGAGATCTACTTGCCCGAAGTCAGTTTTTACTTGCCCTATAAAAATTGTTTAATTTAAGCGGCTATCAAATAACAAAGACTGCAGTTATTTTTATGTTATGTAATCTTTATTCATACTGTATTTATTAATTAAAACAACATATGTCATGTATTGTAGCTTAATTCCTACACAAAAATGACAATCATTCTCCGTCTATAATTTTGCGCCCTACTTGAGCCATGCCCACCTCTATTTATTTTTCACCCCTCTCTCCAGTTCTGCTGTATCAACACTGGGTTTAATATATTTTGCTTCCATCTCTCTGCCCTGCTCAACTCTACTTCAACGCTACTTAGCTCTCTCTCTACTCTACCAGTAGACTACCACATCCACTTGTTGCACAAAACGCACACAGCAGTGTTTTCCCTAGGATGGAGTTGTAGCAGCGGAGGTGAAGCACATGCATGAAAAATAATTTTCACATACGTGAAACTTTTTTGTATGCTTGCAAAGCACAGCCTGCTGGGATGTTTCT
>NC_065506.1:8964982-8982824 GCF_006386435.1 Epinephelus moara | reverse complement strand
TGTGTGTGGCGGAACTCCGCCGTGCGCGATACAGAGAGCAGAGGAGAATTGTTAACGCGTGACCATGTAAAGACAGAAATGACATGATGACATAACACCATAAATAGTATATTGTTATGTTATTATATGAAGCGTCTGTCGCGCAAAATAATATCAATGGGGGCTGTGGGCAGGACAACACAGCTGTGCCTGTGACTTCAGGCAGAGAGACCGCTGCATCAGAGCTGAAGGAGCACGTTTTAAAATACATTTATTTTATCAATTAGTTATTAACTTTTACTATTTTTAGCAACTTGCCCGATCGGGCAAGTGAGTTGTTAGTTTACATGCCCGACCGTGAGTTTTACTTGCCCCGGGCAATCGGGCAATCCTTATTGTTGAGCCCTGAGAGGCGAGATGGCTGCCTTGCAGCAGACAGCAGCAGACCATAGTGTCACGACATCCATGGTGCCAGCAATGTATTATGGTCTAGGCTGAGGAGTTGTACTCTCATCTCAGGTTCATGATCATAAAGTCCAATTGTGGTTTTTAACTCACAGGCGCACTTTTTTTCTCTTATTGTATTGTTCAGCCAAAACAGCTCTGCTAACATGACTCAATGGTGATTAATGGCAAAAGTTTTGTTTGCTAAAATGTGTTAGTTTGGGAACATTTTTACAACTATAAAAAAAATGTGTTCAAGTTTAGACTATAAAAATCAGTGTTCATGAATTATATAAGCCAAGGAGGAAATCTCTGGTTAAGCAAGGAAGAAAACTCTAGTTGGGGGTTAAAAAACAAACAGCTTGGTTTGGGGCAAGGTTTAAGATTTTCCCTGTCAATTGACATTTTGTTGTAAGCAAAATGACTGGCATAATGTAAGGCTTGAGCTCACAGTCTTTGAGACCACAGCCAGCCTCCCTCTGAGCACTTGGCACTGTGTGAACAGCTGCTGCTTTTTAAACTTTAGCTTAATAAATGCTGCATCGGCTTTCATTTTAATCTTTGCTATGCACTGAATGGTCAGGCACAGTGTAAGAGTGACAGCAGACAGAAGGTTGTAATCCCTACTGAATCCCAGCACACCTTAATAGGACTTCGTAAAGCTGGAGATCATAGAGATTACCTCAGCTGAACTGTAAATTGAACTCATGCGTGCGCACACACACACACACACACACACACACACACACACACACACACACACGTTGACCTGAATTACACTGTTCTTAGTTAATTAAAGGATTCGGTAATTAGTAGATTGTTAAATAGGGAAACATTGTCTTCCTATTGTGCTGTGAGATTCGCGTCACCTGGGGTATCAAGACTAATGCCTTCTAACTGGAGCAACAGAGTGGAAGTTGTAAACAATAGCTGGTATCACAGTTGGTAAGACAGTCTTAGATCCAGATGGTAAGTAGAGTAATCTCATGAAGGGATTGACCAATTATTGGCTTTGGAAGGCTAACTCTAGGCCTGTGCAATCAATGGAAAATATATTGAAAGAGCCATTTTGAATCTGTAACCAACTTTATTTGATTAAGTTAGTATGTCTGATACTGTAAATCCTCCCATTCAGTCTTTTGTATAGCTTTTTAATGCCCCTGAAAGTAAAAGTTACTACAGCTTGACCAAAATATTACACTATTCAAATTTTCTGTCATTTTTGGGATTTGGATATTCATGTTATTTTAGAAATGACGATTAATAAATTATAGATAAGTGTAAATCTCAGTGACTATTAGGGATGCACTGATTTATCAGCTGTACTTCGGCAGCGGCCAGTATTCACCTTGTTCACTGCCATCAACCTACCAGCAAACAAGATGACATATACTGAAGGTAGTGGCCAGTGTTTTTTCATTGTGTCAAATCAATTTTGCGCAGGCTGAAAAGCAGGGCTTGAGACTAACTGCATCCCATCATCCCGGGCACAATAGAAAATGTGTTTGGGACCAACAGAGATCCTCCCCAGATTGTCTGCTCCAGCTTACTTTCCACCTTTCTTTTGTAGTCCACCTTTGCCTGTCTCAGTCTGCCCTTCAGCTCTTGCTGAACCTCCCCGAGCCTCTCCTTGTCCCAAGAGGTGGTTGGGCAGAGGCACTGTAGGCGTCCTTGGCATTTCCATAAAACAAATCCAGTGTCTTATTCTCCCTCATGGGACAGTCCACATACTGCACAAAACCAGTCAGATGGGAGGAGAGAGTAGTGTTGTTAAAATCCCCCGTTATTGCAATGAATGCATGAGGATGCTGGGTCTGAATTCTAGCAACAGTTTCATGGATGACATCACCTGCCACTGCTGTTGCTGCCCGTGGTGGAATGTAAACAATAATGGCGACAATGAAACTCCTGTGGTACATAATACGGTCTTAGACCGACTGCCAACAGTTCAATATCCTGACGGCAGATCTTGTCCTTCACCTTGACATGTCCAGGATGACACCATTTATTGTTCACAAGCAGCATCAATCCCCCACCTCTGTTTTTGCCCTCGCCTGTCCGCTGGCACAGTAGAGAAGCCAGGTAGGTTCACAAAGGAGTCAGGCATGTTGTCATTCAGCCTCCGTGAAGCACATGAGTCGTCAGCTCCTCACCAGTGCCAGGAGCTCGTCACACTTGTTGGAGAGCGAGTTGACATTCCCCATAAGGACTGACGGCAAGAAAGGCTTGTATCTGCAGCCTCTGAACGGCTTCCTTTGCTCAGCAGGTATCGGGTGTCTAGCTCCGTAACTAGTTCTTTTTAGAGCCAGAAGGTCGTCCCTTGTATACCCAACTTTGATCAAAGCTGTGCTCATTAGGTTAGAAAGATTAACAATCATTAAAAAAGAAAAAAAAACACACTCAAACATGACTCAAAAACAGGAGGTACTCAGACTTGCTGCTACTCTGACTGGCGCATCTTTTAAGGAAAAAAAAAAAGTATTGTAAGTATGGCCAAGTATTTCACAATCAGTGCATCCCTAGTGTCTGCCATATGTTGATGTAGAAGGGGAGAGGTATGTATTGTTTGTTTAATTTTCAGATACATTTTCAGCACATTAAACATTAATATAACCATAATTATGACCATATAACATCATACACAGGTTTACCACTAAAGTTTATCAAAAAACACATTTTTTGGGGGGGAGGGACCCACTCAGTTCCTGGGACCCACTCAGATGTTCACCTGTGGGTCCCAGGGACTAACTACATTTAAAACCTATGAACATCACTGCTCACAACAAAGTCCAGTATTCCATTGAGGTTTTGTCTCTGTTTTGGGCTCAAATGCTTCAGTTTGTTCACTACCTAGTAGATAACTGTTTGTCAGCCGTTGCTGAGCAGGCACTGTACATTCAATTTCAATTCAGTTTTATTTATAAAGCCCAATATCACAAATCACAATTTGCCTCACAGGGCTTTACAGCATACGACATCCCTCTGTCCTTATGACCCTCGCAGCGGATAAGGAAAAACTCCCCAAAAAAACCCCTTTAACGAGGAAAAAAAACGGTAGAAACCTCAGGATGAGCAACTGAGGTTGGGTTTATCAGCATAAAGTGCTTAAACTCTCGAGTTGAGGGGAAGCGCAGTCAGGTGGTTTCTCTCTATCTATACATGTTTGATCCATTGCATGTATATGATTAGTGTTTTAAGCCTATATATCAGTCCCGCCAGAAAATTGCGATCTTGCGATCGCAGTAATTAACACAAATTCAACGAAAGTCTGCAATATTTGCGGGGGCTTGCAATTTTTCAAAAGTGTTGTGATTTTTCCGCATTTTCTGGCCGACCGGAAGTCGCATGCAACATCATTTGAAACGTCATCAGACACGTCATCAAATGCGCTAATGGCATTGCAGTATGGAGAAACGCTCTGTATTGACATAAGAATTTGCACTGTTTAAATGCATACAATATGTGTTGAATGTATTAAAATGTTATGTTTACAGAAGATGTAGCTTGCATGTTGTTTTACAGTCACATTGTCTGGTTTGAGAAAAACTAAAGAAGAGAACTATAAAAACATTTGCAGCTATTTTTGTAATATTCAGAAAGATTATTATAGCGATAAGTGATTACATGACTTATTTTTCTGGAGATAGTAATTACAAAAAAAAAAAAAAAAATCACATTTTTTTTCTCCTTTTGTAATTAGCCGCAATTTTTGTCAGTTGCTGCAGTTTCCCGCAAATAATCACATAAAAATGCCACAATTTTTATCGCAATTTCTGACAAAATTGGCTGCAAATTCAAGGTTTTTTTGCTGCGAGATCCTGGAGGGACTGATATATAGTATTGATGAGTGTAGTTCATTGAGTTTACTTCACTGTCCTTTAGATTTACATACAACTGAATTTTGTCCTTGGCCCTGGCGAATAGGACAACACACACCACACACAACAATTATGCATCTTAAACTTTAAAGTGACAAAGTGGCAGCAATAAAAGTGATAGGTGGATATTTCTTCCACTGGCATGTAACTCCATAAGAACCTCACACCAATGCATGATACTCAGCAGTATTTAACAATAAATAAAAAATTGTACATTCAAATACAAATACGAATACAAGTGTCGGTGTTGGGTGGAGGGGAGGTAGCCTATTTAAACAGGCTCTTATTGAGAATGGTCACAGCTGATGGAATGAAGGATTTCTTGTAATCATTGTTCCAAGCCATTGGGAGTCTGCGGCCTGATGGCAGCAACTGAAATGCTGAGTTCATTCATTGTTACTGATGCAAATGCGACAATTAATTGTGATATTGATTTCAATTGATGTTGCCCAGCCTTACCATCACTTTTTGAATTAGCTCTTGCACTTCTGTGACTGTGTTGTGCCCCTATAAGTGTGCATGCCAACTTGTGTGTGTATTTGTTTGAGCACAATATTGGCAGTGAGAAGATTTTCAATTATGAGTAGCTGTGCTGGAAGAATAAGCAGTGAAACTATTGGCTAACCATTTGTATCATTTGCAATTAGTGTAAGAACTAAAGCTTGATTTTCTTTCTCTCTCTCTCATCCGTTGGTTTTAATTGGCTTTTCCTTGTAAAAATGTGAAAAAGTCACTAAGACGGCGGCAGCTTTCCATTTAAACAGATTATGGATGGAACAGTTACCAGTGAGGGCCAAATAGCCCTTTGTAATCCTCACAGAGGACATTTAATTAGACATTTAAAACTGGCCTTCTTTGCTGTTCTCTCTCTCTCTCTCTCTCTCTCTCTCTCTCTCTCATTCTATTTTTTTCTTGCTTTTTTCCCCTGTCACTTTTTTTGTCTCACTCCATTTCTCCCTTTTTCAAATTCGAATGTGTATGGAGGACACACACCTGCATGCGCGCAGGCACACTCACAGTGCAGGTGTTGTCAGGTACAATGAAACTCTTTTCAGAGGCTAGAAGACTGGAATAGTTTGTGCTGCATGTTAACGCTAAATGAGAGACAGAGAAAAAGAGAAAGGGGGGCTGCAGTAAAATGAGGAGTTCCATATTATACCTTCAGTACTGTCAGCACAATGTAGAGCAGGAGGGGAAGAGCAATATTGAAAAAGATGAGGCTGCTGAGTGTTAGAAAGGTGCTGATTGGGGTCGTCAGAGGGGAGCGGAGGAGGGGAGGGAGGGGTCTGTGTTTGATTCATCAGCTGTTATCTAAGTTCCTTCCTGGCCCCCAGGAAGCATGCCAGGCTTTGACAACAATTTTCATTGTGGCCAAACAGTGTAATTACACTGTCATGTGATGCTCTGTGGCCCAAAAAGCCTTCTTACCATTCCACTCAGAGATATGATGTGCAAGGTACCATGGGTGCATTGGTTGTTGACGTTTTTGGACGCCATGTAAACTTCTGCCTGTTACATGCATTGTCTATTTTCAAAATACACCTCTGTTTTCACAGGAAATATACAGTCTGCATACAGTCTCTTTCAAAAGGAACACACTTTGTTGGTACAAGGATTGGTACAAGATTTGATGTTGTTTTCCTTCAATAACAAATGCTTGTGGTTACGTTATGCCAGCACATGCACGTGGCTGGGTTTAGGCAACAAAAGCACGTGGTTGGGTTTAGGAAAAAATAACAGGGTTTGGCTTTAACCGACCCCCCAGGTGAAAGTCTGTGGTTGTTGGACCCATCTACCACTCGTTCCACCTGCCCTACTCGGACTTCTGCTGCCTTAACTTTGGTTGTTGTCCCACCACATTTTCCCTGGAAGCCACTGGTTGCCGTTAATGTTTAATTTTGTTGTTAATATTTATTATATTGTTTAATATACGCCGTACATCATGCTGACGTGACAGAACGGCTTTTTCCGTCAGTGTCTGACATCAGAGGTCACTGACCAAGCGGCAGTTTTCAACAACATTAGAGTGACATTGGGTTGTACTATTAACTTACATGGCGAAAGAGATGTCTGTTAATCAGTGGTTACTTTCTGGGTATCACAACCCTCGCAAAATGACTCGTTTCACTATCAGTATTTGATCCATTTGGTCTAATAACATTTCCAAAGTCTGGCTGTTTGGCATGTGGAAGTAAGATTCTCAGCTGTGTTTGGCCACTGTAAGTCTGTGTTCTAAGAGCCTCACAGTGCAGAACATTGCAGTTGAACTATTTTGGCTTCATGTGCCAGCAGTTCTCATAAGAATGAATGGGACCCCGCATTTGAGTTCTCTCAGTACATCCATACTGCCTTTTTAATTGTCATCTTCAAGTTCTATCACAGTGTTGGGTACACTAACACATGCACACTCACTTGTGTAGACACAATATGTAACGACCTAAACACGTGTTTACATATAGACATGCACAGCAGGGCTCGACAGTGTGAGCGTTTCACTCGCATTTGCGACTAAAAATAGGTGTGTGCGAACTGTAAAAAATATTTAGGGGCACATGTGCACATAAAAAATCAGCCTATATTTTTGTCAATAAAACAATATGATAATCTAACCGCAAATGTTGGAGGAACTCCAGCCGCCTTCCCTCTTCCCTCTTCCCCGTGTGACACGGTTATGGGCGGTTTTCCAAGCCACTGTCGGCACAATGAATATAAGTCCCACTGCACTTTCGGCAGGGTGGAAATAAGTCAAAGTGTGGAGGAGGCAGGGACGGTTTTTGCTATGGGCAATGTGGGCGACCGCCCAGGGCGCAATCTATGTGAGGGCGCCCTCCAAAAAAAAAAAAAAAACTTGCCAGTTTTCTAGACTACCGCTCATTTCCACGTCAAGTTAGTGGAGTGGGCGCTGGGGCGCCCCTATTGTCACGTTATCAGCCAAATCCTGACAGTTGTGGGTTGAACGGGGGTCACAGACAGGAATACGGCTGAGGCTCATAGTGCTCTGTGGCGCAAGATAACGGCTTACCGGCGACAGCGAAGTCCGACTCCAGGTCCAGTAATTTCCTCTTTTGTTGGTGTCATGACTGCCCAGTAGTACCTGGACAACTGAGCCGTGTCGGCACCCAGGTATGTGGCGTGTCAGAGGAGAAACGAGCTGTTCACATTTCCCTCTTTGACGCAGGTAACGGCCCACAAACCTCACCGCACTTTAGGGACTGTTCTTTACTTATGGAGGGACTGTTCTTTACTTGTCAGGGGAGGAGGGTGGATGGTTGATTTTTATTTTATTTATTCATTTTATTTTGATCCCCCCTATGTTAATCACTTATTGATGCAGTTAGGGACCGTTCTCCACGGCCAGGCTGTCGGCTGGGTGGAAATAAGTCAAAGTGTGGCGGAGAGGAGGGACCGGGAAAAGCGGCGGATCTCCGGGGAAGCCTGCTCCGTTCTCCTCGCAGTTAGGGACCATTCGCCACGGTACCGCTGCTGGGCAGGGTGGAAATAAGTCCTGCAGAGATTCAGAGGACCTGGAGAATGTTTTAGGATAGTAATAACATTATATAAGATAATCATATTACAAAGATAATATATATAAGATAATAACATTAAAGACAAAATTAAATTGCAATAGGCCTACTTTTTCAAGACTTGATGATTTTACCTTTCTGTGCATTTTGTATACAAATTCATTAAATAATTTTGCTTGTAAATGTCTATTTGCATAACGTTTATTATGGAAAACACATTATTTGATCAATTTACATTGTGCCCCAAAGTTCTTTGTGCGCTCCTTACTTTTTCAACTAAGGAGCACATGTGCTCCTTGGGAAAAAAGTTAGCGTCAAGCCCTGCACAGGCAAAAGGGTACATCTGGAACATCAGCTTTAACAGAAAATAAGACTGAGTTCCTTTCCGTGTTGGTATCTTCTTTGCTCCCTGCAATGTTGACTCATACTGTGTATACCACTTAAATCTACTTGAAAAAGCACATCTGGCTGGCGCTGTCCCTTTGTACTTTACTTAAGGAATCATATGAGTCATAACTGTGTTCTTGAGATAATAGATGCAATTAGATACTTATTTGTCCATCTAGTGTGATTGTGTCTGTCCTCTTTGTCGTGACACTTTGCTAAGGTTTCAACAATGTGCTGTGTAATTATGTGCTGGAGATGTGTACTTTGCAGTGATTTGATGTTTTTTGTAATAGGCTTTATAGTGCACTCCTGGGCAAAACAATTTTCTCATAGAGATTATAATGTCAAATAATCTAATTGACGTGATACAAATACATTCTTCTTTAGACGTACACATTAGGGCTGGGAAGTTATGCTGACCTTCTGATTTGATACTATCACGATACTTGGGCGCTGTTTTGATATGTGTAAGATTTTTAAGTATTATGATTCTACAAGTATTGCGATTCGACCAGAGTTTATGCTAGACTTCTGGCCACTGGTCCCAACTGGAACTCATTCCATTACCTGGTTGCAAGTAGGGATGCACCGAAATAAAAATTTGTGGCCGAAGCCGAATAATATTAAACGCTTGGCCGAATACCGAGTACCGAAGGCCGTTTTTTAGTTTTTCATTAGTTTTTGCAGATGAAACCCCTCCAGATTAGTGTTGTCACGGTACCAAAATTGGGACCCATGGTACGATACCAGTGAAAGTATCACGGTTCTGAGTAGTATCAGGATACCACAGCAAAAATGAGGCAGATGTGCCTTTTGTCATTTATAAAAAGATAAATCACTTTTCTATAATACATCAATGATATTTCAATGGAATAAATTACTTATTGACTTATTCATACTTCAAAAACAGCATCAATAAGTGATTAACATAGGGGGGATCAAAATAAAATAAATAAATAAAATAAGAATCAACCAGCCACCCTCCTCCCCTGACAGTCCCTTCATAAATAAAGAACAGTCCCTAAAGTGCGGTGAGGTTTGTGGACCATTACCTGCCACAAAGAGAAATGTGGACGGCTCGTTTCTCCTCTGATATGCCACATACTGTGTGCCGCCATGGCTCGGCTGTTCAGGTACTTTTGGGCAGTCATGACAACAAGTTATTCACCTGGAGCCGGACTTCTCCGTCCCCGGTAAGCCGTTATCATGCGCCGCCGTATTTGACAGGAATAGTATTCCTGTCCGTGTCTGTGACCCCCGTTCAACCCACAACCGGCGGGATTCGCCATTTCGTTTCTGCTGCTGGTTGAAATCTGTACTCACCCAGCGTGCTGAATGATTTATTTTGCCCGCACAAAACTATTTTTAGTCGCAAATGCGAGTGTGGTGACGGACGGAGTAAAATATCGCCACACTGCCGAGATTTTACTCCGTCCGTCACCGCACGCTGTTTGATTGCGTTATCAAAACACGCCGCTATTATTCGGCCTTGCTTTTCACTTAATCCAGTGAATACCGAATGTGTGTTTTTTTGCAATATTCGGCCGAATATATTCGGTTACCTAATATTCGGTGCATCCCTAGTTGCAAGAACAAAATGGTGTTTCCCAATGGCATTTCTAGGGTCCATGGATATCTGTGGTTTAGTCCAGAAAGTCTGGGGCCATACTTTGATGGGTAAGTAAGTTATTACAAATCTAATATGCTGCGCTGTGAAATGTTGGGATCCATGTGCTGATATGTCAAGTACATTTATATTTGTATATAAAATGAAACTAATACCTAACTACCAGAATATTGGGGGTTCAAGTCACATAAGGTTAGCGATGGGTACCGAACCCCGGTATTGAACGAGCCCCGGGGCTACATTCTCCAAGACTGCAGTATTGATAAGCTCTGACCTTAACGGTTCTGCTATCGGTACTTGAGCAGTTGCGTTTTTTGTTTGTTTGTTTGTTTGTTTTTTACAAGATAAAGGTTATCTTGCACATTTATCTCACCAACTCCGTCAATTATCCGTCATTGTATCATAATTTTCGCTATTCTCCCTGAAGACGAGAGATCTGTGTCGCTCACCCTGGCTGCCTGCTGTGTGTGAGTGGAGAGCAGGGGACGGGGCTGTTGTTCCAGTGACACACACACACGCGCACACAAGACAGCGCATACACCAACTCAAGCTCGTAGCCTACCTTTAGATAGATAACGATGGCGGAGAGAGCCAAATGGTCAAAAGTGTGGCTTTACATTACAAGAGGTGATGCAGACACAGCGCGTGGTGGCAACGCAAGTAATTTGTCAAAACACCTTGCGAAAGTGCGTCATATTCAGACGTACAGGGTTTGACTGCCCTAGCACAGCTAGTTCATTTACGTCTAGTCCAGGTTTGTAACATTATGCTAGCAGCCAACACGAAATGAGCCGTTCACATTACTCTTTGTGACAGGTAACGGTCCACAAACCTCACCGCACTTTAGGGACTGTTCTTTACTTATGGAGGGACTGTCAGGGGAGGAGGGTGGCTGGTTGATTTTTATTTCATTTTTTTATTTTATTTTGATCCCCACTATGTTAATCACTTATTGATGCTGTTTTTGAAGTATGAATAAGTCAATAAGTAATTTATTCCATTGAAATATCATTGATGTATTATAGAAAAGTGATTTATCTTTTTATAAATGAGAAAATGCACATCTGCCTAATTTTTGCTGTGGTATTGTGATACTACTCAGAACCATGATATTTTCACTGGTATCGTACCGTGGGTCCCAATTTTGGTACCGTGACAACACTATTATTTTATGTATTTTACATTTCAAGTTGTAAAAAGTAAAATGTTTTGTTACAAAAACTATTTTGTTGCATAATGAGAATTGAGAAAATAAAGCAATTTATGATCTTAATTTGTTTTTTTCTTCCTCAAAAAGTATCGATAAGAGTACCGTTAAAATACCGGATCGATAAGCAGTATCGATAAGAGTAGTAGTACCGTTAAAATCTTAATGATACCCATCCCTACATAAGGTCCAGCTGATTTCATCAACAGATGACTAACTTAAAGCCGCTACAAGGAACTTTTAACTGGATATGCAAAACTCTCTCATTTCTGCTGATGTCTGTGCGTGACCTACAACAGCAAATGAGACCATCGGTGTGAAGATAAGCTATTTCTATATAGTGTATATCTCCGGGTCCGCCCCAGGTCGCTTCCAGGACGAAACGATTTACGGCACTCAGACGGCACATGTCATCTTACCTAGCTGCTTACATTTATAGTAACTCTTATAAATAGTCGCTATTCCTCCTCCTCGACCCGACGTCCGCGGGGAGTTAAAATAGCAGCAATTATCGGGTAAAAGTTCTGTGAAAGCACTGGACTCACCAACAGTCAGCCACGTCTCAGTCACACAGAGAAAATCCAGTCCTCGGGAAGTCAGGAAATCCTTCAGGATAAACGTTTTGTTCGCTAGCGATCTAGCATTTACCAGCCCAATCCTGGCAGGAGCCGGCGGGTCCACGGCGTTAGCTGTCCGGGGAGCCACACACAGAGGCCGCAGGTTGCGCAGATTCACCCCGCGCCAGCGGGGACGAGGAGAGCAGGGGCCGCGGGGCTGGAACACCTCATCCGGGCCGACGACAGGTACCAGCCAGGCGTCGACAGGGTCCAGCGAGTGCCGAGAAATAAAGAGGCGAGGCACCGCTCCATACTCAGTCCAAGAAGCCGTGGAAGTGCTCGCCAAACAGGCCTTCAGCCTTACCAGCCGACCGCTGCGTTTACCCCGGCGGCGGTGGCGCTTACGCCGGAGAGGTGGAGCTGGGGCGCGGCAGAGGTGAGCTGGGATCCCCGATAGGAGCGGGGGCAAAGTTTTCCCGTCTTGTTGTTTCATTCATCCCCAAAACAAACACATGTGCGAGCCAGGTAAGCGTCTTTACGACAATACGCGCTAGAGCTCATAGGAAATGTAGGTTTCATTTCGGCAAAACACCACCGCTTTTGTCCACAGGGTCGCCAAAATCAACTCAAAATGAAAGTTCCTTGTAGGGGCTTTAACAAAATCCCCAATCTAAGAACTTTATTTACTAAACCACAGTCTGTACATGTACAGTATGTCTCTGTATACACGGTCTATGTACAGAACATTCAAATGTCACATTTTGAGCTGAGTTTAGAAAGCACCAAAATCATCCACTCAGTATAAGGTCAATCAGATGTGATATATGATTTTAATTTTTGATACTCCATATAAAAATTAAAGAAAGTTACTTAATTGAATAGTTCAACATTTTGACAACATATGATTTATATAATATATATCTTTAGAAAATGACTGTGGCCAGTGAAAATATTTCTCAGCATGGCGATCCAGTGAATAGTGAAACATCATCGGGTCATCATCGACATGATTCAATATAGAAACGAACAATGTAGCATTATGCGGGAAAAACATGGTACGTCCTCTGGATGGTAAAATACCATCGTCACTGACATGAGGGAATACAGCATCTGCTGTCACTGCAGACGTAAGACAACAGGAATGTTTGTAGTAATATGTGACATATTCCTGAATACAGGTGTATTTTATAAACCTTGAAGTACAAGGTTATTGTCTACCGGCAGTCCCAGGGGACCTCTGTGCTGCCCCACTGTCTTTACCAGGAAACTGCGGCACACCAATCCATAGAGAGCAGGGATGAGAACAGGTGGGTGGGCTGACAGGTGTAAGATCTATGCAGAGCGCCAGAACAAAAACACTGACACATGACGGACAGTATGATAATAAAATCCAAAACATATGTTTCACTCTCAGCGGTTTCAGTAAGAAGTACTTTCAAACATGTAAACTCTGCCAACACCACAGTGTCAACATGATATACAGTGTGTGAATGCACGGAACATGTAAGTATACAATTTAGCGCTGTTCGAGCTGTCTTTTGCCATATCTATATTGTGCATGTTATCGTGAAGGTAAATTTTTATAAAATGGTATGGTCTTTAATTTTGCCTCACAGTCATGAAAAGTCATTGAAATTTATTGTTAAAAAGTGTGTATAAACACTGTGCATCAGGGGCAGGGGCGATTTGCTCTGAGACAACAAGGGAGGCTGAACTTCCCCTAAAATTTCATACAAGAAGTGGTCAAATATGCACTATTGAATTTACATTAAAATAATAATTTGCATTGCATTAAACAAGTGCTAGGATGCGTTTAACATCATGACTATGATGTTCAAACGTCAGCTGTTTATCACCAGTTTTCGAATGCGACCTCCCTGTCGTACATTCTCGTGTCAGCACGGTGGACCCGGAGCCTCCAAGCATTCCTATGAGTCATGGCTGAGCAGGTTTTTTTCATGCAGCAAAGCGAGACGGTCATTGGATAAATGCAACAAAACCGTCACTTCCAGGGAGGCTCAGCTTCCCTGGGACCTAATGGAGCAGTAGGCGGGAGAGGACGCTTGGTGTATGCATGATGATTGGAGGAATTGTCTAAAAGGCTGAAACCTTTGTGATTGACAGCGCATTGGAAATACACACCGGCATCGTCGCATTTCAAGCTCAGTCCCTTGCGGATATTTGGGAGTGGAGTCTTCTGACAGAGTGCCGTCCAGAGTTCCCTATTTCCATAAGCGACATAGCTCATTTTCACCGTTTGTAAACCCGTCTGAAAATCTTTGAGGTGTGTTTTGCTGTGGTTCTATGGCATGAGTGTGGTTGAAAAATGGCTTTAATTAAATGTTCCTTTTATAAGTTACTGCCTCGCTACAATATGACAGATTTAAAACTTAAAGTGAGCTGTGACCTGTTTGAAAGACCAGCAGCCGCCACTGCTGTGCATGATATATAAATGTAAGATAATATACAGTTAGTCATGTTTTAATGCACAGGATAGAAAATAGTATTTTAATTTTCACCACAATGTATGAACTTTCACTCTTACTAAGCATGATTCAGTATTAACACAACCTGTGCTAATTTCCTGCACATCAATGAGTTGCATTTGGGACAACACATAATGTTAATTGTGACACCTTAAATCTGTCAAGGATATTAACGCAGTGACTGTTAACACAGATGTGTAATGATGTGTTAATAGAAATGCAGTTGTGTGTTGATGTATAGTAATGTGCAAATATTAACACATTCATGTTACTTTATGCAAATGATAGAATATGATGAATAAAAATGACAGTGCCACTTAGAATTATTTGAAAAATGTATTTAAAATATTTTGTAACATTTAGACAATTCACATTTAACTCATTAAATTACAAAATTCCTTACAGTACTTTATATTTCAGGTTGATATAGAGATAAATCATCAAGAATCTGTACAAGTTTAAATTCATCAGCTCGTTCCTGCCTAAGTATAAAAGTGGTCATTAAAACAGCTGACGTTCACAACAAGATAATGGTATAGTTCTGGCTGTCAGATAGAGAATGCACTACACAAAGATGCCAGCAAAGTTTCCTGATCTCACCAGGAACTGGCTGTTTACATGCAGGGCAACAATACTTTTTAAGTTGATTTAGGCCAAAGCTTGAAGCTTGGCAAAGAGCTGGAAAACTTTGGATCTTCTCGCAGTCTTTGACACTGGCAAGTCATGCATATATTTAAGAAAGATGAAAACTGGAGCAAACTGAGAAAGATAAGCAACATTGCATTCCCAGTACAACCTGAACAGCTTATCTAAGTCACAGGTTAAGCTGTCTTGCAGTGGAATGGCAACCATGTCACTTCTGGCAATGACAACCAACTGGCGTGCTTTGTTGGTCAAATATCCAGTGCACACTAGCTGTGTCTGATGGGTCTGCTGATGGGTCCTCAAGGATCCCTGATTGCTGTCACAAAGGGAGGGGATGCTGGTCCCATTCTTGAGAAAAGAAAAACACATACTCCAGGGCTTGACGCTAACTTTTTTCCCAAGGAGCACATGTGCTCCTAAGTTGAAAAAGTAAGGAGCACACAAAGAACTTTAGGGGCACAATGTAAATTGATCAAATAATGTGTTTTCCGTAATAAACGTGATGCAAATAGACATTTACAAGCTAAATTATTTAATGAATTTGTATACAAAATGTACAGAAAGGTAAAATCATCAAGTTTTGAAAAAGTAGGCCTATTGCAATTTAATTTTGTCTTTAATGTTATTATCTTATATATATTATCTTTGCAATATGATTATCTTATATAATGTTATTACTATCCTAAAACATTCTCCAGGTCCTCTGAAACTCTGCAGGAATTAAGGACTTAAGCCTCTTTCACACAGAGCTTTTGCGGCGCCCACCAAGGGGTAGGGCGCAGAGGACAGGATTTGGGGGAGTACAGGCTCGTTCAGGAGCTACAGCTCCATGGTGACCGCTTCCAGGTCTACTTCAGGCTCTTCTCTGCTATTGGACGCGCGGCGTCGAGGTGACGTCACAGCGCGCAGACGCCACGACATGCGCCCTCTCGCGCGCCGCTCAGCTCGGCGACAGAGCGGTGCGCACTTGCGCCAAGGTAGCACATACACAATGAATGGGTTTGTCGGCGGAGGTCTGCGCTTTGCGCGCTCTGTGTGAAAAGGGCAGTGGTACCGTGGCGAACGGTCCCTAAAGGCCTCTACACATGATCAGCTGTAAAACCGCTTTGCGCTGGCTGTCCCATTGTTTGTCTATGGTGAGGGCAGCAACGCCTGACAAAGCGGCACCGCTACCCTTGGCGTCGCACACCGCTCTGATTTTCTGCCCGAGCGCTGCGCTCAGAGTTGAAATTATTTGAACTACGGGGAGAACGGAGCAGGCTTCCCCGGAGATCTGCCGCTTAACCCGGTCCATCTCCTCCACACTTTGACTTATTTCCATGCTGCCGACAGTGGGACTTAAGCCCTTTTCACACAGAGCGCGCAAAGTGCAGACCTCCGCCGACAAACCCATTCATTGTGTATGTGCTACCGCGGCGCAAGAGCGCATTGTGCCGACAGTGGCTTGGAAAACCACCCATAACTGTGTCACACGGGGAAGAGGGAAGGCGGCTGGAGTTCCTCCAACATTTGCGGTTAGATTATCATATTGTTTTATTGACAAAAAATATAGGCTGCTTCGGCTGATTTTTTTATGCGCGCATGTGCCCCTAAATATTTTTTACAGTTCGCACACATCTATTTTTAGTTGCAAATGCGAGTGAAACGCTCGCACTGTCGAGCCCTGTACTCAGACCTTGTTAACACTGGTTCCAACCCCTAAACATTACAAATATTAAATACGCTTCACATACGTGTGTGTGTATGTGTCTTATGTACACACAAATTCATTCATTGCGAGCAGTGGGGATACAGTAAATTATATGGCATTACAATGGGCATTATGACAGACTGTACGAGCTTTTTCTTCAGACAACATACTGGTACGAAGTCCAGTATGTACAACATAGCTGACTTCACGTTGCACAGGGTTGTGGATACGGCACCTTTTTCTGAAGCTGCTGAGGGAAGCAGGTGTGTGAAAACCTGCAGCATGCTGTGACACAGCTCATTTATTTGAAAACAGCCCAAGAAAATAGTTTTGAAAATGTAGCAATAACAATACAATGTAGGTAGTTGTTTTAAACAAAACAATATTTTGTCTTCACCAAAAATTGTAGCTACTTAGTCAGCTAGCTAACATCACAAATGCATCCTTATGGCTCTCTGTTGGCCTAACATCACTTGGCTTATGTTAGCTAGACAGCTATGTTAAGTTGCCATGTTGGCCAAATTAAGCCTCAAGACTCGCAACCTGATTTATTCAGTCTGAATGAAAATGACAAGCAAGGCAATGTCACCCATTGCAGGGCTACCTGGCTTACATTCCACCTGTCAAATAGTGGCAAATACAGCCACCATACCTTAAGGAGAACTAGCAAATATTACTGCCTTAGTGTCAAACATGACACAGCTGTAAAATGAATCGCATTACAGTAAATACACAGTAACATCAGTTTTACCTGTCATTCAGTTTTGCTGCTTGTGCCGTCTGTCACACTCGTCTTTGCCTGTGGTGCTTTTTTCCCCCTCTTTTTCCAGAATGTTCCACTGAGTCCCACCCTAGTGTGCTGTGAGCTGCCTGGTGGTGGCAGGAGGCGAGAGCTCTGGAGAACAAAGGCGGTGAGGCACCAAACTGGTCAAAAAGAGAAACAGGCAAAATACTCATGAGGCGAAAAACTCAAGTAAGAGTAGCGCTACCGAATGAGACGGAATTATCTGGCACTGAAGTGAAGTCAGAGCCGGCTTTATAGTGAGGTAGATGAGGTAAAATGGAAACCAGGTGTGCCTCACCGCCCGTGGTGGAAAAGTAGGTCAGCCCCGCCTCCGCCACACACCAGCCCTGCAGGTCATGGAAGGACAGGAGAACAAAAAAAAAGAAAACACAACACAAGAGCAGCCACAAAACATGCTCAAACCATAACACTGATTAATAGTGTAACACATTGGGTGTGTTAAAGGGAAATTTCGGTTTATTTCAACCCGTCTCCTATCGTCCTAAATTTGTTTCAAGTCACTAGTGACATAGAAATAATAGTTAGCATGTTAGCTGTTAGCCTAGATACAGCCGTAGCGTCAGACCTGTTAAAACTTAATTGAACGGGCATCCTTTCAAGTGCAAAGTTAGTC
>NC_065506.1:8947136-8964309 GCF_006386435.1 Epinephelus moara | reverse complement strand
ATCCTAATGATATGAGGCGGTCTTTGTGGAGAAAAAGCTTGTTTAGTGGACTAACTTTGCACTTGAAAGGATGCCCGTTCAATTACGTTTTAACAGGTCTGACGCTACAGCTGTATCTAGGCTAACAGCTAACATGCTAACTATTATTTCTATGTCACTAGTGACTTGAAACAAATTTAGGACGAGACGGGTTGAAATAAACCGAAATTTCCCTTTAAGGAGGGTACAGCATGCAACACATTATTTGCAGAAATTGACACAAAATGTGTTATTTTGCTGTCTACATGTTAATTGTGTCAGGAAACAACACATCTTAAGAGTGTAGGCAGGGGGAGGGATAAATTGAATTTAGCAATGCAAGCACAAAAGACAGGTTACTTTAAGATGGGATGCCTCTGAAACTCTTTCAGTAGATATTGGAGCCACGATTGAAACACTACAGACAAAATACTACACAATAGTCACCTTAAATTTCATGAAGATGGCACAAAGTATTTAGAATAGTTCTGTTCTTACAAGAATAAGAAGCTCTCCAAAAAAGCATAGAGGCAAAATAACACTGTAGCTAATTGAAACAAAATAATTTTTACGGCAAAAAGTGCAGAAATGTAACCTCAGATCTTCTAAGTCTACGAAAAACAAACAACAGCTTTCTCAAATTTTATACAGATGGCACAAACATGTGAAAGCTTTGCATTGAGTGTCCAAAACAACACTGAATAATAAAACCCATGGTGTTACTTTTTAGATTTTAGTATAGTCTACAAGTTCTGCACTTGAACAAAATGGGCAGTTTTTTCCGTTTGTGCTTGGTAACCCTTTCACACTTAGTCTCTAATTTTAAACTGATTTCTTATCTCAGAAATACCCAAACAACACAAAAGACTATCTAAGATTAAACACAGTATGAAACCACTAAAAAAAAGCATTGGCAGAAGAGCAGGAGTACAACAAGCCTCCTGTCATTGTAGAAGCGCAAGAAGCTTTCAGTCATTGTAGCGGATAAAAACAATGGACATCTGAGGTGAGCCGAATGGGTGAATCCAAGTCAACCGTCCAACAGTAATCACCCAACAATTGACATTATTCAATAATTTTCATTGGATAATGTCAATGTGGCATATTCTTAAAGAAAAGGCCAACTAAAAAACAAACATTTTAATTGGACTAGTCACACCTCAATTATATGAAGCAAACTATGTATTCATCATGAGATACTGGATCTAGCCCGGGGCAAAGCAGCTGCTGTTCATCTGTGGTGGTGTTCACATTGCTGTGTATAGAGTACTCACAGAAAAAAAGTGTTTTGAAGTGTTGGCTTTACTTTTAAGGCATTGTTTTGAGGGAGGGGACAATGATGGCGCAGGAGTAAAGACTGTGCTACGGTTTGTGTGGAAAAGCACAAACCGGGCCAGTGCTACATTATGAACAACTTCATTAGGCTCAATGAGCCTTTATGACGTGTGTTCTAGCTCCATGAAAGCCTGAGTAGAGCCTGACTTGAAAGTTGTAAGATATAATGGATGTAATAACTGATGTCGCACTGTTCTGACTGTTTTGTTTCACAGCTTGGTTGCTCTGTGAGAGACAGTCCACATGATTGGGTGAGACATAGCAGGGTGGACAGTTTGCTGTCCATCAGATCAAACAGCTGTGGACTGCAGTGTCTGTCTCTGCTTACTTTCACACTCTTAGACGCTGTTCAAAGCTTGAGAATTGGGAGGAGATGTGTGAGTGCATGTGATTTAGTCCATTGAGTGAGAGATTCAGGTTTTAAGCCCTGTAAATCCATCCTTCCCACTTGCTGTAGTGTTGATGGTTGTTTACAACAACAACAACAACAACAACAACAACAGGAAAGAACACCTACACTAGAATCTATGGTCCCCCAAAAGATTAGGGATTTTAAACCCAAAACAGGACCTGTGTCAGGAAATGCCCTCAGTTATGTAGTCAGTTGGGGAAATCTTGCCCCATCATTGGGGTTATACCATAGCCTTGAGTCAGATGCAAGTCAGTTTTTGCTTTACAGTAGGCTTCTATTTGGGTCTTTAACTTAATGTGAGGTATGGCAAGTGAGTATGGGCAGCACAGTTTTAACATTACGTTTGACAAGAATTTTAGAAATAACAGTAGTGGATGTATTTCACGCTTTAGATTCTCAGAAAGATCAATTAAAGACACCCCCTATGCGATCCCCTAAGGAAGTTTCCCAGAGGTGAGATTTAACTTAATTTTACTGACAGGAAAGCTGTGGTTTTTGTCTGCATAAGATATATAAGTTTTGTCTGTTGCTCTTACTTTCTATAGTTTGCAACCGATTTGAAGGCTAACTCAGAGGTCAATTTAAACAGATAGCATTGGCTGGAAGCTTTTCCAAGCAAAGTTATGTAACCTACAGCGGTGATAATCAGAGTTCAAATCTGAACTGTTAGAGGTTATTTTATAGACTTGGCAGAATAGGAAATGTGGGTAAGGTGAGGAAGAAACAGTAAGTGTTATGTACACAAGTCAAGATGAATTAAAAGTACAATTAAATCAAATAAAAAAGTAATAGTCATATAACGAGCAGGTTCACTGTATAATAATATTGAGAATATGTTGTGAATTCACAGAAACAGAAGTCATTAGGGTGAAGCTAAGCTCTTTCCATCTATCTCTTTGTGACCCCTTCAATATTACCTAACAAGGATGATATTTTCTTTTTTGAAGTTTATTAATGTCTACATGTAAAAGCAAGGGAAATATTAAAGTGTCAATTCATATTTCCTCTAAGTAACTGCATGTGTATGAAGATGAGATTTGTTTTTAATTTAAGATAAGAATTGTTCAAGGAGCTGACCTGGGTATATTCTATATCAGAGACCCTTCTTTGAACAGACAGAGCTCCATTAGGCTACATGCAGAAATTACGTTTATTTTCATAGAATTGGATGGGTCATAAGAGCAGTCAATCCATAATAGGCAATGAGATGGTTTTTTTTAATTGAGTAATCAAGTGGCAACAAACGCATGATCTTTCCATTTCCAGAACCTGTCATATTAATACTGTATCAACACTTGTTTATCAAGACTAACAGACTAACTGTAGCTCTTGCTGTTGTGCTACATTTAGCTTTCAGTTGTAAACAAATCATTAATAGTGACACCTTGGATGAGTCCAAGGTCGTGATGAATGATAGCCTCTCTGAGCTTGCAGTGGTATTGAGTATGCCAATTTATCCCAAAAGTAAGATCGCATTTCCTATAAACCTCATTATTTCTTGACCTAAAAGAGACACTTTATTGAAGTGTCTTTAGCTTTACTGAGGGGGATAAACACATCAGACAGTTTTATGATGGTAATCCACTGCTTCCACTACTTTTCCTCTTACCTCAAAGTCTGTTTACAGGTCTTGCATATAGAGTTGTAATGATTTATGTTTAAGTAGTCAGTCAACAGAAAATTAATCTGCAACTTTTTGATAATCATTGTAGTCATTTTTTTCCTTGTTCCAGCATTTCCAATCAAGCATTGGATCCTTTTCTTATAGGCCTACTCAGTGTTTCCTCTAGGAATTTTTTTAGCAGCGGGGGCAGGACATCCAACCACCCCCCCACCCGTCATTTTAAAAATGACTTTCTTACCTTGGTTTTCGTTAAGTGAGATAGAGGAGCTCTATGAAGCACCTTGGACATTTTAGGGACTAATATTAGGTCTATTTCATAGTAATATTATTTCAATTAGACTACTCATTATTAATATCATTTTACCTTTTGAAATACAATCACACAATATATCTCTGTAGACTAAATTTTTATATCTCTGTAGACTAAATTTTCTCATCTGTCTAATGTGGTCTGGATGTGGAAATATCAGTGATAATACCCTTTTTCTGTTTTCGTAAGCAAAATATAGGTTTCACAAATCTATAAGTGGGTTAAAACAGCTTTTGCTATAATGTCTAACACTTAAGTGGAAAAAACAGAGAATCAGCTGCTAAATATTATTTCACTTTGTTTTCTCAGACAACCGTCTGTCTTAAACTGTGACAGTGATCAAACTGAGCGAGCAAGTGTTGAGCACAATGAGCGCGTAGGGAGAGTCGCACGTGCTCGTCACAGCCCCGTGCACGCGGATACGGTTTGTAAGCTCGCGGAGCAGAAATAGGCCCTCGCTGTGATAGTTTTCTGCTCGCAGTGACTGTTCTCTGCGCTCGTATCACTGGTTTATATCTGCTCGGGTGTTGGCATTTAAACGCCATAAAATCAACTCCATTTTATTTTCTTGAGTAGGCTACTTTACTTTACCGGAGCGGAGAAGTGCATCTGCCCCAATTCTGAAGCAGTGGCGGCAATAATTTAGCAGCGGCGGGCCGCCGCGTCTAAATGAATGTAGCGGAAACACTGGGCCTACTTGATACTTAAATATGTAAATAAAACAACACAACAAAAATATTAAGATAAAATACAAGAAAATGAGTCACCAAAGAAATCCCAAATAGATTTTTTTTTTTAAAAGTTTCCAAATTGGTGCAGATGAAAAAAAAAAGTGGTGCTTGCAATTTTAAAAGTTACGTGCACCTGTGCATGCACGCATAAAAAAGTATTTCGAGCCCTGACACAATAAAGCCTTTACAATAGAAAATTACAAGTTTTATCCAGCCTTAGCTACCTTTTGATTTTTGCTTTGATGATGACAAAATTAACATGAACATAAAGCAGCAAACACAACTTACATAATTCATTAGTGGTGTTTGTGCATCGGATTTCAGGACTCTTCACATACAGTATGTGCTCTGAGAACAAGATAACAAGAAAGCGCTGTGAGAAAATGAACATGTAGCAATGCTTGGACTCGCAACCTATTGGAGCAAATGAGGTCAGTGGGCATGGAAAAGCCTTCTGTAGCATTATTAGTAATTGCAGGTCCCATTTTTTCTAGGGATTGCAGCATATCATTAGATCCAGTGAGATGCATTAGTGTGAGGGATGGCAGTAGCACCAAGCTGTATCTCCCTATGGTCCTTTATTAGCCACTAATCCACTGATGATCGTTATTAGTGAGAAAGGGGTGTGTGTGTGTGTGTGTGTGTCTGTAAGATGCATTTTGGCATAGTGCTCTGTATATTAGCCCAGTGATTTATTATCTGGGTAATGCCGTCCCTTCTTCCCCAAAGCTGCATTGTCCTTTTGCCAATTAATTCTGAATCTGTTACGACCACAGGGAGGGAGGGAGACAGAGAGAGGGGGAGATAGAAAGAGAGTGAGAAAGAGAGAGGGAGAAAGAGATCATCAACAAATACATTGGTTGAACCCCAGAGTCAAGTGCAGTGCTATATTTTTTGTAAGATGTGGCTGGTTAATTTCGCTCTTGTGTCTTCTTTTGATGTCCGCTTATGTTTTTCTTTCTAATGCTCCCTTGCTCCCTCTCTTCTCTAATGCCATTGATTTATGCAATTGCTTGCTTGTTGTTTTCTTTTTTCTTGCTCTTCTTAATTCTTCCATCGTCCACTTTTCGTTGTTCTGCTGTTTCTATAACAACTGCAGGGTCATTTCTCAGCCTCTGCGTTTCACTCTCAATCCTGTTCATGCGACACTCAACTCTTATTTTTTTAGCTGCTTTTTCTGGCTATGCTGTATCTGACTTGACTGCAGCCTGTTACTCTGAAAACATTTCCATTAATTTAGCGACCCACCTTTCATCACTCACTGTACAAACAAAAAGGCATTTTTTACTGTTGCTACTTGAGTTTATAGCCAGGGAATGTAAAATGTGAAGATGGAGAATATTCATCATCTGGACTCGTTCAGTCATCAGTAAATACAGGGAGTGTAGTACAATTACAGTGTCACCATTTTGTTACACCATTCCAAATAAGAATTAACCCACCCCCCCCTTTTTTTTCTTCCAAAAAGTACCAAAACTGACACAACAGAGAGCATCCTCAGGCTCCAGCCCTGAAAGCACTCCTATGCTCCCCTGCTGCGCTCAGCAAACACTACTGTGCACCATCATCTTTGTGTGTGTGAGTGCATGAGTGGGTGTACTGATGAGGTCTGTGTGGGACCTTAGTGTGTTTTACTAGTGTCAATATGATTGCTGTTTACTGCGGGTGCAGATAGCGCAGCCTGATTATAATTACTAGTTGAGATGCAGAGATGGCCTCCTTTCAGTATCTTCCTGATCATATGTCTGTTGTCTGATGCCCACATACCACGTTTATACAGTATACAGGGAGATGACAGTTGAATTGAAGCCAAGTTAATTGATTAAGTAAAAAAAATGCTGAATGACTGTACCACTGTTACTTCAACTTTGTGTAATCACTTGTTGCACAAAACTTGCATTTTCCACCAGAATCCTATAAAGGACTGATTTTTTCACCTTGTCCCCTTGACTTTAAGGTCAGGAGTAGTCATTATTGATTTGCAGTGCACTAGTGTTGGGCGCTGTGACATTATATATTGTAAGATGGTAGAAATAAATCCGTTGGTAGATATTTGGCAATACTGTTTCTACCACAGGAGCTATTTGGTGCAGGCCATGTAGCACATCGGGTGTTAATTCTAGCATGATCTTGTGATTCTCTTGTGATTAATGCGTGATCTCACAAATCTAGCTGTCTTGCAAGGTAACATGATTTGAGCTGACATGGAGCTGTTAGTACAGTTGTTAATACAGAAACTTGCAACACTTGAAGTGAGTGTTTCCAGTAACCCCATTTGCTTTGCAAAGTGTTATCTCATGTGAGGCAGTTGTGTTTTGTTTGTATGGAAGCTCCACATAAAAAAAGGGGAAAATAATCAAATGTGATGAATCAGGCATGGTTATTTTAAACCATTTATTAATTTACAGAACAATTACTGTACTGTGATTTATATTGTTATTGTGATAAAAATTACTTATAGCATCACAGAAGATTTTGAACATATCGCCTAACCCTAGGATACACCAATGCTTTGATTTGTGTAGCAGGCAGAAAATCCAGAGCACCCCAGATTATATACATCTGTAATCAGTGATTATTATTATTCGTGACAATTTACCTGTGCTGTATTTTTTCAATACATTAATTATTGGCTTAGTTGAGGAAATGTCAGAAGATCACAATTTCTAATCCAGTCTATGGTTATGTCTTCACATGGCTTGTGTTGTCGAACCAATAGTCCATAACCCAAAATATTCAGTTACTATATTGTTTGACAAAGTAATTTAGGAAATCCTCACATGGACAAAGTGCCAGCGAATGTTTGATAAAAACCACTTACCAATTATGAAAATAGTTGCTATTTTTTATGTTGATTAGTCAATGAATAAATCAGTCAATTATTTTAGCTTTAAGTCTCATCAATTGTTGTATGGAGGACCAAAAGTTTGGTTGTCCACAGGAACATATTAATTTTTGTTGCCTACTTGAGAAATACCTGATACTGTACATGCACAATAGTAGATTTTAGACCTGTACAAACCACTCTCTTCCTCTTCTTGTTGGCACTGATTTGTTCACATCTATTATTTATTTTTGAGCTGGCAGCAGTGCTACCTTAGCCACCTAGTCTGTAGTGTCTGCTGTGATGATGGTCTGTTTTCCTGGGCAGCACAGGCGGTTGGAGTACAACAGTAGGCTATTGCTGGCTGACTGTCATATGGTTTGCTCTGCTGGAAGAGTTGATGGGCTGACAGAGAAGAACAGAGCGGTGCTCTTCACTGAGACAACTCTCAAAGACAAAGAAGAAAAAGAGAGAGAAAAATGTCTTTGACTTAGACTTTTAAATTTTTAGTGAAAATTAACGAAACAAGCACAGCCTTTTTCACTTTTGCCTAAATCTGTCATCAAGCCATTCGATGCGCCCTTGTGTGACAAGGGTGCTTCAAACATTGTTCAAATATAAAGAAAGAAACAAAACGAAAGAAACAAACAGTACTTACGGGAACAAGACAGCATGCTTATTTGTTGTGTCTTGTTGTCACCTATGCTAGGAACTACTGTTTACGTCATCATTAAATTTGGCTTTGCTGCTAACGGTAGTGAATTTGCCTAGCAGAGCAATGTGCAAACCTCAATTGCTTATATTGAGCTGTCCCGATTTCACAAAAATATTGTTTGATGCAATGTAACTGGACATGCAGCATTGTGTTTGCAAATTTGTCGGACAAACACTTTGCTTGCTCTGACAAATATTTGCGTGCTAAAATATGGATTTAGCTTGTCTAGTAAGAGGCCTTTCTGAACTATGCAAGCCTTACAAGCTTCACTGTAAGCATAAAATGGCTTTACTTAACCAATACTTGCTGTGTTGCAATGGTTTATTCCTCAATATTTCCAGAAACCAAAGAAATGTTTACATGAATTTGAAATGACTGTTCAACAACCGTATCAAACATGGTATCTGCCTTTAAATTTGGTCTGCCAGCTGCTATGATCAACCCTCTCTAAACTGTTGTTTTCTCCCTTCTATCGGTCTTCAGGTCCAGAGTGGTATTTGGTCAGAGTGGAGTTGACTGTGACGGATGTAAATGATAATATCCCAGAATGGAGCATGGTTCCTTCTCCCTACCTTGCCGTGGTTTCCCCTGATGCCCCTGCTGGCTCGCTGGTCTACAAGCTCCACGCTCAGGACGGGGATGAAGGTAACAACGGTGAAGTGGAGTACTTCCTGTCTGATGGTAGGTTATCGTTGTATCTTTTCTTCTGCATGTCCTATTGTTAAACATTTTATTTGAAGGAACACTTTCTTTCAAATTTTTATTCTTAACTCCTTGTGTTGTGTAAAAGGTGGGTGGGTGTGTGCTAAGACCCTGTTGTTGTGCACACCAGTTGACTGGCATGGCAAATTAGGATTCTTAAATAGGATTGAGTTATCCCTCACACATGCTTTTTCTGCCATGACAAGTAAAAATTTATTTAACCCTGTGGAAGGCACCACCACTGGGATTTGACTCTAAAGTGTTAAGATTTCAGCCTCTATGACACGAGGGGTTTAAGTTTAATAAGTAAACACTTGCATTGATACATTTTTTAAAGTTTACTAGTGATAACACCAACCTTTGAACATAGGCCTTCACTATAGGTGTTCCCATTCCAACATGATTCTGGGTTACATCAATAGTTTGCTTGGTTTTAGATGAGTGTTTCATCATTGGTGTGTATAATACCAAGGGAATAAGTGTATCAAGGTCAACATTTTTTCAAAATATTCTCCATGATGCAGAATCAAGTCTGTTTCTGTTGCTCCTTGAAATTTGAGCCTCCAGTATTTCATGCACATGTAGTTATATTTCCAAAGTAATGTAATTCATTTCTCCACTACGCAAAATAATTGCTTTTCTTATTGTTTGGCATGTAATGATTTCTTCTGCCCATTTTGGAATCTGTTAAACCACCGTCTATAAAGAGACGGTCTTCCAATTTTCCCCATGGGGGTGAAAGAGAATGAACTGACAATAGAAATTACAAGAAAAACATAAACATTGATAGTGTCTAGACTAAACTTTTCAGTCATTTGAATTGATGTTGGTTTAATTATTTTGTAAATGCAGGACTGGGTGTGAATCAAACTCAGTAGGATGCCTTCTATCACACTGAGTCAAAAATGATAACTACATCATATTTTTGGTTGCCTTTTATTCCTGTTATGTTCATTATCTGCATATTGATCTTACTTGTATCTTGTCTTTGTTCTATTGCTCCTTCTTATCTTGTCCAACAAATCCAATAATTTTACTTGTGTGAAACAATGCATTAAAACCCATGAAAATTATGGCCTCTCTGTAGAAAGTGTTCGGAACTTGGAAACTACATCAGTGATGGACAGGGAAACAAGTGATATATATTCAACATAAACTGGTACTCCAATTAGCAGACATGTTGCTTTCATCTATAGGTGGTGATGGCCGTTTTGAAGTAGACAGGAAGAACGGCCAGGTACGAACAACAGGCCTCCCCTTGCAGCAGGACAGGGAGTACCTGCTGACTGTGGTGGCCGCCGACCGGCTGGGCAGCCGAAGCGCCCCTGTTGTCGTCTCTGTGGTGGCTGGAGCCCGGCCGCCACAGTTTACCAACGCTTCCTTCACCATTGCCATACCAGAAAACACTCCTGAAGGACAGCCGTGAGTTTACAACCACATGTAGGGATTTTAAAGAAAGAAACAAAAAAACCTGTTCCTTTCTCTAGAATTACCTCCAGGATCCATGTACCTTGGAGTCAGTCGTTTTTCTGTTTTAAACCAGGAAACAGAGAAGCAGCTGCAATGCTTTTTTTCCCCGTTTTACATTACCACATGGTTAAATGAACATTGTGTCTGTTGAAACTTGAACCATTACCTATCTTGTACAATGAAAATTGAACAAGGAATTTCAGAGCCTGATAGCTTGCTTGTTTTGAAGCATGTTGGCTGCAGGAAAGCTAAACTGTAATAATAATAGCCTAAATAATGAACATAATTAATAAGTGATATACAGTCACAAGTGATTACAAATTGCCAACAAACACTGGATTTATCATAGAGTGCTGTGATTCATGTATATAATGATTTTTTAAAATATATTTATTGACTTACTTATTAATTAAGGCTACTAAATCTGTTACTTTTGGTCTGACTGATAGAAAGAGATGATTTACTCTTTCACTTCACTACTGGCTTCGTTTTCATGACAGTAATGCCACAAAGCTACCCAGTGTAAAATTCCTTCAAGTTTGTTTACCGTTCTCCTCACAATCAGACACTTTGCTAAGTACAAGCATCATGTACTTTCACAACTTTATTCAAGAGGTGACTAGTTTTTATTTAAATAGCATTTTCAATATGGCAGTCTTACATAGTGGTCATGAGTAATCTGCTCACAACATGGGTCTATATTACAACGTTTTTCACAATAATAATAACAACATAAAAACTGTTCACTTTAAAATTGCTTTACTTAAAATAATTACAGACTTTTTTCCTACCTCTGCCTGCTGCCTGTTGGCATTATGGCTCACACTGATTTCAGACCAACCACTCAGCTCTTTTGCATCAAATGCAACGCCATGTTGGTGCTTGAGTCAGAGCAAAAAGTTATTTGTTTCAATGATTCACCTGACTTAATGTCATGGCATTTTTTTCCCATGATCTCTGCCTCACCCCAAATGAAGTAGGAAACCAAACAGTTGTGAAATGATTTAACTGTAAACATGCAACTGGAACTTTGTTTAGGGCTTTGATTGCATTCTAAAATTTGCCATTAATACCAGAGCAAATTAACTTATACTCCAAAAGGTCTCTATTGATCCAATCAAAGGCTTTCTTAAAATCAACAAAACAAGCAAACATGTTTTTACCTCTTGTAATCTGGCTCTCACCACAGGGGATGTGTAAATATGATCGATGAATGCCCTGTTTTTTCCTGAAGCCATTCTGCTCACACTCCAACTCTCCATGAAACTCTAGGTAATACATCTTTTATTGAGGACACCTGAATACAATTTAGAAACTGTACTGATCAGGCTGATACCTCTGTAATTTAATGGAACTCTAGTGCGGCTTTAACAGGTTTAGCGCTGGGTTTGATTATGGATTTGTTCCACACAGATGGAATAATACCATTCTGAAAGCATGATTGACATAGACAAACTATTTTCAACATATCAGGCTTTTAAGGACCTTGTTAGGGAGGTCCTCTACACTCACAGCTTAATTTAATTTAGCTTTATCTACTACCCTCTCTAGCTCATCTAGTGTGATCTCACTCTTTAGCATAAAATTGGGTGATATTCTGCATTACTCATCTCATTTTTAAGCTCACCATTTAAATTTACAGATTTTATTTAAGAATTGGCTATTACACAGAGGATGACTGTTAAATGCATAGATTTTTGTGATCTGTTTCCCTCTTTTTTGATAGCTGGTCAGAGCTGGATCTCTAATGGAATCAGCTTGCTCTTTTTTGGACCCACTTAATATAGTTTTTTCAAATTTGCTGTGGATGGCTAATGATAATTTGTTCTGACTGGAGAGTTTGTCCTCTCTAAAAATGTCTCTTAAAAGCCTATTGTCTATTAATTAAACATACATATTATAATGATAATATAAATAAACAGTATTTAAATTCATTTTTAATTTTCGTCTCTTACACTTGTCCTTACGCCTAAGGAACTTTTTCTCTGCTGAGCATTTGTTTTGCAGCTCTTCTTTACATCCTTTTTTTTACTGCACAGTATTTATCCATATCCTTATTTAGAAGGTCGCAAAGATGATCAAAACTATGTTCCACATTATTCTGAGTTTTCTGGCCATTTTCCAATTGCTCTGTGACCTCAACAATGGGCTCAAGGCACATCTCAGAAGAAAATTAACAGTAAAGTTTCTTTTTCATCTTCTAACTTGCTGCTGAGAGTCTACACTGTTACTTGTGGTTAATAAAGGAGCTGTATTGTAGATAAATAGCTGTTTGCAATGTGAATAAATAGTAGAGTGGTGGCATCCTAAGCAAAGAATGAAGTCCTGCTCCCTCTGTGTGTGTTGTATTCTAAGCTTCTGTTTTTTGTTGTGGAACACGGTCTGGCTTCAGTCCTGACTGTCCTGCGTCGCTGTTGTGCCACAAATGACGTTAAAGCACACCCTTTTGAGTAATACTCCAATCATACACCTATTACCAACAAAATAGAATATATAATCAAAGTTATTCATGTTGAGGGGGAATTAGCTCTCAAAATAAAAACAAACCTTTTTACTACTGTTGTCTCCATTTACATGGAACTACATGGGGTCTGATGAAATGTTGGAAAACAATCAGTAGACTCCTGTATGTAAACAAAACCTAGTCTTCTTCTCCATCAAGTAGGTCGAATCTTAGTAATGACCTAACAACAGACACGTTTTCTAGTCTCAACTTGAGCTTTAATACTTTCTAGAGATGGTGGTGTTTCCCAAACTAAATTAACACCATAGATATAAACACAAACATGTTAAGGTAGATTGATTTTAACATTTATTTCAAGCTAGTATAGCTCCAAGTCACTGCCACAGCTGATGGAGGATGCCAGACATTTCCAGTAACGTAGGAGCATTGTAAAATCCAAAGGTTAAAATCAATTGAAAAAAGATAGATGTAATCATTTTCAAAATTCACAACCTTTTTACCTAATGAAATATTCAGCTTCAGTTCATAGTTGATGGCATTTAGCCTTTCAAAAACAACCTTTTCACTGCAGTCACACTCTGGCTTGCAGCACTCCAGAGAGGCAACCCCCGTCATTGAAGGGGCAGTTGAGCAGCAAACGACACCATCAATTACATTGATTAAATAAAGTTGGTTTAATAAAGATAAGACTAACTCATTCAATACAATGAAACATGTAGCCCATATACCTTAAGTATTTCTGAAAATGCAGTGGGTCAGTTCAAGTTTCGAAATTATTTTATTTAACTTGATTATTCTATAAATGTTTCTATAAAGGCTGCAAGTAATACCTTATTGTGACCATTTGTGGGCTAAATTTATTCATAAGATATCCTAACGACCCATTTTTTTTTTTAATATTTGATTTTTTTTGTTTATAGATTTTAACCCATATACATGGAAATTGCAGAGTAATATTTTTAGTGATGAGCAAGGTATGCTTTTATGCTGATTTGAGCACATTCTAAATGTCTTGATGACCAATCAGATTGCTTGGTCAGAACAACTTGAAGTATAATGTAATCTACAGCAGCTTTACACTTTATAGAAATAGAAGTGAAGTTATCATTTTCTGGATTTAACATCACATTAAGCGAACAGCATTTAGGATCTTTTAAAAAACCAACAAAGTTCTTCCCATGTTCATTTACACCCGTGTCCAGTACAACTCTAGGAGATATATCATCTACATCAACACAATCTCTGAAGTTTACAATACAGCAATTCAACTCACCACAAATATAAACAGAGTCTACATCAGCGGAGTGCATCAGCGTCAATAAATGGCTAAGAAAAAAAAAGTGCCCTAGAAGTGCTAACACTTCCTCATGTTTTACAGACTGATAAATACATGATATGTAGCGCATGAGTAAAAGCTCTGCCTTTTAAGTACTGATTTACACATACGGTCACACACAAAGGTGCACACACATTGCTGTACTGTAATGCAGTGGCCTGTGATGGATGTAATGCGTGGTCTCTGCACTATTCAAATGAGATTGTAGTGTGTCAGTGTATGTGGTTAAATATACATGTCACATAATATACACATGCCTGCATGCCTTCACCCATTATACTGTGTATACTCACACACAATACCACACACTCAGGTCTGAGTTAAGTGGTATAGTTATGACTCGCGTCCTTGGATTGGTCTTATTATTCCCTTCCAGCTTCTTTTATTTGACTGACACATTTGGCAAACCAGTAAAGTGGATCTTCAGGTCTGTTGTTTACACAGATTTCATCAGGGAAATTGTTTGAGGGTTAGATAGCACGTCTAATAAATAACAAGCAACAACTTAGCTCAGCATTTTACACCTGTATGCCCCTAACTCTCTTGGTGTACTCCTTGCTGGACACTGTACAGAAATATACTTGACTTTACTGTACTGTGCTCTTCTTTTTTTCTTTTGTCTTTTTTCTTGGCTCGTCATTTCACTTAGCCCTTAGATACTTAAATCTATTATTATCAACTCTTCTTTCACATTACTAGACTTGAAGATACTTGTAAGATATTTCAATCATATATTGATTATTTGTGGAATCGTAGCAAGATATGATCATAGTGTGTAATTATTTTTGTTTTTTTGTTGTCCAATTTTAAGTTTTTCATTTTAGGTATGTAAAGAGTGTATACTGATACTGATACTGTGTAACACACTTAGTGCGTAGGTGCAATGAACATGAGACTGATTTTTATGTTTTAGCACCGGCGATAGCTGTGGCCCGAGGCATTATGATTTCGGGTTGACCGTCCATATGTGTGTATGCCCGTCCCATTCTTCTGAAGTGATATCTCAAGAACCCCTTGAGGGAATGTCTTCAAATTTGGCACAAACATCAACTTAGGCTGATTAGATTTTGGTGGTCGAAGGTCAAAAGTCAAGGTCACTGTGACATTACACCCTTTTCTTTGTTGTGAATGTGATATTTCCAGAACACCATAAGAGAATTTCTTCACAATTGACACAAACATCAACTTTGAGTCAAGGGTGAACTGATTTGAATTTGGTAGTCAAAGGTCAAGGTCACCGTGACCTTGTCTGTTGCAGTCTTGTGAACGAAATTTCTCAAGAACACTTGGAGGGATTTTTTTTTCAAATTTGGCACAAACATCTACTTGGACTCAAGGATGAACTGTTTAGACTTTGTGACCAAAAGTTAATGTGACCTTGCATCTGTCTCATTTTATGAACATGATATCTTGATAAGTCCTTGTGAGAATTTCCTCAGATTTGACACAGATGTCCCTTTGGACTCAAGACCACACTTTGCTCTTATCCATTTTGCTCTTATGTAGTCAGCTTTTGCAGGTGTCTACTTTTAGGCCTTTTCCACCACTGAAACTTTTTAAGCTGTTACTTAAGGAGTAGCAGTGTTTCCCATTAATTAACGAAACTATGGCGGCCCGCCATAGTTTAATTTGACCCGTCATAGTTTCTAAATAAAAGATTTAGGCTGCCGAAAGTATTGACTTCTCATGATATAAATAATATCTCGAACGCCATAGCGTTTTGTGCCGATGTGCTCAGGCTGTCAGATCCAGCGCTCGACAGTGCGAGCGTTTCACTCGACTAAAAATACGTGTGTGCGAACTGTAAAAAATATTTAGGGGCACATGTGCGCATAAAAAAAAAATCAGCCGAAGCAGCCTACATTTTTGTCAATAAAAATATATGATAATCCAACCGCAAATGTTGGAGGAACTCCTTCCCTCTTCCCCGTGTGACACGGTTATGGGCGGTTTTCTAAGCCACTGTTGCCACAATGAATGTAAGTCCCACTGTCGGCAGGGTGGAAATAAGTCAAAGGGCTCTAGTTTCCCGGTCCAGCGCAGGGTGGCGAACCCCGCACAGAGCTAGTTTCGAGCAGCGCAACCCGAGGCGCGTGCAGTTTGGTAGTTTGGCAGACTGAGGTGCGCTGAGATGGGTGTGGCAGCGCAGCAGGGGGAGGTGTCGACAGATCCAGCTTGGCGCAGTGACAGTTTCGTGCCAAAAGGCTTCGCCGAAGGTGCGCTAAAAGCTCGCCAACTGAAACCAGGTCTACTGTCAGCGCAGGGGGAGCGCAGCCGGTGTAAGCCGAAGTTTGGCTGACCGGCGGACAGTGCGCACACGTCACCAAAACCTCACAGGCAGGTTTCCAGAATATCAGGCACATTAACGATGCAATAAATAGCCACAAAACCACTATTCAATGCAACTATCTGCAATCAGCACATAAATGTATCTCTATATCGACTGTCCCGTCACATCTGATGTCAGATCAAAGGGGATTGGCACCGTTTGGCACGTTTGGCACGCGTAATGGAAACCCAACCTGATTTGATTAACACAGCTGCAAACTAATGAGTTCACATCCCTCTCAGCCAACCACAAACAGCCACAGCATCAGATAGGGAGTATATATTCAGCATCTGTCATCTTAGAAAAGCCAAAAGAAAAGAAACAGAGTGAGACTGCGAGAGAGAAAGAGAGAGCGCACGCGCGCACGAGAGAAACGCATCATTGATTTACAATTGTGGTGACCTCCTCCCAGGCTACCTTTGCATCATCAGCCCGTGGAGGTCTGCTCGCATTTCCCTATATTCGGACACTGCGAGCTTGGACCTCCCGGACCAAAACATCAGTTTCCTTCTGGGAGAAGTTTGGCCGTCTGTCGCTGCTGCTCTCTTCTGCCATGGCGAATTGAGTAAAGTCTCATTACGCCTTCGCACGCATTTAAGGGCGAGGAGAGGGGCTCATTTGATTGGTGTGATGTGTGTAAAACCCACTCCACGCCTTCTCTCCTCCCTCTTTCTGACTTGCGCAGGTAAGAGGGACAGAGGTGGGACAGACGAGTAGCTGCGCCAGCGCGCACGGTGTGCCAAACTTGCAAAATCCGCCTGGCCACACCCAGTTGGCGAAGCGCAGGTGCGCTGCGCCCCCGCCTCGCCCGGTCTGCGAAACTAGAGCCCAAAGTGTGGAGAAGAGGGAGAAGAGGATAGTAATAACATTATATAAGATAATCATATTACAAAGATAATATAA
>NC_065506.1:8893460-8947130 GCF_006386435.1 Epinephelus moara | reverse complement strand
CTGCGAAACTAGAGCCCAAAGTGTGGAGAAGAGGGACCGGGAAAAGCGGCGGACCTCCGGGGAAGCCTAATCCGTTCTCCCCGCAGTTAGGGACCGTTCGCCACGGTACTGCTGCTGGGCAGGGTGGAAATAAGTCCTGCAGAGTTACAGAGGACCTGGAGAATGTTTTAGGATAGTAATAACATTATATAAGATAATCATATTACAGAGATAATATATATAAGATAATAACATTAAAGACAAAATGAAATTGCAATAGGCCTACTTTTTCAAAACTTGATGATTTTACCTTTCTGTACATTTTGTATAAAAATTCATTTCAATTTCAATTTACAATGTTCAAAATTTTCTTAGTAGTCATTGTTCAGCGAATGCTTAGGAAGTCTTACCAAATACAAGTTCCAAGTAGGCCTCAGAGCCATTGAATGCAACAGCTTGTGTGCAACACAGCAAACACTGCACTTAATAATGCAGGACATGTGTTTGACTAAACGCTGAAAAGGAAGCAGGTTTTTAGATTCAGGCAATATTGTAATTCACAAGATGCAACTTTTTGGTTTTGCTGCCCTGTCATTTATTTGTCTGTATAAACTGTAAATAGTGTGCAAAGTGTTTTGGAGTACAATTACACTTTAACAGCATTTTCAGTAATGTTTGGGTGATGTGTACAGTACACCCTCATTTAAAAAAAAAAAAAAAAAAAAAATTCTGTAGCAAAGCATTAAGTGGTGTGGACTTTAGCTACTATACTATACTATATTATACTACTATACTATAATATGTTGTACTATACCATACCAAACACTTAAGAAGAAAAAAAAAAGTAAAGGGGAAAAAAATGCTTGTGCTGCATCCTGCATTCTGTTCCCCATCACATTCTTTACCTGCACCTCTTTGTTTGATGGTACGAAGCAGAGAGAGCAGGACCAGCAGCTGCTGGTGTCTCCCTTGAGGCAGCCTACCTGTCTCGAGGGAGACACCTGGCACTGGAGAGCTGGACAGCAGGGTAAGAGCTGGACCTCTGCTGGTTTCCTTCAATCTCTGCTCCATTCTGTTGACTTCCTGCCGCAGTAGGAGTCCCACTCTGAGTTTCAAAGTAGTCATATTTATTTATTGTTTGTAAACCTGAAAAAAATCAGTATTGGTGCCATTGATACCTTATTAATGACATATATCCAAAATGTTACTGTTTGACTTTCAAAGCAGAACCTACGACAAAAGCCATAACGGTTCTTTAGTTCAGGTCATGGGAAACTGCAGGTTATAGGTTGTTAAGTTCCTAAAGTAGAAAAGGCCTGCCTGCTGTACAGAATTGTTCTCTGCAGAATATTTGGAAGACATCTAACTCTAACCATGCAGATATATACTCTGCTCTCTTCTACCCCACCCTGTACTGTACAGTCAATAAACTTTTTCTCCATGTCTCCCCAGCTTCCTGGTCACACCTGCCTTGTCCTTCCAAAGGAAACCAATCAGCTACAGCCTTCTCATCAATCCCAGCAGTCTCTTCTCCATCTCAGCAGAGACTGGTGAAATCAGCCTGACCCGCCCTATTGACTACGAGAGCGACCAGCACCGCTACTTGCTATTGGTGCGAGCCAGCGAGGGCCTGGACAGCATGAGCAGTGCAGCAGAGGTTTGTGTCTGTGTGTGTGTGTGTGTGTGTGTGTGAGAGTGTGAATTCCAAGTCACATTTTCACTGTCAAATTCAATAACATTATTTTGTTCAAATTCAAAGATTGTTGACATCACAAGGTTGTCTCGTCAAGTCTTACACAGTCTGTACAGCATACTATCTGACAAGTCCTCAAATTAATAGTCCTCTGCTAGTGGGATGCTGTCCTTTTACTTGATTCTTGTGTAGCCTGGCTGACTTTGATCTGCTGCATTCCATGCTATTGTCACATACTTCTTGGGCAGAATTGTAGACCCAGTGCAGTAATAGTTGACTGGAGGACAGCTGTTGAATTGTGGTGAGCAGTGGTGATTATGATATATCTTGTAGACAATAAAATAACCACACTTGGGCATAAAATCCCAGACTACTCTGAAACGTCCTTGAGCTGGACATGCATTAAGGCGGCTGAAATGCTGTTAGATTTAATGTTATTGATTTACAGCTGCTGTATGGATGGTAATAGTTGTGAATGCTGCAGTTAAAAATTATTGTTTGGTTCTAGGGCCTCCTGATTGGTCTCTTTTGTTTAATGGAAGGCATATTGAACTCATCAATGCGACATGCGATGTTATGGCATGCCTTTAACCTGAATTGATTGTAAAAGACTGTTAAAATCCTCAACCTAAAAGAGAACTGTACATGTTTATTATTAGAGTGTTGTAGAGTTTGGTCAAACTCAGATAGACTGGTCCATCTGGAATGACTGCTCTGGAATTCCCAGTGACTTCCCCATGTTATCAGTAAGTGAGAGAACAGCGGCTGACCGCTACAGGCATTGATGCATCTGGTCTGGTTTCCATCATTACTCTGGCCTCAGGCTAAAACATGTCCTGCTGATCCGATCTGTCCTCAACTGATCCGCTCTGGGCCCCTGTGCACTACAGAGCACCAAGATTCTGTATGGGAGAAAGAGAGAGGGAAACAGAAAAAAGTGGCAGAAAGAGAGGATAAATTCAATGGTGGGAAGAGAAAGGAAGAAAAAATGGAAAGAAGGAAATGAATTAGCAGGAAGTTGGTATGTGCCCTTGTCTGCCTACGCTGCCCTGTAACCAGCCTCCTCAGCCCTATGCTTGCCCTCTGGAGCCTGAGTAAGCTTTTTGAACATCCTCATGTACAGTCCCATCAGCACTGAAAAGCCAGCACCTACTCGACACTGCAACCCCTGGCCCCACAGCCGCCTCTCTGTCTGGGCAGTGTAACACCAACAGACGGAAACAATGCCGTGTGCGTATTGAACGCTGAGCATACTACCTGTAATGCAGTGATAAAATGCACCGATTTTATTGTCTTTTTAAGACGATCCTTGGAAGAAGTTAATTTGCCTGGTAAATTAGTGAAACTGTCTCAAAGATATTTATATGGGCTGCACTGGAAAAACTATTCGTAGTACTCTGAATTCTGTCTCCAACATTTTACTGGCCAATACTAATATTTCTGTTCTGTTTCAGCAGTGGAAAAATGGTGTCGTGTAGGCTAATGGTGTTGACAGGGTAAACCTTTTACAAATGCTCTGTGCTTTGTATTAGCTTTAATGCCCCTATATGTGCTCTTTGCTGCCTCCTGAACGGAATTACAGTATCAATCATTACATCACATTGGAACAATTGAGAAGATAATGGAGGGCTGAATGGCTACAGCAAATCTTAAGTGGTTTATAGTGCATTGCGGTGACGAGGCATGGTACACACTCCACATTCAGCTGTTGAAATATTAACATTCCTACTGTTTAAAAAAAATCTACATAGTATCATTTTTAGATGTTTTCTTGGTAAGTTGACCTGTAAATTAAACACAGACAGCCAAGTCATCCAAGTGTACCTAATACTGGCTTTATTGCTCCATGCTGATAATTTAGTTTGTACTGATTGATAGTACAGTAGCTAACATTTTAGCTCATATGTGACAGCAGACTTAACACCAGTTAAAATATTCTTTGGGTAATAGTTACATTTTTAGAATATTAAAAGTGGTGAAAATGTGATAAATCAAAATCAATAATACAAAGTACATTTATTTACAAATACATTACAAATGACCTTTAGTCATTTCCCGGAAGCATATTTGAAGTGAACATAATCTCCTTCCAACAGCAGCACAAGGACAGCAATAAATTCAGATAAGTACGGCAAGAAACATGAATAAATGATAAGAAGTGCATAAACTAAAATAAAGATAGAATAAAAATAGAAACTATACAAGAGCATTAGGAGACAATGACTTGGTAAAGTGAGCGGTTATGATAAAGCAACAGTCATGGGATTAATAGCAGCAGAGTCAACAAGTCTATGTAAACAGTGTACACCAGACTAATATATGATATAATTAAGCAATGGTATTCAGTGTTTGTCTGCAATAATATAATGCAAGAATCAATGTAGCATATTAACATAATAAAATAAAATGTGTTACACTATGATACAGTATGGGATATGAGACACAATATCAGGTCAAGTGTATACAGTACAATATAACATTATATATAGTATAAGTATACAGTGGTCTGGGCGAGTACTGGATTCTGATTGGTGTCAGTTAAAAACTGATAATGGAGACGTACTAAGTAGTCCCAAGGAAACAGGGCTGTTCAGTGTTCTAAATTAATGTGCTGGCTACATAATGGTATCAGCCTGTATCTAGTGTGAGTAAGTGACATAGTTAAAACCCCTGTTTATAATTTATTAACAACACTGAGTGTAGTCCTTCACTGCCTCATCTACTGCCGTAACACACTGCCCCTCTGAACTTAAGCAATTATCTCACATTCTATTGGCTATTCAACTCGCTACTTCAGGCTGCGGCCAACAGTAACATTACACAAGATCGTTTTGTTCGTTTCGAGTATGGCGTGCTCATGAAAATCTTTATATTGATTAGGGAACAATGACATGGCTGGATAGCTAGCTCGTCTTGTTGTTAAACATACTGTCAAATTATATTTACTGTTTATCAACAGTACACAGTGTTATTGTTATCTGGCTCAAGCTGGGCAAAAGGGTTCAATGCACTGAGCAGACAAGAAATAACTCCTGTTGAAGATGTATCTATGTATGTCCTTTTTACTGGATTATTGAATATTTTTTACATTGTGGAAGAACCTATGGGACGGTAATGTTTGTTCCAGGTATTAGATAAACCCTAACGTGTTACCAAAGAAACCGAGTTACAGCTCGTGAAAAACATTGGACTTGATTGCAAAAGGCATAAAAATATAAACTGATATTTTTATCTTTTTATTTCTCCGGTGAGTGACCATGGCATGAGTGGGATAATGCCCGATGAAATGTTCATTATCAGTTTTTAATGGCTAACGTGGAGGTGAGAGACTGTTGCCTCCATGAAATAGATATCATTACAACGTATCACAGCCTGGAGTGAGCTGTTGCTAATAGAAAACGGTTAGCAGTGGCAAAATGATCTAGGGCTGCAGTTATGGAGTCTTTTAGTAATTGAGTATTCTGTCGATTTTAGTGGTGATTAATCGAGTAATCGGATAAGACATACTGTGTGTTTTCATTAAATTACTTTAGCTTTATTTAGGGGAATAGTAATATATAAAAGGGAAAATAATAAAAGTCTCTGAAATGAGATAAATGAGCAACAAATTTGTTCTCGCTCATTTGAACATGGTGGTACTCTGCGACTTAAGAGTAATGTAATGTAATGATCCCACGCCCTTGACACTTTGTCGTTTTCTTTGGGGTGTCTGTTGCTCTTTACTTGTCCCTCCTCCTCCTCCATAGGTTTGCAATCCGCGCTTCACTTTCATGTTACAGCTGTGTAGGCTATCAACAGCGAAAGTAACAAGCGCGTTGTGCAACAGAAACAGCCATCCATGCGAAACACAGCACACTGTATATTTGAACTGGATACAGGCATATAATTTGCCTCGAGGCTTTTTAGTAATTGAATTATTCGAGTTACTCAAGGAATCGTTTCAGCCCTAATATGAATGTTAAAGACACATTCCAATTTAAAGCATTGTTCTTACAAAGAAATAGGCCCTCCTGGCTGCCTACACATAGTGCAAAGCTGTTGCTAGGCAATGTACCAGCTTATTTTATTTATTTTTCATCAGGCAGTCCCTCCACCGTACTCTCTGATGCTACGTCGCAGGGAGGACAGGAGATGACAGTTACGTAGACATAATTTCAGTTAACAGCTGTAGCAGCTGGAATTAAGCCAGGTGATTTTTTTCCAGGAGATAAGCACTGCTCAGTCCACTATACTTAAGCCACCGTGGGGTCAAAGCTGATATTAAATGGTTTTTGTTTTGAAGCAGTTTGTCAGCCACCTAGCTTGTTAGGCTTACTTTTCCCCCCCACACATTCGGAGTTTGCCTAATATCAGACAGAACTTGCTATACTCCACTTTAACTTTTGGGTGGATTCAAAGGTCTGTACCCAGGCAAACACAGAATGATATTGAATTGTCTAAAGGAATCCTTTGTCGCTGTTGTAAGTGGTTATTACACTGCAGCTAACAACCAACCGGGTTGCTTAAGTCAAATATAATATATGTAACCATAATATAACAACAGTATATTGAGGTATATAATCAGTCTAGAAAAGAGACAAGGGTGAGGGAGAGGTGAGGCATGTGCCTCAAGTGAGTCAGAGTCTGTAGAGAAATAGCTCTGTGTGTGTTGTGTGGTGTTATAGGCTGTGGTCTCGGCTACTATTGTACAGTGTGATGGCAGCAGGTACAAATGACTGCCTGCAGCGCTCTTGTTTTACACCTGGGTGGAATGATTCAGTGGCTGAATGAACTGCCCATCTGTGAAAGCTCACTATGAAGATGATGTGAGGTGTTGTCTAGGTTCGCTTTGATTTTGTCCTTCATCCCTCTCTTCGCCTCTGCCTCTACACTGTCCAGTTCCAGCCCGTCCACAGAGCTGGCCTTTCTTACCAGCTTGTTGAGTTTGCTGGCCTCACCAGTCTTGGTGGCACCACCCCAGCACATCACAGAGAAGAACACTGCTTGTCAGCTCTCTCTCGGCTCTTCTTGTCAAGCCCTCACCTCTTGCACAATTAGTTGCTGGCAACTGGAGGTGCAGTGCCTGTGCTCCTTGCTGTTCAGCACGTATGAATTTAAATATGACCCTCTAGTTAAAATTCCTGTAAGAAGCTTTATCTCTTTTGCCTTTGATAGGGCCTATTTTTGGGAATATATAGAGGAAGCAAAGGCTCACAGCTGAGCTGACACTATAGTACTATAAACTATAAAACCTGACCTATTCTGTAGACTCTGATTTCATTGGAGCTTTCTGTTCTATTCCATCTCTTCGATACATATGGATTAAGAAGATGATGACTTGCCCAAAATAATGGTGTGACTTGGATTTTCTTTTTTTAGAGTATGAGACACCCTGTATCCAAAGATGCAGACTGTAACTCATCTAACAACAACAAAAAAGAAAATCTGACTTTTGGCCTTTTGTATTAAGACAAAGTATTTATTGTTTCTGTGTATTTTGTACTTTCTGAGGTTGTTACGGTACAGGTAGTAGTGCTAAAATTATTTGGTTTTAGGTTGTGGGGATTTAATTACTCAACTGCGTAGTTTCCCAGCTCCACTCAGGTCTAATCCTGTCCTCTCCTCACTCCAGCAAACATGCACTGAGCTCATGTTGGTTACAGTTCATTTATGCTGACAAATACATTCAGACAAAAACTAAACCAAAACACCACGGCGTCTACCCCCAGGATGACTCGTATTACATAAGACATGCCCTCTTGAGAATGGCAACCAATCTAAAATGACAATCTGTGACCGTGCCAAAATGGTGTTTTGGTTGTGTGCATTATGTTTGATTTAAGACTAGAATGCAGCTGTCCTGGGACTGCTTAGATTGGAGACACTTGCCGTACATGCAATTATGGTGACTGACAGCTCAACTGCTTATTTTGTCAGCGAATATACATCAGATTGCTTTCTTTTTCAAACAGTTCATGTTGATGTTGTAAACCAGTGTCCTCATTACAGAAAAATAATCTAACTGCTTGTCCCATCTAATTTAAGTTTCAAATATAGGTATAATCCTTTCTTCCTAGTAATTCCTGACCTCATGGCTGTATGTCTCAGACCAACTATCTTAAGAAATCCGACCTATAACAGTAAATTCAATTCTTCAGTCATCTTCAATCACCTTTCATGCCTGTGTCAGTGTTTAGAACATACACAGACTGCCTGTATCTTTGAACAGAATGTACCAGTAGGTACAGTCAAGCCATAATATCAGCAGCTGTCACTTGTCACCGGCAAGCTAGCTTGCTGCCGTGACAAAAAAAGACGGGCATTCAGCTTTGGCTACAAAAGAACTAAAGAAGGAAGTTTTCTTCTTAATTATTTAAGTTAATTATTAATTCAAATTAGTTCATTAATTTGAATGATCTATTGACGTTTAAAGTGGCATCATACGCTCTGAGTAGCCTTACAACCATATTTCGGTGTTCATGTTGTTCCCCATCTTCATTGTCGTTGCCATACAGACCTAACAACAGTGCTGCTTCCATTTTGGCAGTTATGGGTCATTTACTTTGAATATAGGACAGGGTCTATGCCATCCTAACTTAGGATTCCTAATGTGGGAAATCCTGTAATAGCTATATTCTCATTCTAAGATAGGATTTATTTTCTAAATGCAGTTAGGAAACATGTTTCAGTGATATTTGATATCCTAAACATCCTCCTAAACTGAGTTAAGAATTTCAGGGTAAGGAAGTTTCTGTAATAAGGCCCAGCACCTCATGATTTAAGACATTCTATTTTCCCCTCGTTATCTTGTTAAAGTTTACCATAGCAGTAACAGTATAATAGGAAAAAATGACAACGTTAATTTGTTTTCCAGAAAAGACTGTAGAAATAATGCCACAGCTTCAAATTGTTTAGCTGTCCTTTTTTTGCTTTTGATTTTATTCTGCTTCTCAGAAATCTGTCTCTGTCTGCCAAAATAGCGAACAGAGGTGGTGTATTTGTGTGGACTGGAGTCACTGAGCATGACTTTAATTTGCAGGTAGTTTCCAAGTTTCTCCCTGCAGGAGTGATAGCTCATTGGCACCATTAGTTACCTAACCAGCCTGAGACCTGCCTGCAGCTGCCCCCAGTGTGTGTGCCCGCGCACATGTCTGCGTGCGTGTGTTTGAGCTCATCTTGCTTTATTACGGCTGACTTCCCCTCTCTCCTCATTCAATCTTGCTTTCCGTCAGCCTTGCACACACGTGTACTTTATGTTCACGTCTTGCTGAACCCACGACATTTCTGGTCATACTGGCACATGGGCTCGCTCACTCTGCCATGCAAACACGCACATATAGACACACACAGGCAAACAAAGATTAACAGTCACTGGCAAACACACACAAATCACCCCAGGGAGTTGACATCGTCAGATTTTATTTTGTTGTCCATTGCCTCAAAGCTGATCTTTGCTGAAGGATTAACTGATATTACAGAACTTCATCTTACCTACCAGGATTTAATACCAGTGGTATTTACACACCACTCACAATGTGTGTGTGTGTGTGTGTGTGTGTGTGTGTGTGTGTGTGTGCCTATGTGCTTGTCTGTGTGGTTGTGTCTATCAGAGAAAGATCCGTTGTGTTTTTGTCTATACCGCTGTGTTTATATGGAAGAGAAGAAGTGGGGCTAGGGGTCGGAGAGGCTCTCCAGCCAGCCCATGTCTGTATTTATTCTTTCTGAAAGCTGCAAGCAGGCAGTCAACATCTGGTAGTGGATGTCATGTTTGCCTCCATGCCCCTAATGAACTAAGCAGCATCACAGTGTCTCATGCACACACACACACGCCGACATGCTCACACCATCCAAATTCATCTTTGCACACTGATCCACTCTCATTCGTTAGCTCAGGGCCTCTAAAAAATTGCACAAGATTGCATTCTCCACTGACCTACTGAAGGGACTGAATCCGTAGAAGCTTCCTCAGTGCAGAGGGGTAAATAGACCAGAGGGATCAGGGTCAGGGCATGCCTTTGGAGTCGGATGGGATGAGGCTTCTTTTGGTTAGGGATAGGGTTAATTTGGGTTACTCGCAGATGAAAACGACTCCGGACCCAAAGAAAACCAATTTCGGATGGTGCCTGAAGTAGTAATCCCAGATTTAAAAATTTTTCATAACTCCAACCTAGTGTGACTTTTAATCTCTAGCATTTCCACTTGTGATTGCCTGGGCAGTTTTAGCATGTAGATACAGTAACAGCATTACTGAAACATGTATGAGATCGGAAATGCAGAAACTCTATACTCACTTTTATTATTTCATAATATAGTATATATATTTTTGTCTTTTGAGGAAAATGCTTCAGATGTATGATGAGAGACATTAACTTTTCCAATGCAGTTGATGGCTACATGTGACAGGAATGCGTATGTTTTAATAGGCTTTTTTGAGATGAACTCTGCCTTGGAAAGTACATGAGATCAGGCAGCAGCAGCAGGGGGTGGTGGGAAAAATGCTGCGGTCAAGTTTAACAGTTTCCACAAGCCCTTAAAGAATACAGGTCGGTCACAGAAATATTTATGTCCTGTTAGATACACCTGTGGGCTGCAAACCACGCCTTGACCTTAATTATTATCATCATTATTATTATTATAAACCACACAAGACTTGCTGTTAACAGATTAGTTAACAGCAAGTCTTTCATGCTTATGTCTTATGTTTTTATTGTGTACTGTTTGTGGATGGATGACAGATTGTGAGCTGGAGAAGCAAGACAAATTTCTGTGCAAACAGACAATAAAGTATTATCTTATCTTAAATCTTCATTGCACAACATGAGACTTGCACCTGGGCCACCCTGCCTGCTTGAGCAGCATGTGATGGCTACCCTGCTGGACTGCTGCGGCTTGCATGGGTGAGGTGTTCACACAGTCAGTGTTGCTGCTGCTGCAGAGCTGCCTGCTGCAATGACTACTGTATGTCCACAATTAAGTCAGTGCTCCGCTAATTTATGGAGCCTTCAAGCCACTGCATTGTCAATAACACGGTCAAGCAAATATTTCACAAAAAAAAGTCTTGAAGGAATTCTGACAGAGACATTGTCAGAGGGCCTTTATTTTGAAATGGAAACAGCAAGTGTTAAGTTAAAAAGCTATTTTTTTCACGTCTGTGACGGATTTAGACATTGAAACTGTTGAAATATGGTACCAAGTTGATAAAGACCATTTTCACAGTCTTTTGCTGAAAACTGCACGCGTCACGCCAGACTCCTATTCCCATGATGTTCCACAGTGCACATGCACTGTGACAATTACATAGAAAATGAGGATTTTCTACACAACATTGTGGTGGTCAAAACTCATAGTCAATTAGCTCTTTGATTAGGCGACAGCTAATTGTTTCCCATCATGCCCTGGGTTTTGCAGTTGTTGGAGAGCAAGTGTGGCGCCGCCTGGCTATAAAAACTGTATCTGCCTCGTTTTTGTGAGGTTATCATTGACCCTGTGTGCATGACGCAGGAGCTGGTCGGGATCAAGTTGAACACAGATCTAACTAGCATGTATTTTGTGATGATACTGTAGATGCTGATCAATTCTTAACAGGCCTTGCTTATCTAGAAAAAGCCTGTTGCCACATTTAAGTAAAAAATCTGTGTGATGAAGGTCAGCCTTTCTTTTTATTTATTCATGCCAACCCCTCCTACCTTTTTTGACTTCCTCCCTATGTCTCTCTTTTTTCTCAGGTCCGAGTTGTTATTGTTGATGAAAACGACTGTGTTCCAGAGTTCCTCCAGTCCATTTACAGCAAGGACGGTGTACCAGAGACTGTGACAACGGCAACGTCCCTGCTGCAAGGTGAGATATCCGTACAAATCTAAAAAGATTGTGTCCCATCCATAACCCCCCGTCATGGTTAAACTCCTGTTAGTTTTCCTTGCTCCTCATCACCAAGCACACTTCTTTATTTTTGTCTTCAGACTACAGAAAATGACATTGTCTAGCTCCAAAAAAATCTAATCCATTTGTCATTGTTTTTCTGTTGTAAATACTTGCAAGGGGAATTGAAGATGCACTTTGCTGTTTTCTTAAGCATTTGTGTTCTCATAAACAAAGCACCAAAGGAAGCTGCGTTTGTGTTGTTTTACTTTTTAGCTTTACTAATTAAAAAACTCCCACGCAATTTTGAAAATGTTAGTGTGCTAATGAAGATTGTCTTTAAACACACCTGATAAACACAATACATAATGCATAAATCATGATGTTATTGTAAAGTGCTGCAGTGCTGTGTGTTTTTTTCCCAGTCTGGGTTGACTGAATAAACCCACTGAATCATACGAGGACTTTTATTTTCTCTATTTTCATATTGTGTGCTTTTAAAATTCTGGACTTCATCAAAAACACTACATACTTTTCCTTATGAGTCCCTGGAAGTAAAGCTAAACCAGGTGCAGCACGGTGGGCTAATGTGTGCCTGTGTGGGGTCTGTGTTATGTAAATGCTCGAGAAGCCCTGCTGTAGTGGCTTTCAGAATAAAATAAGAGTGGCTGAGCGTTTTTAACATTCATGTGTTTTGACTGGTCAGAAAACTGAGTAGGTACTTGTCAGCACTGGCAGCCGTGAAATCACTGGTACTTCCATCAGTGCAGCTGCTCTCGCCTCTCTTCTCCTGTAACGACCCAATTTCCACACAGGGATTGCTTAAGTTTCATCTTATGTGAGGAAATGGAAATGGTAACTGTTGTGGGTTTGACTTATCACAATTTGATCTGCACAGTGTGACTTAACACTGAGAAGTCCTCTTTTTTTAGGTTCTGACAGACTGCCAACAAAACTGACAGCAAAGCATTTCACACTTCTCTTTCCCTCTCCACTCTGCATAAAGACTGCACGTTCTTTTTCAAATAAATTCAATATCATAAAAAGTGTAACAACTGATCCAAATTGCGTGACAAATAAAGCAATATTTCCACTTTAAAAGCTGCTCGAGATCATTCTGTTTACAGCTCAAAACAAAGTGATGCTTCAAATAAAATAAACAGGTTTGCTTACTGTTGGCTAAAAATGGAAACACCAACAGAGCTACAAATGAGTATTGACAAGAACGAAATGCAGGGAAATAAAACACTGCATGCAGTACGTAAATTATTAATGACTGCAGTTATGACACCTCATTGGAAGTGCTCATTAACTCAGGCTGCAGGCAGAAAACTTTTGGGTTGGATTCACATTCCAAAGCTTTGTTGTTTTTACACTTGTGCCATGTGCTGGATGCCATCATTGCAATCATTCTCATCACTATCATTATCACCATTAGTCAAATAGCCTATTTGATAAAAGGCAAAATGAGTTACATGCACACAGTTTACAAACACGCAGTATCACACTAAATAATAGAACAGCTGAACAGCTAAATCACTTTGTATCCTGTGAAAATAGTCGTATTGTCTTTACAGCTGACATTGCAGAGATAATCTAGTTGAGTAAAACTGAAAATGGAGTTGTGCAAGTGAAAAATAAAACTTATGTCTGTTTCAATCAGTTTTGTTGAATTTCAGACACCGTTAGGGCATATTGATGTAAGATTTTTTCAGCTTACTTGTAACTGGGCAAATCCAACTTCATGCTGACACAAAAATGTAAATATGTGTTGCTGGTAGACCCATTTTCATTGAAACATGTGTGCCTGTACAAATGAGGAAAGTATATAAAGTCTGTTGAAATGGTAATACAAGGTCAAGTATTAACTTGCACATCTTATTAACAATGAGATGGAAAAAAAATGGTCAAAACTCCAGCAACACTTTTATAACAAACAACACTAGTGACAGTGAAAGTAAAAGTTTTGGCTAAAGCTGGGAAAAAAATGTTGGGAACAGGGATGCCAATCATGTCATAAAGCACAGGACTTAACATAAGGTAGAGCTGTTAAATGCAGGACTGTGACACCAGAATCCTGGGTTTGCATCCAGACTCCTGTCTGTGGTCAGGTTTAGGCAACAAAAGCACTGTGGTTAAGATTAGGGAAAGATTGTGATTTCGGTTAAATAATAATACAAGGAGTAATAATAAAAATAAAAAATAATAATAATGCTGTTGTCACTACGTATGAAGAGTGTATCACAAGATTTCCTATTCTGATGGAGAACAAATGAAAGACATTGTCAGAGAACATTTTTCTGACAGATTCAGTGTCAATATTTTTGCAACTTCTCAGGTACTTCAGTTCGCAACATTTCCTCAGTATTTTCATAGAAAATGTAATTTGCTCAGCATTACATTTACCTCAAAAAACATATTGGCAAGTTCAGATTAGTTAACCTGGAAATCCAGATGCCCCACCCCCAGCAAAATTCGAATTTGCACTGCACGGGGATCTGGCCCCGACAAGCAGAGCCTGTTGAATCGCCAATTGGACCAATCAGATCAGTCTATCTGACAGAGGCGGGTTCTGGGCGGGCGTATCATGATGAAGACAGCGCTGCACCGTAGGAGTCGAAAAGTAAACAGCCAAGATGGCAGCTGCCGAAGGACCGCATCCATTCAATTTAGCTTTGGAAGAAACGCTAAGCCAACTACACTTATCTTTTTCCTTGAGAGAGGAACAGAAGACTGCCCTAGAAGCCTTCGTTTCCAGGAAGGACGTTTTTGCCGCTTTGCCGACGGGATACGTCAAAAGCATAATATATCAGTTAGCCCCACTGTTCGGCAAACAAATGGGGCTTAGTGCAATGAATATGTCACCTTGTTTTTTGCTCTGATTGGCTATCGTGCTATCCAGTTGTGTGCGGCGGCATTTGAAATGCCTCAGTTAGTGTCGCCCCTTGGGTAGGAAGGGTGTATCGGTGAGGGCCAGACTCAAAATCTTTCTAGATTTGAGTCTGGATTTCCAGGCTACAGATTAGTTGTATATAAACAGAATTACTAGGAAACGTGGCTGAATAACTGAAATAATAGTATAACATTTAGTTTGTCACTCCAGCTAGCTGTACTTTGCAGAAGTCCATTTTTCTTTTTCATGAGGAGGCAGCTCGAAGGGAACAACATTTGAAATTAAATAAGAGAGCTGCCTTTTAACAGTGATTTCTTGCTAACCATGACTGTGTGATGAGATCTTGGGATGGGGAAAGTTCCCCTGAGTAGTGACTTGCTTTGTTAGAGATGAAAGGAGAAAAAAAGGACAAATTGGCCCACTATAAATGAATTATCAGACTGTGCTTTACACATATTGCACTTAAACTACCAAGGGCTTTAACATGTAAACACCTCAGATGTTCAGCACATAGTGAGGAAGAGAGATACATTGACATTGATGTTTTTTCCTCGTATAGATGTAATACTTTTTTACTCAGTTGTTCGTTATTGCTCACGGGACTGTGCTTTGCCAGTATTGTACTTGAGAACGTGAGAAGGGGTGTGTGTTTTGTTAATGCCACCTCAAAGTGCTCTACAGCATTTTAGTATGCTACAAAGATGTGCTGTATATGAATCAAGTACTGAAAAGAATCGGCACCAACTGAAACTATTAGCAGAGAGCACTCACCAGGCCCACAACAACCACACAACAAAAAACTATGGAGCCCAGCATGATGAATACTACATCAAAAGGTTGCAAGCAATAAATCCATTCAGTACAAACACAAAAACAGTAATTTCAGCTTAACGTTAGAGCAATTCCAACTAACAAAGCAACTAGATCAACATTGCAGTATGCAAGTTCTAAACAGTAACTTGGGTTGTATCTGATAAAACGCAACATTGATCATACAAAGCTAAACAAGATTCTTAGATGCTTTATACACAGGTAAAGTGGAGACAACATATCTAACTGTCAAGGATGTGTTTACAATGCAGTAAGCCAGCAGACAGTTTGTGCATCTCAAAGTCAGGGAAGGATCCTTAAATGGCTGAATGTTAAGGAGGCTACGTTATTTAATCGCACCAAAGGATTGTTCCAATGTCAAGGATCCTTCAAAGTCTATCAAAGACCAACCTTCAGAAAACTTTCAAGGATGCAAGTGTGTATCTGCAGCGGGCACGAAGCACCCACAATTCTTTGCGCACAATTTGCTGGAGTTGAAGGCAGGGCCTCTTCACTGACGCACACCTGGGCACTCACCAGCCTGCTCCAATTATGTTCACCGAAGGATCGGAGGGAGTCTTGCACAGTTTCTGTAGGACCCGACTTGGCAGGACCCGTCATACTGAAGAAGCATCCTTAACTCTAAGAAGCACAAAGTGACTTTGTCTGAAGTGCTTACTGGCATAGAGTGTTGTCTAATCAACAAGATGTAGACACAATATGACACAAGTCAGCTGATATTCAGAAGTCAGGGGATCGTCCTCTGGGTACCATCAATGTCCTTTAAAAATGTTATGGCAATATATCCAATAGTTGAGATCTCATCCCTAGAGCGTTGCCATCAGTGTCAAGGGCTGCACAAATAATCAGTGATATTACTGAAATCCCAATATGGCCAAGTGCAATATCAAAATCACAGGAGCTGCTATTTTTTGATAAAGGTAAAATGTGTCACAACATATCATTATAAATGAGGGGCTACAGATGCCTTGGCCTACAAATCATATTCAAGACATAAGGGAACATGCTTGTTTGATACAGACCCCAGCAACAATCACATCATCATAATTTTATAGTTTTCTCTGTAAAAAGTAAAATGCAAAAATGACCCATTCTACTAAAATCTTGATGCATATTGCAGTTGCTATATTGATAATTTAAAAAAACAGAAACAAAACACAGTATGACATTTTTGCATGTGTAATCCTATTACTGTGGCTAAAGTCATATGAGTCTATAAGGCATTATTATGCAAGTATATAAGGATTATTCTAGTTAGTGTTAGCAGTATTGTCATTTTCAAACAGCAAAACTAACTAAAATGCTTGTAAATGCTAGTGAGTGAGGGAGGAAGTTAATGAGTGAATGAGGGAGTGAGGTGTATAGTGTAGGAGGCACAGCAGGCGCTCAGCTTGCTGCCATCGACAGGTGCACTAAGGGAGGCGAGAAGTTTCACCCTGCTGTGCTGCTGTGTGTGTGTGTGTGTGTGTGTGTGTGTGTGTGTGTGTGTGTGTGTGTGTCTGTGTGTGTGTGTGTGTGTGTGTGTGTGTGTGTGTGCGCGCGCACGGCCATGTTCATGTATGTGTTCGCACATTTGGGTTGGAAGCGGGTTGTCAGTACTCTGGTAAGTATCTTTTAAAAAAAGAACTAAAACAGAAAAAAATCTATATGAGGAGCAATACTCAAATTAAAACCCTCCAGTGTTTCCTGAACAGACTGAATCTGTTTATTATGATATCTGAAGCAGTATAAGCATCCTAGAAACTTTGCAGTTAAAAAATTTGAACATAGGCAATTAGCTTTGAAACTTGGTGAGGTGGAAAATGGCTCATGCAAGATGCTCCTTTGCCAAACACTCCTCTGTGTTTCTCATTAAATTTCAAAAATCCTTCAAACAAAAATGCTTGAATGCATTTTACAATAAATACAAATAATTCTCCTCGAAGAGTACACCTAAAACTCAACAGCCTAAACTCCGGAAAGAAAGCCTTTTTTTTGGTCTCCCCTTACTTGATTAAACGGGTTAAAAGGCACCGTATTAAATTAAATGAGCTGGGAGAAATAGGCATCCAGCATCGTTTTGCTAAATCATGTGCTAGTAATCCCATAATCAGTTCCATCGTGAGAGTGGACAAATGTGTACTTCGCCAAGTTGGAAAAAAATGCAGAGTACCAAGCAAGCCAATTATCTCGCTTTCCATAGAGATCTGAGGCTCCTGCAGTTTCCATCTTCAGTACAAAATCATTATATGCCAGACAGACATGGGAGATGCAGCCAGAAATGTACTGTGCCCCCTCCCACCCCCATGTAGTGATGCCAGCACAACAATGCTGATTCAAGATTACAGAGGGACTTGCTGATAAATACATGCTCAAACGGTGCTCTGAAGAGTACAAATCTGTACTTAGTAAATTAAATATTGACTCATATGTGACATGTGTTTGGCCACTGCATGGGATTGGACGCCGGGCAAATATCAGTACTGCAGTCCATTTTCTACCCATCGTCATTGGATATTGGAGGTTATTCATCACTTTACAGCAGCAAAACAGCTGCATTTCAGTTGCAATTCAGAAAAATGTCAGTCTTTGTAACCCGGACTATAGTGCAGGGTAAACACACATAAATTCACTTTATCCAGATTGCAAATCTGACCATAAATCTAAATAACAGAAATCACAAACACCATCATTTGTAACATAAAAAAGTGTGGCCAGTTCTGGATAATATTTCCACTTCCACACCTGATTTAATGCAGTTTTTTAGTTGCACATTGCATATTTTCCTCTGCTAAAAAGAAGGCAGTGTGACATGACACATATAGAGAAGCTATTTTTTGCGGCTGTAAACCAATGCTTATGGCAGTTTAATGATGAAACATCCATCCTGCTTACAGTGTTGACAATTCATTACAGTTTTTCTTCCCCCTTGTCTTTTGTGGTAATTCCGTCTTATCAACTAGCAGCTAAAAACTCTTTGTCTGAATGACAGTTTTAGGAATTTACTCACACACTCTAGGCTTTCACATTCACCCTGCCATCCTATTGTGCTTTTTGATTTAAACATTTTTTTTCTTCATTTTTTTTTAAACCAATAACACTAATACATTCTGTCATGCGAGTAAACTGCACACAGCATGCTCACGCTTACAAGCCAGGCCATTATGTTATGGTTATGCCAAAAGATGCCCAGAGGGAAGGAAACTAAAGGTCCAGTGTTGATTAGTCTAGCTTTTATTTTTTTTTCCTTTGCTGAGTTCAGTTTATTTGGTCCGGACTGAGAAGGAAAAAAAGAAGATGCATTGTTGGCTTTTGCCATTTTGTGTTAATTCTGGCTTATTACAAGCAAACTAAGAGCAGTAAGCAGAAAGTCGTCGGACTAACGGGTAACTCATTCTTTGGACAATTTGTTGACTGTTGTCACATCGTGCATCATCCACTCTAAGTGGACCTCCATTTAATAGACCAAACCAAACTGACAAATGCACTAGAGCACAAGCTAGAGCACTACAGGTTGGCTGTGACAGCATCCTCATGTTTTGATTTGTCATTACTAAAGTATTCTCAACCTGGATTTCATTATATGTGATGCTCTTCTCTGTTGTAGTGCACTTTATGGTTTTAGGACACATTCATCTTGCAGCCTTATGGAGGAAAAATATAATTGATTTTAGTTTAATTTGATGGTTGGTAATTGGATGATGAAAGACTGGAGGCCACAGTCAACAAACATTAAATCTAATACCACAACCCTTTTACCACAAAATCAGTTAACTTATTATGTATCAAATAAACTTGGACCGCTAGTGACACAATTAAAAAGGACAAATTAAATAAATAAACACTGACAGAGTTTATAAAATTGTCTTTTAGTAAACTGATATACTTTTGCTGGCATTTTATTAGAATTATTAATTTAAAGTGTTAGTTTCCCCCAAGGCTCGATGCAATGGAGAGGTACAGTTTATTAGTTGTAGCAAACAAAGACATTGTGCTTATGTGTGTATGTGCATGTTTATGTATTTATTTATGTGTGTGTGTGTGTGTTTGTTTTTGTGTGAGTATGGACTCGAGCCAAATGCAATGTAAGGTGAATTGGAGAATTGAGAGTTTGATGGCGAAATGACTTGTTAGCGGAAAATATGCTTATTCAAATCCCCGGTGGATCTTTTCAGTTTTAGCAAGGCAATCAATTTGTGGCCGAGCGAGTTGTGCTCCATGGATTCCCAATGTGTAATGTAGGAACAGAAATGTTGCAAAATGACAGTCCTTTCAATGCATGCTGTGCAAATAACACTTACTCCCCTTGTGTTATAGAACTGAACATTTAAGTCAGTGGGAGCACAACTTCCTTTACCATCTTTACTTTAGTTACATAGCATGAGAAGTGAAAAGTTATCCTGTGCATGTTGTGTTCCTTTGCTCAAATACAAGAAACAAGAAAAAGACTTGGCTCTACATTAGTAAGAGAACAGATTGTACATTCAGCTACTGTTTTCTTGTTCACCAGGACTTAAATAAATATGCTTTATTGGCATAATAAGTGCTTTTGTTGCAAGTGATTTCTGATGTTATTTAATTTTTCTAAAGAAGTCCAAGTGGGATGGAAAAAAGAGTGAGAAATAGAACATAGTGATTTAGCATTGTGTTAGTATCTGTTTTCCACGCGACAGCTCAGTCACTGCACAGCCATTGTTCATGGACACCAGCCCTTGCCTCCATTCATTGTTAAAGTGATATAAACACATTTTAACATTGCAATGCTGTTGAAATACAGTCACTGAGATGTTGTTGAAATACAGTATTTGAAATGTTATTGAATTACAGTCAATGACATGTAATGGAAACAGCTGGTTACATATAGGGCTAGGCAATATGGTGATTATTATTCACGATATTCTGAAATCTCCTTTAAACTACTGTAGGCTACTACAATACTAAACTACTGAATACAGTACTGTTACAATAAAGTTAATTGTAGGGTACAGTAAGTTACTGTTATAATCAAGATTTAAACAAGTAATGTTATAATAAAGTTAAGTAAAGCACTGTCATAATAAAGATAAATAAAGTGTTGCTGAAATAATTCAAAATAGAACCACTGGTGCTTTTGTTCTAGAGCACCTGCCTTGTCTTGGGCCAGAAGTGTTGATAGTTTTGCTGTTAACTTAAAAGTTGAACCATTTGTGTGGTGTTGTTAAACATGAGGATTTATTCACTGTGAGTGGGAAACAAACTAACAGCTCACCAGTTCATATATTAAAAATATTTCCAAGTTAAACTGGTACTCCATGGTCGCAAAATGCAATTTGATTATCACAGTCTGGAGCCCTGCAGAATCAAGAACACACCCCTCACCTGCTCACACACTATCACCCAGGAGAAAGTGGTCTGGGTGGGCAAGAGAGTGTATTTGACGTATCATGTTTGTGAGTCTTTTTTTAACTTCTACCATGTGGGCAAAGGGAGAGAAACCCTACACTTGCACAGTGTGTGGGAAAAAAATTCAGTCAGAAAAATTTGATGACAAAACATATATCTGTACACGCAGGTGAAATAAGTTTAAGCAGAACCGAAAACTCAAGAAAGTCTCATGGCGGTGTCTTAAAAAAATGACATGACATTCTATACACAGTGTTTGCAATATAGTCATTTTATACATCCCATGTGGAACAAGCAGCTATACATTTAGTTTAATCAATATATCCCCCAACCCTTCTTACATCTGAAAAACCTTTTCAGCCACATCCAGCATAGCTTTGATAGAAAGGATGCTAACCTATACTGGAATGTGCTGTTATCAGATGTTTCAACAACACACTTCAACTTTGCAAAAATCGAAACAAAATTCCACCACTTTACTACACAGGGCTTTTGGTTTATTATATGGAGATTGTGGGCAAAAAAGATAATGCCAGTTGTTTTTTCTAGTGTCTGTGTCTTAACAGATTTACACTAATGTTTTGTGACTAACACCCAGTGAAACTGAGAAAACTGTTTTGTTTACATATGCAATGCAGTTTGACTGCTGAGGGTGCCAAAGAAAAGTTTGCCATGGTCAGCCATGTTTTTGTTTGTGTCTGATTTCGTGCACCTGGAACTTTTGGAGGTAAAAAGATGGGACTTCCAGTTCTGACTTTTGACTGGAACTCAGCAGCTGTCTATATTTCAGAAGGAAAGGGAAAAGTTGGATCAGTGGTGCCCCAGTTTTTTCTTTGTTTGGTCCCTTTAACTTCTTTTTTTTTCTATTCTCCATTTCTGTGTTTTCATCTTTAGTGTCAGCCAATGACTGTGACTCCGAAGAGAATGCAGAATTGACTTACTATACCCTGAGTCCAGACTTCACCATTTCCCCTCATGGGACCATCTTTCCTGCGGGGCCTCTGGACTACGAAAGGCCAAACCACCTGTATGAGTTTGTAGTGATGGCAATTGACAAGGGAGAGGTCCCTCGCACCGGCACAACGACAGTACGGATTCGAATGGCTAACGTCAACGATGAGGCACCTGAGTTCTCCCAACATGTGTAAGTAACATTCAAGCTTCAAAATTTCTGATTCTCACGCAGCTGTTCAAGAGATAAAAAAAATGATGGAAAGATGTTTTGATAAGGATGCAATGAAACTCTGGGTTAGCTTTAACTGCAAAAGCCGCTATGAGCTCCTCTGTGCAGAGGAGGGTGAGACAAGAGAGACTGACACTCACTCTGGTGAGCAGGGCCACAAGACAGCACCATGTTATACAGAAGTACCTCATTTGTTAGCAGCATCGCCCTGGATCACTGCTGCAGACAAACAATCTGGGTCAGCCTCTCTAGGTTAAGTTCTTTTGAGTGCCAGGATGATCCAACTAGGTTAGTCTGCAGACATTTCGGGTGCATATATATCATTCACACTTCTGAACAGCTACACACAGTTCAGTTTTCAGATTTAGTCTGTGGACAAAGGCTCTGACATAAAATTGATTTTGGAAAATAATCATTAGGTGCAGCCCTGGTTCAATATGAGTCTTGGTCAGCCAACATTATTTGGTCAGGGTCCAGGAGAAAATGTTGGATGTTATATGAGCTTCTCTTCTTTTGATTTAATAAAATGTGTTCCTGTAAGCCTTTTTATCATGTTGATGTATTTAGATACACCTAAAAATAGAGTGGCTCTACACCTCACAGGCTTATGCATGTATAGTGAACATAGAAAAAGCCTAAACAGAATGAACTGAAGACTTTTGGATGAAGGCCTTTAACACCTTTCCACCCGAGTGATGGGGGAAGGTAAATTGCATACCAATTTATGAGTGAAGAATATAAAGTACAGAGAACCAAAGCTGTGTGTGTGCATGTAAGCGAGAGAGAGCGTGCGTGCATGTGTGTATGTGTGTCCTGCTTTGTCAGGTCAGCTCCTCACAGCTGCTTCCCAATTCAACATCGCAGCTGCCGTTACCCACAATTCCAGTGCCCCCCCACCCCACCCCGTCCCCTCAGTGCTGCTGTGGTGCCTGCATCTTTTAATTGGTTGATTTTCTGGCAGAGAGCTGGGCAGATTGGTGAGGCAGGGTCAATCAGCCATGCCCACCAGCACCCTCAGGAGGCCCTGAGCCCGCACTCGCACTCTTGCGTGTGTGTGTGTGTTTGTTAGTGAGTATGTGTGTGTATATTCAGTAATTGAGAAGGTCCCAGCAAAGTGGGGTGTTGGTATGTACAGAGTAATGTAGTTATAAAGTGCATTCGTGCATCATGCATCTGATATGCATGTGTTTATGTTTAAAGTGGAAGGGAATTAGTATGTGTGTGTGCATGTGTGTTGCTTTGAATTGATACAGCAGAATAATCCGACAGTTTTTCTTCTGTAGCCCTCAGCCCCTCTACTCCAGCTGCCACAAAAACTCTACTGGACAATATATGATGTATCACTAAGAAACACACACACACACACAACCACAGACATGTGGATACACAGTCTGAGCTCCCGAAAATCATCCACGCAGGCGCACAGACATTCATGCTTGTACAAATTCATTTTTATACACATACACAAGGGCAGGAATGAGCAAACACATCAGTTATGTCTTTGAGGAAACAGATACAGCAGGGACATTGTGGGATGATGAAATTTATGAAGACAAAATTCCATACTTTGCTATGTTTGCCTGTGTGTGTGTGTGTGTGTGTGTGTGTGTAGGACAGAATGTGCACAATTGTCTATTGGGTCAATGCATGTGATGGACAGAGGGGAAAAGAGAGAGAGGTCATTAAATATATCATTATGGAGACAGAAAATCTGGCCTATTTGTATCGATTCTTGGAGTTGGAAGCATGCGATAATGAGTATTCGTGTGTGTGATTGTGCAAGAGTGTGTGTTTTGCCTGTACAGGGTGATTGTAGGCTGCAAAATCATACTGAACAGTTTTATTTTGATGTAGGTCTTACTGCTACTTTATTTTTTAAACCGGGCATGGTGTTGATGTTTGTTATTGACTGTCAATGCAAGAAAGAAGGAAAGAAAGAAAGACAGAAAAAAGAAAGAAGGAAAGAAAGAGAAAGAAAAAAAGAAAGAAAGACCGACAAAAAAAGAGAGAAAGGAGAACTATTTGATTTTTCATGTTTCCATGAGTTCGACATTCTAACTCTCAGATCTACCTCTTTGCTGCATGGCTCTTACTTCCTGGTGAGTGACAGAACAGCAGCCTTTCATCTATGTGCTGTCACTTTGCTATCAGGACCTTATTACTGTACCTACCGTCACCTGCCTGTTGCCACGGAAACCACCCTGGGAGCCTTCCCCCACTGTTGCATGTGTGTCTATACGACTCACATATATGTATTTTTGTGTTCATGTCTATATTTTGTGGATGTAACTCTAATTCATGATGATAACTTTTATGCCAGTAATGAACATTAAGATTAATTAAAACTGTTAAAAATGAATTGTAGAGGCATGTGCTGGTTCACATTTGGACATACTCACTGACTGATACAAGAGAAATCAGTCAATAGAGAATTGATTTTGAATGTCGGAGACAGACAGAGACAGAAGTTACTAGTTCTATATGTTTGTGTCAGGCTTTTCTAATCTAGCACACTGTACATATGTAGTCTCCCTTGACTGTGGCAGATTTACTGCTTGAAATTAGACAATTGGACGCGTATTTCAGACAGAGGTAGACAAAAGCAGGCTTCTCATTTTTGCTTGTGGACAATCAGTTTGCTGGCTGAAATGAAAACTGTCACTGGCAGATAATATCAGCTGCTGCTGCTGCTGCTGGCCCACTAATTAACTTTAGCTCTCTGAGCTGGTTGGAACAATGTCTTCACCTGACTCATAAACATCAGATAAAAAAAAAAGGTCTTAGATATGCACCTCATGGCTACAAACAAGAAATTATGACCACTTGGTGCCACATCATAATGCAAAACAGACTGAAGCTAAAGCTACATCTCTTGTTAAAAGTTGGCATCTTCAGCAGTTGATGATCCATATTATACAGCAGTTAGTTCCGGCCCTGCAATCTGATTGGTGGAGAGACAGTAAAACCGTGATGATATTGGAGTACAACATCACGGTTATTTCACTGTGTATGTATCACTCCGCCTCACAGCTGATTGCAATCAACAATCAAATCAAAACTGACGGTAAGTGTCAGTTAGGTCAGCAGTTGCGTTGTAGGCTAATTAATTCATCCACTGTCAAACAGCCAAAAATATGGATTTATTTCCTAAAATAAGTTTTGAATTGAACTATGAATGGTCATCAGAGGAAGATGAGGGAGAGGAGAAGCTGAATCCATCTGAGCACACATCCAGGTTTGTCAGTGTTTCATCAGCGGAGCTCAATGACTTGGAGAAAAGCAACATACTGTCAGATCAGAAGGCAGAGTCGGCTGTGCCTGTGAAGCGCCAGTCCACCATGCAGTCACCAGAGACTTATTTCACCGGCTGCACAATTAATGGAAACGTGCAGATAAATGTGTATAAAGAGTAAGTGCCTGGCGCACCATGTCTGCGTTACATAACATGAGGGAACTATTTTTGTTGGCGGAAGACAAATAAAATGCTTAAATTATCTATTTTGTCCTCATTTTTCAACATTTCTTAATCAGCCTTGCTTATTTAACTGTTGAACTGTTGCATAAAAGCAATATCACACTCGAGCTCGTGATGTTGTACTGTGATATCGAGCAATATCACACTCGAGCTCGTGATGTTGTACTGTGATATCGTCACGGCTGTGATTGTCTTCGGCCGAATCACAGCCATGACGATATCACAGTACAACATCACTCCCTCTCGTGTGATATTGCTTAATTGAAGACATGAAAACAAAGGAGCAGCAATATCTTTGTTTTGCAGGGTGTATCTAGTTAGCTATAGAAATACGTTATTTTAAGAAAATAATGTAATATTGGACAGTCTTTAAAGGTATATTATGCAGGTTTATCGGTAAATGTTTGTTAACAATGTTTGCCAGCTAAAGTACAAGTTAAAGCCAACCCCAGATTCACTCTTGTTTGGCCCTTTGCCTCACTTTATTTGCGTTTAATTGGCACTGCGTCTCTTGAATGCCTGCTGCTTATGGTCTGGCCCCTGTTTGCTATCTTTTTATATAGACCTGACCTCACCTGAGTGCTGTGGGGGTACACACCCATAAATGTCCTGAATACAGAAAATGAAAAGAAAATATGAAAATACAGGCAAAATACACTGCCACACACTGAGAGTGGGTAATAAAAGATGATTGAGAGGGAAAATCCTGCATAGTATATCTTTCAGCAGATAAACACACATAAATGTAAACTCTTGGATTCTTGGTTGTGGAAAGCCAAAAAAAAAAAAGAAAGAAAAAAAAGACAGGACTCTCTAGAGTACTACACTTTCTGCAGCTCCATGTACAGTACACGGCTGTAGCATATGGAGAATTCCGAAGCTTGAGAAGTCTGCTGTGCCTAGCTACATGTGCTAAGCTATGATTGGACAAACACTGTTTGGAGGAGGGATTTAGCTGTCAATTGTCCAAGTTTGTGAATGGATGTGATTCAGTAGACATGCGATTCACAAGTTTTTGCCCCACAGTGTCATATGTTATAATAAATGACAATATGAATGTCTGTGGGAAGGTCAAGGGAATTGTTGAGGGAGGTGAGGAAAAGTGATGCATGGGCATCACCTGTTATTGTGCTGGGAGAGGTTTTCCTCCAAACCATATTTCTCTTATAGAGACCTGTATTTCTTATTCCCTGTGTTTTGTTTTCCTGCATTGAGCGAGAAAAAGAAAACAGCCAGTTGATATTAAAGGCAGGTAAGTTTTATAACATTTCATTCATCATGCTGTTTACACCAGCATTAGTATCATAGTTTTGATCATCTTTTTGCAATATTTGGATTATTTCATTGCATATGTTGCTATTATTTCCTACTTTCAGAAACCTGGATAAGGCTTTACTTTGGTTTTGAGAAGCCTGAATATGTTATCTACAGTACTCCTGTAGCAACTGGAATACTTGGGCATATAAACACCTTAAACAACTTCCACTTTTGCAAATTGATTTGCAACTCAAGTTACTTCGTAGTTAGTCAGTTAAAAAACAAACAAAAAAGCCATGATGATAAACTATTTAATGATAATCTATGTGCTCAAGTTTAAACAAAAGGCTGGCACCTCTAATGCAGATAATTTATACCTATGTCGTCTTCCATCACTGGTGATCAGAGGTAGAAGCCAAAGTTAGCAGAGTAAGGGGCCGTTCAGATGTAGCGTCTTTTGCACGCACAAATCCATTAGTTGCAATGCAGATGCGTGTCAAGCGCGGTCACAATCCAAAGCGACGCCGTAGCGGCGCGCATTCGGTGTGACGCGCCTGTTTTTTCGTGCGCGTCCGTGGCGCGCAGAGAGATGGAAAAATCTCAACTTTTTCGAATGCAGCAAGCGCACTGCATGTCATGTGATAAGAATTAACCAATCAGCTCCACGGACCTGCTTCTTCCTTTCCGTCCAACGGACTTCACAACATCTGGTGGTGTGAAAGGCAGCAAGCAATGGAAGAGCGACTGATCATTCTTGTCCAGGGATACCCAGAGTTACATGACCTGTCTTCGTCGTACTACTTTGACTCCAACAGAAGGAACAATGTCTGGAGAATTATCAGCTCGGAGCTTGGGATAACTGGTGAGCATGATGATACGCTATTTCTGTGTCACTTTTTACTCCCCCTGTGAGTGACAGGCAGTTTTGGTTGCTTAGTAACGGCAGGCGCGACAGTAGTGCAACCTCCGAAGCGCCTTGGATAAAAGGATGGAAACGGCACAGCTGGCGTTTTCCACGCGCTTTTAGACGCTACATCTGAATGGGGCCTATGAAATCCAACAGAATCTAGGCAGCCAGAAGCCAAAGTGAGTCCTTCCTCACCTGCAGAGGCAACTCTTTCTTTACAGAAATAACAGGAAGTGGCTAGATGACGAAGCGTGAAACACACAGCTTCACCAGAAGAAATGTATTCACACATGTGAATAGCCAGGTTTCTCTATGTTCCATGCATCAGGATTTATTTCATAATAGGACAGAGCATACGTGATGTTGACAGATAGCCATTTATAAGTTCAGAAAATGCTTAGCGCTCCGTGAACGCTGCCTTCTAATGTTAGTGCTCTGACCTAACTTTATATCAAAATAGGCTGTGACATATCGGAAGAAACCTCTATGTTAAATTAGACATTCAGCACCCCCATATAGTCAGAATGGACTGATCCTTTGTTTCATAACCCTATTTTCCCACAACTGCGAAGATTTGACTGGGAGATAGGCAGTCAAATCAGATTCCTTTGATCGAATCGTCAAATAGTTGACTATTCTGGGGGCCGCCCCTCTAGTAAGTGATTATTGTCTTTCCCCTCAATCTGTTTGGTTCTCACCCTGTAAACACATACTAAAGATTTAACACATCTGGCCTCCAAACTACATAAGGGTGAGCAGACCAGAACCCAGTAGACATAGGAATATTCACAGAAGTAACTCTCATAAATTGGTTCACATAAAACACTCTGCTCACATATACACATATCTCACCCACCACTTTAATAAGATGCCATATTTAAAATGTCAGAGCCCTCACTTATTATCTTGCCATAGCAAACGCTGCTGCTTCAGTGCCCATATTGCAGCCAAGTCTGATACAGTTATTACTGCTGCTCGCCATCGGCCCCACATCCATCCCTGCATCCACCTAATTCAACAAGCAAATGGAAACATACCATTGTAAGTACTGATTAATAGGGAATCAGGCTGCATTCCAGCAAATAAATAAAACAATCAGTGAGCAGCAGTTGGATGGATCAGCTGACTGTCCTGAACCCCAACTATTCAACACACACAGACACACTCAATTACCCACTCTCTTTCCTCCATTCTCCATTTCTACCTTATCTGGATAAACTAAATGAACTCAATAATTAAATTCAGTAATTAATTTTCACAACTGACATCAGGCACCAGCCTAAGGGACGCATCTATTTTTCTCCCCAGATCAACAGAATGAAAACAAACTAAAACAAAAAGTAAAACAAAAAGGTTAAAAAGTAATTAGTGTGTGGTGGTGTATGTTTGAGGCAGTTTTCAATTGATTGCAGCATTGATCTGGACAAATTAGAGTTGTGGTAGAGCCCAAATTGCAAAAGGCATCTCACTGCTCCTTGACTGCTGGGCTTTTTGCTTCCTCTCAGTGATCTGTCCTGATCTCTTTCCACTCTCTCTCTCAAACACTCACAACGGCAGTTCTCATGCAGTAGAAGCCTACAAGCATCTGCTTAAAAGCATTAGAGAGAGCCATTTGTTGAAGTAAGGTTGATGTTAGTGTCAAGTAGGATTAACCTTAAAATGTCTTTTGAAAAATGTGCCATAGCAGTGGATCGTTATCTACTTGGTGTGTACTTATGAAATTTACATCATGCTTGGCTTAATATTTTAAATTAAATGGCAAGCAATATGTGTGTAGGTCTGTTTTTATGCTGTTCAGGACATAGTGGCTTTATCTGGTTTACCACATCACTGTTGTGATGAGTTCCCCATTTTCTTTGTGGAAATGGAAATAATGGAATGGAAATAATATTCAACACTATCTTATCTTTTCCGTGTTCTTACATCTATTTTTTGTAGGCTTGCACAGTCTATACAGTCACACATCCTGGGTGGCATGTAGACTGTTGTGGAGAATAATTTTGGTTCTAACAGTCTCACTTTCTCGTAGTAACCAACAATTGCTTCTGGCAAAACATTTTCACCACAAAGTCCATTTAGCATCCGTTCTGAGCTTTTGATCATAGCACACAATCTCTCACAGCAGATAGTTTGCCCTCTCGCTATTTTGTTGGGAAGATACAGCTTCAACATCAAGAATTAAATTCCAGTCTCAAACTCATTAATTTCAATGATCAGTTAACTTCTCTATTTATGATTGATTGCTTTTTCCTTTTGACTGGTCCTGAAAATATCATAATTTTTTTTTTTAAAGTGCTGATCACAGCTGGGGATCTATACTCAAATCCTCGCATTTGATAAACTGGAATCAATAAATATTTAACATTTTTTCTCTATATATAACTCAAATGAGCAGATTAAAATTTGTTTAATTTTTTGTTATTTGAATACTTGACACAATACAATTAGCTGATTAATCAAATAATTGCTTCATTACTGCCATAGATGGTTTTCACTTTTCAGTATTATCACAAAGTTCATCATGTTACAGACCAACACAGGCCAACATCAGCTATTGTTACCATTTCAGGATGCTCATAGTCATAAATAGCCTGACATCGCCATACCAGTTCACAAAACCAAATAAGTCTAAAACATCTCAGTTCATTTTTGATTTCCAAGGGGTGTTATTGATGGCTTTAGACCAAAATACCTCTGAATGTAATTGGATAGACCTACAATCAATCAGAGCAATAAAATGTGACATAGTTTTGAGCTCAGACAAATGTAGACAGACTGCAGTATGCAGAGATGAGCTGTGATGCTGTAGCCTCAAAATGTCTCTGAACAAGCGTTGGTGTTTTTGACACCAGAATTTGAAAATACGGTTTCAACAGAAAGTTTCATATCAGCTACAGCCATCGTGGTTGTTTTGGAAAATGCCTCAACAGCCCTCCTCTTCACTAAGGTAGGTTTATGCTCACAAAGTGTCCCCGGCGCGAGGATGCGTGAGCCACAAATGACATCATCACATATTATGTGTAAAGCGCCAAGGCTCTGCAAGTTATCAGTCATCGTATCAAACCCACCCCATTGGTTTCGATTGGCCCAAACTGAGCCAGTTTTGCTGGAAGTCTGTCTGAGCGGGAGTGGGACCAGATGTATCTGTCAGACCAAATAAAACATGAGCGTGCCGATTGGTGTGGTTCCCAGGTTAAGTCATAAGCCTAATTGTTAGCCAACTCTGTTTGAATCTATGATGATTACTCTGTCTGCATCTGTAATGAAGAAGTAGAGTTAATTTGGGGAGTCAGGACAAAAGAGGCTGAGTAGCCCAAGTGAAAGAGTCATGCATAAATTCAGCTGCACAGACAGCATCTGTAATTTGGCCATCAAATTGCAGGCAGAAAAGCACAAGGAGACCTTAGTTCTTTCTGGCTTTTAGGTGAGATAAATACAAGCAATTATCTAATGATCTTTCAAATAGCTTCCTTAGACCACAAGTTTTAGCTGTTTGATCAATGCGACCTATGTACCCTTAGAGAAACTACATAATACAGAAACACAGCACAGCTTCTCCCCTTGCCTGACTTGTGTATTGATCTGCAGGGAAGTGCGCGGCTTGCAGAGTGTGAGCTGAAATTACTCAAATGCTGCAACAACACTCTACAAACAGAGCATTGCTGATCTTCCGAGGCAGAACTAGTCCAACAGTTGTTGAGGCAGAAAGATGGCAGTGACAGAACATGATCACAGTGTTCAACTCCTAATGAGAGTGCCTCATTTTCATGAAAAATTAATAGGCTTCGTCAACAGAGTGGAGTGATAGACATATATACATTTATGTCAGGCTGTCAGAGTTACTAGCCCTGCATTTTGAATGTGCACGAACATGTGGGCAGGTATTGATTGATAAATGGCAGCAAAAAGAGTCCATCTTTTACTCTCGGTATGCAAAAATACACAGATTTTTCTTGATCTCTCTTGCTTTGATTTGCCTTATTGCCTCCTGTTAAGATGGTGACACTTTCTAGAAATGTTTTTTAAACCATGGAAACTGCACTGGGAACAGGTCATAACAGCTTTATACTTGCTCATTTGCAGACCAGCCTAAAATGGAGTATGCCATATACAGGTGTATATACTATATATGGTATTGTACTGTTTAAACCCTTGTGAAGCACAACCTTCTCTCTGTGACTCATCTGTGAATGCTGAATGTTGTTATTGTTCAGAAAAATTGGAGTAATATCTTATTCTTATTTTTTGTCTTTATCCTAATGCCAAGGTACTTCTTGTTGTTTAACTATTGACCAAGAGGGGCTAGCATGTTGTATTATGCGTTTATATCTGCTATTCCCACAAGGACAGCTAAAACGTGCCCAAAGAATACAGAGTGTGAACCTCATGTCAACAAGGTAGAAAGGCCAGCCTTTCAAGAGAAGTTTTGCTTTCAAGCACACCAGTGGTTCAGAGATGTATGTGTAAGGCCAAAAGAGAGTTCAAAGCTGAAGTTCAAAGTGCTACTCTAAGATACAAAGACAAAACTGAAGGGGAATTTCAGAGCAAGAAGCTGAGCTCGGTTTGGTATGCGTGGGCTGATAAGAAATGCATGTCAAGGCAAGTTAGCTTGTATAGATAATCAAATGCACACATTTGTGAATACACCATACCAGAAAGCATCTTGTTTGCAAGTCCATATCTTGCATATGTGTACTATTCTAATGAGAAAGCATTTGATCTGTTTTGTATCTGTCTCTGCATTTAAGCAGTTCACTGTATCATAGTAAATGATAGATTGCATGAGCACTGTGTCTTTGACCTTCTGGTTAGATGCTTCCGTTTGTGGTGTAAAGATGAGCTTATAATACTGTTGTACATTGCTCAGGAACGCATCACTTGATACTTGAAAGCTTTAAACTGAAATGAAAGTAAGTATTGTTGTCCAATGCCCTAGAGAGAGAGAAAAAATGTCTATAAAACTTTTTAATTTAATTTAACTTCATTTCATTAAACTCCATTATACCTCATCGTAGTGCATGATGGTATATACAGCAGTCCTCACAGAAGCTGATGTATGATGTCACAGCCTCTGTGTACTCATCCACTTCTTAGATGACCTCACAACAGGTTTACAGAGCTTTAACTTCTGCCTGTATGAAGGAATCAGGTGGACGGTGTTGTGGTCAGAGTGGCCCAGTGCAGCGCGGGGGATGGCGTGCTAGGCGTTGTTAACAGTTGTGTAACAGTGATCCAGGATATTCTTCTCTCACATTTTATAAACTGTTTGTATTTGGGGAGTTCATGGGTGAAGTTACCTTTGTTAAAGTCGCCAAGGACAATAACTAAGGAGTCCGCTCCACACACAGTAGCCTATCTGGTCGGCGAGCGTGCGCTGTAGCCTACCTCCTGCACGTTGGCCTGCGGTGGGATGTAAACACCGACCAGAATGAATGAAGCAAACTCACGGGGGGAGTAAAAAGGTTTGCAGTTGATGAAAAAAAGATTCCAGATCAGGAGAGCAGTGCTGCTGGATCACTGTCACGTCATTACACCAGCCACTGTTAGTGTAAAAACAGATACCTCCACCTTTAGTTTTGCCGGAGAGTTCCGTGTTACGATCCGCTCAAGAGTTGGAAGCCTGCCAGCTGCAGCGCAGAGTCCGGTATCGATCCACACAGCCACGTCTCCGTGAAGCACAAAACTGCAGGTGTAGAAAGTCTCCGTTTTTCACCATCAGTAGCTGAAGTTCATCCAGTTTACTGGCCAGCGAACGCACGTTGGAGAGAAATATACCTGCATGGCAGCGGTGTGCGGTGTCCGCGTTGGCGGAGACGCACAAGCGCACCGGCACGTTTCCCCCTCCTCCGGTGTTTCACTGCACGAGCAAAGGTGAGGGCACCTTTGGCCAAAAAGCCCAATAAATCCACTGAAGACTCGAGAAAAGTGGGATAAAAATCCGCTGGAGTTGTTCCCCTGACAAAAAAAGCCTTACAGCGTCACTGGCCCGAGCGGGCCTGTGACCTGTCAGTCAACTTGCCCGACATACTTTTTGATTAGCCCCGGGCCATCGGGCCATGGGTTATGTTTGAACCCTGTGCATGTTCTCCCAGTATCAGTGTGGGTTTTTTCTGGGTTCTCAGGCTTCGTCCCACAGTCCTAAGGCATGCTGGCTAGGTTAATTGATGACTCTAAAATGGCCGTAGGTGTGAATGTGAACATGAATAGCTGTCTGTCTTTATGTGTCAGCCCTGTGATAGTCTGGCAATCTGTCCAGGGTGTACCCTGTGTTGGGATTCACAGGACCACAGATGATTTGTCATTTGTTAAGGTCTAATCTGGATATGCGAAGGCTTTTCCTCTGGTTCTTGCCATCTGAAATGGGGCCTGAGACTGCATGTTCTTTGTTCGTCAAATAAAGGACAGCCATTTGGCACCCTTCTTCACAGGATGCCTCACAGTCAAACCCAAGTAAGAGACCAGTCTTTAAACTTGCTTGGGCACTACTGTCGCAGTGACTTGACTCTGTGATGTCACCAAGCCAACTCAGGGAGATGCCCCTACTTTCCATTGCTCTCTTTCTCCTGAGCCTCTGACATGCTCTCCTTTACTGAAGCTCTGAAGGGGACTCTGCCTCTCTGCTCCTTAACGTCCATAGAGGTAGGACCTGCTACGCCCTTCACCTGTTCTCTTACCTCTGCATGCTCACAGCAGGAGCTGCAGCTTCGCTCTCAATGTGGCCTGCTTCCAGCAGACACAGAACCCGAAGACCAGACAAGTCAGTGTGCCAAACACAAGGTTTGCAACTAACTTTCCAGCAACAAGTAGAACCAAGTTGAGTCAGCACCAGACTTCTAACTCTGCAAGGATATCGGATCCCCTCGAATACTCCTCGGATCTCCAGTCGTCAACTGCCGGCTAACAAAAGCTGCACAAAGCAAGTTTTTCCTTTATTCAAGGATTGGTCATGGATCAACAGGGCATACTGTAGCATTATTACAGTTGTTTCGGCCAAGTAAGACTGTTTAACTTTGTTTAACCTCCCCCAGCCTGAAGCCATCTTTGATTCAGCCATCTGATAATTTTCTGTTATCAGCCATTTTGTTTTCTAGGCCAAACAGCCTTTGTTTCAACCACACACACCTATTGTCTCTCTCTCTGTCTCTCTGTCTCTGTCTCTTTGTCTCTGTCTGTCTGTCTGTCTCTCTCACTCACTCACTCACGCACGCACGCTCGCACTCACGCACGCACGCACGCACGCACGCACGCAGGCAGGCAGGCAGGCACACACACACACACACACACACACACACACACACACACACACACTCATACAAACCTGTGCTTGTATATAGTGACAAGTTAGAATTTGTGTGTTTTGTTTTGCTTTGCTTTCTTGTGAATAAATACTTTTGGAATCGTACCTGCTTTCTGTTAAATATTGCACAAGAATGAATGAATAGTCATCCTTTCCTTTGTCAAGAAATCTGAGTGCCAAATTGATAGTTTATTGTATTTTATGAGACATTATTTAACCCTTAACAGCAAAAGTGGTTATGGATAATGAATGAATAAATAATACTCGGAGACCTCTAGTAATCTGTAATAATTGGGGTGGTCATCTGTGATCTCAATCCCTTGTGAATCTGCCATGTACATAATTTGTCAAGTAAAAATTCCACCACAAATTACCTACCATATTTCACTAAACATGAAAGATATTGTGATAATATTAGCCCCGTATGAATTGGCAGCTTGGTGATTTGGGGTTGTTTAAAGTTTTTTTTGTTTTCTCTGTGCCTCTTCTCTGCCTCTTTACTGGTTGAGAATTATGGAGGCTGTGCTGGCTATTGTAGATGAAATGCATGGACACCCGTTTGCATAAAGATCACACTTAAAACAATCAGAAGAACAAAATCTTGAAAGATGATAAGATAGATGGCATGAAAATAAGTAACAGAATCTTTTGTTTGTTTAACCCACATTAAAGAGAACGAAAAGGAAGTTAACAAGGTACATCTCTGCTAGTGGTGCTGTGTAGTGTTTCTGTATTGTAAAGAGTGGAGTTGAAAATGACTGAGAGCATCATATCCGCGGGTTAATGTCAGTAAATTCAAGTAAAATACAGACTTTGCTTATTCCCCACAAATGTACCACACAAAACACTAACATGATCACATGAGGTCCCCAGGCAGTACTAGTCCCATGGGTATAGGGGTTAAAAAGTATGCTTTTCCTCATTTTTGACATATATGTCATGTTACAATGTCAGATGTTCATAAAACATTTGCAGGTTTGTTACACCCGCAAATGTAATAACAGCCCACAAACGTAATACAAATCTGCAGCTTTGAATGTAATAATCCCGCAAATGTAATAAATTTCCCACAAACGTAATAGCAGCTGCCTACTACAAACGTAACACACAATTTTCCGCAAATGTAATAACTATTACATTTGCAGGAAATTATTACATATGTGGGAAGGTGAAAATCTAAACTGTAATAACTTCCCACAAATGTAATATGAGACTGAATAATGATCTTTGTGGTTGTTGTTGTTTGTTTGTTGACTTATACACCTGCCAATAGTGATGCGTGTGTTGACAAGCAACTCGCAGGTCGGGTGGGGCGGGTCAGAAAGTGATAGAGCAGCGTTCTGAGTAAGTTAGAAATAACTTACAGAAACACACATACACACACACACACGCACTGGTCATTCCTTGTCAGTTCACAGAATTACTCTGTGGCAGCAAATATGTCGTTTAATTGGATTTATTTTATTTTCTTCTGCCTCTTGTTAATACGGATTTCTCTGTTTACTTATACACCTGCCAATAGTGATGCGTGTGTTGACAAGCAACCCGCAAGTTTTTGGCTTTTGATATGCAGACATATTTTAATTAAATGGTTCAAACATAGGCTACATAAGCCACCAACATAGGCTCGTAGCCCTAGCCCTTAAAATCATATGAGCATTTTCAGCAGATAAATGTGAAAACAGCCTTTGAGTGTCAAGTTCTGCACATACATCATTCTGCACAGTGAGGCTCAAACATTCATCTGTAGGAACAAAACATTCATCTGTAGGAACAAGAAGAAAACATTTTTGAGTGGAGGAGGATTAAGTTATTGTAAACCGTGGTTTTTAAAACCTTACAACCGGCACCTGACCCCCTATGAGAGCCAACCCATCCCAAAGATCATTATTCAGTCTCATATTACATTTGTGGGAAGTTATTACAGTTTAGATTTTCACCTTCCCACATATGTAATAATTTCCTGCAAATGTAATAGTTACTACATTTGCGGAAAATTGTGTGTTACGTTTGTGGTAGGCAGCTGCTATTACGTTTGTGGGAAATTTATTACATTTGCGGGATTATTACATTCAAAGCTGCAGATTTGTATTACATTTGTGGTTTATTACGTTTGTGGGCTGTTATTACGTTTGCGGGTATAACAAGGTTTTCAAATAATGAGGTGAACATATGTAAAAGTATGCCCTGAGAGCAAAAACATTCAGACCATTCTGAATACTCTGTCTCCAATATTTTTTACCGACTTATAAAACAAGCTGACGTCAGCCCGTTGCGGATTTCTTTATATAATCAGCTCCTCCAGGTGTGCCATTGCAAGTGTTTACATTACGTAGCCTACACTGCTACATAAAGCTACATGCGAATGCCAGGGAAACATGACATCTTGGTGGCTGATGTTGTTAATTTTTTCCCAATTTTGCCGGGACATATCTGGTTGTGTTTAGAAGCTTCTATTGGTGATTTTGCAAGGTAGAAAGTGCCAATATTCACCATTACAGTCATACCCTGGTTGCACTTCCCCGGAGAGAGCGAGATGCAGAAGTCCCAAGAAACTGACCAATCAGGGCATACTGGGCTTTTTTGGGAGGGGGCATAAAGAGACAGGCACTACAATGGATCATCTCAGACAGAGGGTGAATATAGATGTTCCAGTACAGACAGGATGAGGGAACTAGTGTTTTTTAGACCATTAAAGCATGTAAACGTGTTCTATGAGGAATCTTAAATACAGCAATAACTTGAAAAAAGAGGCCTCCTTTAGGCTGCTCTCAAGGATGCAGCCTTTTCCCTTGTCCCTTATCCATTGATTTAGAAGCAAGCAACAAACATACACAGCCTTCACATTTGATAAGTGTTAAGTCATACTGAATGTCCTCCATGATGGTTATGGACACAAGTCATCAACACAACCAAGAACATGAGTGCAGTGTGACGAACTTCTCCTGTCAACTGTGTCTTATTTTCCTGAGGATATCACTGGAAAAGGGAGATAGTTTTCACAACCTCCACCGTACTTCACATTCTCACACTGTCACTTTGAAAGTTTTTAAATTGCAGGTACTCTATGATGGAGGGTGTGATGGAGGATGAGTGATGTGGGTGGTCAGAAGTCTGTGATGTTGGTGGGAAACTTTATGTCTTAACTGTGTGTTCATGTGAGGTATGGTGGTTACCAGGATGGTATCTTAAAGTGCATTTTTAATGTTATTTTGAATTTTACCCTGCAGTAGTTCTGTATGCTGCTCCTCAGAACTCTGCTGGTTTGCATTTTTGCAGCTGGTCAGGGATTGATTAACACCTGGGGCTCACAGTGAAAGCAATTAACTCGCTGGTGTGATGAGAAACTGGCAATGCTATGTTTAGTAAAGATACCTCGAACATCAAACACATGGCATTTAACGTATGAGTATTTTTCTGGTACATGGAGTCTGTTCACTATGTTGGAAACCACTTCAAGCTGTCAGTATTGTGCGCCTGGGATCACAGCTGAGAACCACTTACCTTATGAAAAAGTCACAGTTAGGACTCTTGCGGCTGCAGTTGTAAACATTTGATGAAAGTCTTTTTGCTCACAGTGTGCAACACAACCACTGGTCCAGCCATCGCTCAGCAGATTGAAAAAAGCCATGGCATGCTATATTGACCACATCAGACTGAAGAAATGGCACAAAATCCCTGGCTAACATGGCCAGAAGTGTGGCTTTTGAGGCTGCTGATTATGGTTCATGCAGTAGGATTTATCCAGAAGGTCTTCAGTGCTTCCACTCTGGAGTTGTTGCTTATAACTTTGTTTCTTAACCATTTTCCCCCTTGTTTTTAATTCCACTGGGAAAAAAAAAAAAAAAAAAAAACTAAATTAGAAATGACACTGATGAGATTTATTTGTTTGGTTTCTAAATGCAATTGCTTGTGACACACTTAGGATTCATATTTTAGTTTTAAGTTTTAAGTTTAAGTTTATTTACTTTATTAATCCCCCTGAGGGGAAATTCAGTGTTTTCACTCTTGCTTGTCAATTACACACAGGTCCGAAAGACACACACATGCACAAACAGGACCTATACATGCACAAAGTGGAGAGATGTCAGAGTGAGGGGGCTGCCCTTGGTGAGCGGTTGGGGGGTTCGGTGCCTTGCTCAAGGGTACCTCGGCAGTGCCCAGGAGGTGAACTGGCACCTCTCCAGCCACCAGTCCGCGCTCCATATTTTGGTCCGGACGGGGACTCGAACATGCGACCCTCCGGTTCCCAACCCAAGTCCCTATGGACTGAGCTACTGCCGCCCAATCAATATTTTGATGTGGGTATTGCAGTGTGTTCCCATAGGAGCATCTTGGTTTTACCCGATGATGCACTGAGTTACTGTTTGCAAGTAAAGTAAATGGAATTGATTTGAAACATTGACAAAACATTGTCAAATGTATCTCATTTTCACCTTTATAGCCAAGTGTCAGGACACATATCCTCCCACAGAGAAGTGTAGGGAATATGTTGATTGTGTATTTGTTTGTGTTTTCTCAGATATCGGACATTCGTCTCAGAGGACGCAGGCCCCAACACGCTGGTTGCCACGGTGCTGGCGAAGGACCCAGATGGGGATGGGATCACGTACAAAATCACTACAGGAAATGAGGAGGGCAACTTTATCATTGACAGCCAAAAAGGTTAGACATTTTGGATTTTTTTAACAACTGTTCTTTGTTTATTTTGTTGTTTTTGTTTGTATCTGCATATTGGTTCTCACTCAGTTAAGTATTGATGGATTTCAGTTGTTATTATTACTAGTTAGTTATAAATGTACTCCCCTTTCCACCACATTACAAGCACAGCAATACACATCCTCATGTGCATGCCATGTACAAATGGCTGAGGAGGGTTTTCTGGGATTAGACTAATGAGGGACAGCATGGTGAGAGAGTGTCCCTATCAAATAAGGACACATGAAAACAAAAACAAACAAAAACAAAAGAAAAATAGATAAAAGAAAGGAAAAAAATAATTAGGATTGGATAAATTAAAAAAACTAATAAAACTCTTGCCTGACTTATCTGTCCTGACCTGTACAGGTTCAACCCTGATGCACTTTTCTCTTTTTTTTTCCCATAGTTATTTTCGCCCTGCTTTACTCTCTGCCCTTCTTGCTATATTTACGTACACCATATAAATGTAAAAGCTCTGCAGTTTGCCAAGTGTGCCTCAGAGCATCTTGAAAATATGCTTCATATAGTGTGTATAGTATAGTTTTATGTCCTTTGCCATATCCCCTATTCTGTGGGCGACAATGCCTCACCAGTCTGCCTCTTACTGCAAGAGGCTTTGTCAAGGATATTTAAATTCTGACAGGTCATGTCATGGAGACATTAGAATAATCAGCCAAAGTGTGAGGAGCGTTTCCACGGTGTCTTTGTAACAGAATACCATCTGAGGTTTATAGTCACACATCTCAACTTCCTCTGAGGCAGGCGCAGCAATGCCAGAAGCAATGTGAAATAGGAAACTGTGTAAATGATGTTGTGTCTGTGTGCGAGTGTGTGTTAGCAAGAGAGAGAGAGATAAATGGGGGGGCAATTTCATAGTGGTTTGACCCCTTTGTAAATTGCAACCCCCTCTGAATCTGCATATCGTATTATAGGGTAATACGATGACTTTTACAAATTCAATTACTCAGAACTTCAAGGCACAATTTCCTCTGTTCACCAGCAATGACATTCACTGTCAGCTGATAGTGGCGGTCATTTTATCGAGCAGGGAGAAGACTTGTAGCTTAAAACTGGATTCCATCAGCTATCAGATGATGAGCGCAGACTTGCTTTGCCATTTATATCTTTTGGCTCTCATATGCATTTACTCGCATTGACCAATTTCTGCCCGTCATCGCTCATTAAAGGTGAACTATTTATTTCAAGTTTGCTTTCTCAGACTGACGAGCTTTGTATTGAAGTTCAGTGTATGTCTGGATTTTGGACATTTTCTGATTTGCCTGCTAAACTTGCATTGATTACTCCATGTGCATACTGTCTAGCTGCTATTTGGATACCAGTGTTATTTATTCACATTATTGGCATTCGGATTAATCCATTGACTTTTTTTTCTTTTTAAGTAACTGATTAATGGTTTATTAACTAAACCAATAATTGACTACTGTACTGATGACCTAGTTCAGTCCAAAATCAATATAATGTTGTTGTGGCTGTAATGGGGATTGATAAAGAAAGATGCAGCAGAGATAGGCTGTAGATTTATGCATTTACATTTTAGCCTTTTTTCTTTGTCTAAACATAATTATAAGATAATTGATACAATTTCCCAGAGTTCATGGTGTCTCCAAAAAGTCTTAAGTGGATTGCTGCTTAAAATGTCCATGACCATGAGAAATTTTACTGTACATTACACTACTGTACATAACTGTACAGGAAGAGTCACCTCAAAATGAATGCATACATCCATTATTTATCTCATTATTTTTATTTTTTTGTGTGTGTGCTGATAGTTGGAATTTGTGGATAGTGTTTGTCCTAATATTGTGAGTTGACTTCCCCCTTCATTTTCTCAAAAACTGCACTGCAAAATCACATAAAATTTCATTAGGTCATAGTCGGGGTCAGTCTAAACAGGACTCCATAGAAATGAAAGGCTTTTTTTGTAAATGGCGTTTTAAATATGAACCAATAACAGACATTATTATTACACCAGACATGCTTTTTTTGGATGCTTCATGTTCCCTTTACCTAAAACCACTGCTTTAAAGAAAAATGTAATGTATAGGCTTATACAGGCTTAAATGTCCACTACATTTAACCCAGATTACCAGTAGAATCAGTTTCTAAAATAAATTAAGAACAGCAGTTATTCAGAAAGAAATTAGTTCAGGTTACATATGATATTCTGTATGTGAAGGGTCATTATATTTGTCGTGCTTACTTTGGTAATACTTCACTTTGCACTAGCAGTATTGTTCAGTTACATATACTCGCATTTGTCTATTTTACTAACTCTGCTTTATTCATTTACTGGTGAGGTGACATTATCAATGTGAGAGAACTATTAACTTTTTCATACGCTTTAGTAAAGCCCATGTATGAATTACAACAGTTATTATACATGCAACAAAGAAGAGATGAGAAAGAGGAAGACAACACAAATCTATCTATCAAATCTACGACAGTACATGTATTTATTAAGTACACCTAAGTAATGATGGATCTACAGTACAACAACAGACAACCAGTCATAATCACACATGCAGGCACACAGAGGGCAGTGAGCCTAATACAGATGCGCAAAAAGGCACTACACAATTTGTCCGCCTCAAAGTGTGTGAGCCAAAGTGTGACACCATAATGCCTGTAATATGATCCAGTATCTTGTTTCAAAGAGCCCAATATTTGGTCATTAAAACTATTTTATGATTCTCATAATGGAAGGCGAGCACGTTGGATTCCACCCACCCTCTCCATCCCACCTCATTCTCTCTCTGCTACTGATGAAAATCGTTTATTGCCTCTTCTCCCCTCTCGTTGCCCCCTCCCTAACTCATCCTAAATGTCCGACAATCATTCAACCGATTGTTTTCCTCCCTTCCAGCAGAAGCAGCCCTGCTGGCCTCCCTCTCCATGTTAATTTGCCTGTAACTCACCCCAGAATACAGTGTGTTTCCCTGAGATTTAAGGTGCCCATTAGGATCTGAGCAGGCCGGTCAATAGGATGATCACGCTCTTCCTATTAAAACCCATAAATACAGAAACACCCACTCTCCCTCCTCCAAGGGGAGGAAGTATTTACTGACAGCTAAGGGGAAATGTTGGCACTAATAAACGGGCTTCGATCATTTCCTTTTTTTCTTAGCTAAGTTTTATGGCATTTCGGAAAAGACTACTTCCTTGAGAGGGAGGCAGTGGGTGAGTTTGTTTTCAGTGAAGACTCCGAGATAACCTGTGATGGGGCAGCATAAGTCCTCCTGTTGTCTGGCTTTATTTCTATTATGTAGGCTTTCCTCCTGAACTGCTCGCCTCCATCTATTGTGTTTGGTCTGATGTGTTGACCTATGTCTGATCCTGCTTTATGTAACAAACCCACATTATTTTGCCCTCATTCTTCTCCCTGCTTCCCTCTGGCAAATATATTGTTATTCTCTTTTTCTCTCTTTCACTATTCCCTTTCTTCATTTAAAGCTCCTTTTTTGTCACTCTTTCTCTCATCCCTCCTCTTCACTTTCCCCGTTCCTCTCCCAGCTCCAGTCTCCAGTTGGCATGATGTTGACTGGAGGAAGCACTCCCTCCGACCCTCTCCTCCCACACCCCAGCTCCCCCACCCTACTTTCTCCCCAGTCCTCTGTGTTGTCTCTCACCCATCCCATGCTTCATCCTTCTACTTCCTCCCTCCTGGCTGCTTTCATGTGAAGTGACGGCTGCTCGCTGACCCCCGAGGAAACATCTTCTCCATCTCTGATGAGCGATGATATGAGCTGGCCCTGTTAGCAGCAACACCCACACATACAGAAACATTTGTAGACATGGAAAAATCTCTCTTACACTGTATATAGGCATACATGTAAGTGCACACACGGGTATGTACAGACAAAAGCCAGCGCTCGACAGTGCAAGCGTTTCACTCGCATTTGCGACTAAAAATAGGTGTGTGCGAACTGTAAAAAATATTTAGGGGCACATGTGCGCATAAAAAAATCAGCCAAAGCAGCCTATATTTTTGTCAATAAAAAAATATGATAATCTAACCGTAAATGTTGGAGGAACTCCAGCCGCCTTCCCTCTTCCCTCTTACCCGTGTGACACGGTTATGGGCGGTTTTCCAAGCCACTGTCTGCACAATGAATATAAGTCCCACTGTCGGCTGGGTGGGAATAAGTCAAAGTGTGGCGGAGAAGAGGGACCAGGGATGGTTTTTGCTATGGGCAATGTGGGCAACCGCCCAGGGCGCAATCTGTGTGAGGGTGCACGAGCGCCCTCCAAAAAAAAACCAACCAAAAAACAAACAAAACTTGTCAGTGATGTATTATAGAAAAGTGATTTATCTTTTTATAAATAACAAAAGGCACATCTGTCTTAGCCTGGTTCCAGACCATAGACCCCGCCCACTCAACTGAGTAGGCTTGCATCTCTGGTCTGGCATACTGCAATGAATTTATCTCGTCCAAAAGATGGAAGGACCAATTAACACCGGGGGTGGGGGCGGGTCTAGCGATTAGCCAATCAGTGCCACGCTGATGTCAAGCTGTGCGCCGGTGGGTAACTGGTGGGGATAGCAACAATGGCGACTGCTACAGATCCTACAGACCACATTAATGATGCTACTGAGGTATTTCGCCACTACTCGCGTTAATGGAGGACCAAATTAAGGAAGCTGCTAAACTGGATTTAACGGCGATGCAGCTGGGCGTGCACGACGACGGAGACATTTTAAACGGGCAATGCTCGCTTGTTTTCGGCACCCCCGAGGCATGGATACTAATGACGTCAGATTCTGGGTGAGTCGTTGATCTCTACTGATTGGTTAGGGAAAAATCAAATTCCCTCCCCCTTGTAAATCGCCTTCAATGGAGGCGATGTCAGACTTAAGGTTCTGGGAGCTTCAGTCTGACACTCAGGCTACATCTGCCTCATTTTTGCCGTGGTATCGTGATACTACTCAGAGCCGTGATACTTTCACTGGTATCGTACCGTGGGGGGTGGGGAGCGGAGGGATGGTTTGCCCAGGGCGTAAAACTAGCCAGGACCGCCTCTGAGAGGGACCGAGAAAAGCAGCGGACCTCCGGGGAAGCCTGCTCCGTTCTCCCCACAGTTAGGGACCGTTCGCCACAGTACCGCTGCTGGGCAGGGTGGAAATAAGTCCTGCAGAGTTTCAGAGGACCTGGAGAATGTTTTAGGATAGTAATAATATTATATAAGATAATGATAATGCAAAGATAATATATACAGGGGTTAAAGTTCTCCAGCACAGCGCCAGATTTCCGGCGTGGCGAAGTTTCTGTCCGGCACGGGCAGAAGTGCTCTACAGTGCGAGCATTTCACTCACATTTGCTCCTAAAAATATATATATGTGCGAACTGGGAAAATGATTTAGGCGCACAGTGTGCGAGTAAACACAACCTACATAATCGCCACTGGACGTGTTTTCATCGATAACCGATCAACTAAATGTATTTTTAAAACTTTGGCTCTGATACAGCCGTCTCCCTCCCTGCCTGCAGTCCCCACTGCACTGGGCTTTGTAACAAATGTCCCGCCTACAGCCCCCTCTGATTGGTTACACGGCACAATTGATAGCCAATAAACACTGACACCTGTGCATGCTTTCACATCATGTCACATTGAGACACAGAGCACAGACAGAGCAGGAGAGGCTCCGGTAAGCCAGCGGTAATTTTGAAGGTAAGGTAAACCAGACGGAAATGAAAGTTGCAATAAAAATCCTCTATGCTGAAGTTTTAAAGTCACCACCACAACATTATATGATCCATTTCAATGATGACATGCTTGCCCAGAGGCGAAATTTCGACGTAACTGCCTGTTTAATTCACATCAAGCGTGATACAATTTTGCAAACAGCCTAAATGATTTAGCTTCTAAATATAAATAGCACCAAGGCAAAAAAGAGATGTAGGAGCTATAAGTCAAAAAGTCTGGTAACCACTGAAAGTTTAATCTTTATTTATAAACTCATTATGCTATAAAAGTTTAATCTGGAAAGTAACAACTAAAGCTATAATCTTTTTGTTCGTTTTGATAATAAACACGTTCCTTTGCAACAACTACATTTCTATTTCTTCATTTTGTGACCACAACACCAAGCCCCCCGCTCCGGAAAAGATTTCACATTTCAGGCACGCAAATCTTCTGTGCTCCACATTTCATGCACAAAATTTTTTCTTGCTTTAACCCCTGTATATATAAGATAATAACATTAAAGACAAAATTAATTTGCAAAACTTTTTCAAAACTTGATGATTTTACCCTTCTGTACATTTTGTATACAAATTCATTAAATAATTTTGCTTGTAAATGTCTATTTGCATCACGTTTATTATGGAAAACACATTATTTGATCAATTTACATTGTGTCCCTAAAGTTCTTTGTGCACTCCTTACTTTTTCAACTTAGGAGCACATGTGCTCCTTGGGAAAAAAGTTAGCGTCAAGCCCTGAAAGCATAAACAGGAAGAAACACATGCATTTACTGTATCTACAGAATTACACACAAAATGTGTATGTACAGATGGCATCTTTGCTTCTACTCAAATACAGACCACCACATACACCCAAAGACAGAGATGCATAGGGCCATAACCCATACTACAGGGACACATATCTCATAGATTAGAACAGACACTTACTGTATGCTTTGTTCTTGAAATGTCCTAAAACCTTTTTCATGTCCCATTTTCAACCACTTACCCAGCATGTGTTGCTCTCATCTAAGGCTTTTAGGCCCTATTAGATGTTTATGCCAACCAGAGGCAGAGTAAAGCAGGGATCGGACTACAGGGCGCCTCCGGTGCTCCCTGTATACTGTATGTGCCATAGCAAGCAGGCAGTAGCCTCTCTCTTGTGTCTGCCTGCTGCCTTTACTGAACTGGTCACATTTATCTGGCCTTCTGTCTCAATTCATTAAGCATGAGTGCACTCTGCGGCACTGTTGGAGCAGCGTGGGTGGAAAGAGGGATGTGTGGAAGAGTGCTTACACTCTTAATGCATCTTTGGTATGGATATGCATGTTTTTTCATTCTAATTCATGATTCTGTGGACCACGAGTCCAATTTCTGTTACTGGAAATCAAAAAAACCCCAACCACTACTACTATTTCTGTCCACCACTACTGATTTACCTAATGTTCGTCAAAACCTGGGCATTTAAACCAACGATTTACATTGCACACCAACAGAGTTGAGGTAAATGGCATTTAATTTGTGATGCTCAAAGCATTCAAAATTATATAAAAATTTACCAGCATGTCTTTCCAGAAACAGTGCCCCTGTTACTCTCAACAATTCCCAGAGCAGATTGTCAACAGTATAGCAACTGTTTCTTCATAACTAAGTGGTTTAGAAGTTTTCTAAGTGTTCACTGAGGTCTAGAGATAATCTAGCGTTCCATTCACCTTCACTTTGTTGGGTTGAAGGCAAATCAAACCCAATCTATTTTTTATTTTTTTTACCATGTTAGGGGCAAGGCTTTAGGGATGGTTAATGTTAGTTGGTCTGTTCACCACTTCGGCTCAGACTGATATATTTTATGTTTTATATATTATTTATTTTATAACTAGTGAATGGAGTCCTTCTCTTTTTTGCTTGGAACTGCCTCCTCCTCTCAGGCCCCTCTTTTTGTGGGGTCCACCATGGGTCTATCCTGTGTCCCCTCCTATTTACCATATACTATACTTTACCATATACTACTCCTTTGGCAAATCATACATAAACACAGTACAGATTTTCATTGCTGTGCAGATGATACAAAATTAAATGTCTCATTAAAGCCTGGCACCACCGATGTTTCTTGTCTTATGTCTTGCTTAATTGAAGTACAGAATCGGATGTTCAAAAACTGCCTGCAGCGGAATGACCCTAAATCAAGAATAGTTATAATTGTCCCAGCCCTACTGCCATGAAAATTAAAAAAAATGAGACTCATAATCTAGGTGTTATTTTTTACACAGTGCTGTCTTTGGATGCCCGGGTCACTAAAGTGGTGCAGTCTTGCTTTGTTCAACTGAGACACTTAACAGAGATCAGGTCATTTCTTTCCTCTACTGATTTAGAAAAGGTGATCAAAGCATTTGTGTCATCCAGACTTGGTTACTGCAATACTCCTTATACTGGCATCAGCAAGTGAAACATCCAAAGACTGCATCTCACACAAAACACTGCTGCCAGGCTTTTAAATTATACTAAGAGAAGCGACCACATCACATAGATCCATGCTGCCCTTCGCTGGTTACCTGTGAGTTTTAGAATTGATTTTTGGACTTTATTACTTGTTTTCAAAGCTTTGAATGGTCAGGCTCCTGTCTGTATCAGTGATCTGCTAATTCCTGTGAGCCTGATCGCTGCCTGAGATCCTCCAACAAGGCTCTTCTAATGGCTCCAAAATCGCAACTTGTCTCTAAAGGTGACCAAGCTTTTGCTATTTGGGCCCCTCAACTCTCTGTCTGGGGATTTCAGGCAGGCAGTCTCACTGACCTATTTTAAATCTCTCCTGAAAACTCACTTTAATTGTTTGGCTTTTTTTGATGGTATTTTTTGTTAGTTTTTATACTCTTTTATCCTGTTTTTTTTATCTTGTACATATTTAATAGATTTATTATTGTTTTTATTGTAAATCACTTTCTAACTTTGTTTTGAAACATGCTATACATATCAAGTTCTTATTATTTTTATTATTAGCATGGCTGTCTTAGTCTTGTTATTTACATGGATCAACCCTTTTATTTACAGAGCACCTATCAAGCAGTGTTCCAGCATCCTTAACACATACCATAAATGCACAAAAATAACATTTACTGTATATTTAGCACCTATTGTACCACCTACTATTCATAATAATGGCTTATAAAGATAAATTTGATGTCAACATTAATTGCAGTATTGGAATAATCTGCATTTAAACGGATGGGTAATTTATTTATATATTTATCTTTGTGGCAAATTTTTGTTGACCCAAGTCGGTTGCTCTTTCTGTAGCAGACAATTGTTCTATTTTTAGTCTCATTGTACCTCTGATTTATTATTTGTTTGTTTGTTTTTTCATTTTTTTTATTTATCATGATCTCTTGTTCGCCCATTCTACAATGCAACCCCTATCAGCCCCAGCCACGCACCATACAATGGCCTATTTAGATTTGGATAATGAGAAATTGGGAGCAAACCATCCAGGCTACTCTCATTTTGGAGTATGAGCAAATTGCTTTTTTCATTGTAGTAAAGGTGTCCAGGTGGGAGATTTGGCTTGAATACATCTAGCTGCTGAAATGGCCAAACCTTGACTGAAAGTCAGTATCACTAGTGTCCAATTAGTGTCCATAATTAAAAGCCTGGTCTACATGAAAGAAGGAGCAGAGTGAATTGCATATGCAGACTTAGTAGTTTGTGCTGACAGGGAAGTACAGCTAGAGTCAGGGTTTAAATGCAAAGAAATATGATGCAGCCTTTACTGCACAGGTTATCAGTGGGTTATGCCTCATACAGAACCATGCTGAAAGACTTAAATATAAATATCAATTATATATTGATATTGGCCTGGTTCTTAACAATTTTTATTGTGAAGCGTTTCTATCACTATAATTGATCATTTCCACTGAGTGAATATTTGACCCCGAGTAGGCAGCTGGCAAACTTCTTTATACCTCTACTATATTTCCTATTTTAAATATACTGTAAAGCTGAAGCATAGTAGGGACCATGGCCTTTACGTTAATAATGAAGGCAGCTCAGTTAACTACCTGTATATTCATGGAAGATACTGGCATAAAGGTCTACTCTGTTTAAAAGAGTGCCTGAGCACAATCAGAAAGCCATCTCATCTTGTTACCACTGTTCAAGGTATTACTGTATATACAAATGATAGCATAGTAAATGAATACAGTATGGGTTCAAATTAAAGGCGGTTGAAAGGTCTAGGAACAAATGGTGTCACATCTATATCTGCTCTTGCCAGGATATGAATATGCTTACATTTTGTAATCGTTCGCTTATTCTTTCATAGTGTCTTCCCTGTATTGAAATAATTTTTTCTCTATATACAAAGCAGCTTGTACAGCCTGAAATCCTGAGGCCTTTGGGAAGTTTGGCTTCTCATGTCGAATATTAAAAGAAAGGATTTTGTTGGCATCCGTTTGAATTGGTGAATTTTCTGGGCTTTCCACATGATTCAAACATACCAAGTTTGATCGGGTACCTATATTGCATGTTTATTTATTAACTTGGATCTCCATTAGTTACTGCCAGGGTAGGCCTGTTCATCTCTACTGTCATATATCAAATAAAGGTAAAAATGCCAAAAGGGTTTTGTTGGAAATTTTGTTAGAATTTTATCATGGCAAAACATAATGTGACTCAGTAGTGCGTATGGCCCCTGTGTGCATCTATGCACTCCCGATCTGTGCATGCTCCTGATGAGTTGGCAGATGGTGTCCTGGGGGATCTCCTCCCAGACCTGGATCAAGGCATCAGTGAGCTCCTGGACAGTTTGTGGCAGTACTTGGCGGCGTTGGATACACTGATAAATAACGTCCCATAGGTACTCAATTGGATTTAGGTCAGGGGAAAGAAAGGGCCAGTCAGTGGCCTTGATGCCTTCGTTATCCAGGAACTGCTTACACACTCCGCCACATGAGGCCGGGGATTGTCCTGCACCAGGAGGAACCCAGGTTTCCCTGCACCAACGTAAGGTCTGACAGTCGCTCTGAAGATTTCATCCCAGTATCTAATAGCAGTCAGGGTACTGTTGGCTATGACATGGAGGTCCATGTGACCCTCCAAGGATAGGCCTCCCCAGACCATCACTGACCCACCAAAACAGTCGTGCTGGACGAAGCAACGGGCAGCATAATTCACCACAGCATCTCCAGACTCTTTCACGCCTGTCACATGTGCTCAGTGTGAACTTGCTCTCATCTGTGAAGAGAACGGGGTGCCAAAGGCGGACCTGCCAATTCTGGTGTTCTGCGGTGCTGGGCTGTGAGTACAGGTCCCACAAGAGGACATCAGGCCCCCACCCTCGTGGAGTCTGTTTCTGACATTTTGGTCAGAAACATGCACACCAGTTGCCTGCTGGAGGTCATTTTGTAGGGTTCTGGCAGTCCTGTTCCTCCTCACACAAAGGAGCAGATTCCAGACCTGCTGCTGGGTTGATGTCCTTCTATGACTCTGTCCAGCTCTTCTCGTGTAATGGCCAGTCCCCTGATATCTCTTCTATGCTCTTGAGACTGTGTTAGGGGACACAGGGAACCGTCTTGCGACCGCATGTATGGACGTGCCATCCTGGGGATGCTGCGGGCTGCAGGTACCGCCTCATGCTACCAGTTGTGATAAGGACACTAGCAGAACAAAAAAACTAGAGCCGAATCAGTCAGGAAGGATAGGGAGAGAGCAATTGTCTGTGGCCATTACATGCTAAAACATTTTCGTTTTTGAGGGTTGTTTTGCTTTTGCCTCTCCATTGCACCTGCTGTCACTTTCATTTGCACCATAGCTTGTGAAACTGATTCACAGATTGATATCCCTGTGATGGTTGAATGTTCCCTTAATTTTTCTTAGCAGTATATTTTAGTATGATCAGCAAACTAAAAGTAATTTGTTATGTTGCCAGCTTCGGCTTGCTTAGTTTGATCTTTTTTCATATGTTAAAAAAATAATTGTTGGTTTTTCTCATGGACCTTTGTGGAAATATATAGTATATAAATATAAATTGTTCAGAAGCCTGGTACAGGTCCATGGCTCAGGGGAACATCTGCAGCGAACAACTGGATCGGGCACCAGCTTTGGCTTGCTTAGTTATACGGTTCTTCTGAGCTTTTATTTCTCATGTGTATACTTTTTTGGATGAACTATGAGGGGATATCAGTGTACTGTATCTGTATGTATCCAGTCCACCTCAGAGGTGAGGAAAAAGACCAACAAGTAGGATCTTGATCTGGGTCTGCTAAGCCAGATTTCCTGCAAGTTTCACAATGTACCAACATGGGCCTGGGAACAACAAACACACAAAAGCAAGGCACTAAGATAATGTATGTTTTTATTATATACCACAGCCTGGATGCCCACATAATTTAGCATGAACCATCTCTCTAAATGATTCATGGATTTCATCCTGTTTGTCATCCCCTTCTTTTGTGTGTCAGACTTGCATGGTTTCGGGGATCACAATTCTGTGCCATCAAAGTTTTAATGTAATGGTTTAAATATGCTGTCATAACTTTTTGGAGATTGAAGATTATAAAAATGTCAGATGCTGCAAGTTTTTAGGCTTTGTGGGCTAACCTAGATAGAGAGAGTCAAATTTTAAAGTGCTCCTACACCTAGGGCTGGGTGATTAAAGATAATGATAATTATCATGATATAATTCTCCTTGATAGAAACATAACAAATGTTCAATAAATATCCATTATACTTAAACCACGCAAACAATGGAAGAGGAGGACACTACTGCACCTTAAACATTATTTGCTACTCGCCATTTAACAGAAAAAGACAAGATCAGCCACCGTCCTCAAGCTAATGGGTATGGTAAAGTTATAACATTACAACAACGTTCAACACATTCATTAAGTTATTATCAGTATGATTGTTTTGATCGTGGATAACAGCGCTGGGCTACCCCAAGATTGAATTTTCCACATAACATTAGCTACAGTAGCTGTATGGGTAGTCGACTTATCTAATGCTAATGGTATGTTAGCAAGTCAACATTAGGTTAGCCGCAGCTATTTCATTAGAATGAAATGAAATAATGTGAATAATGTTAACACAGTTAAAACTTTAATTAACTTCTCCATTAACATGATTTTTGCCTGAATCGCGTAATTATTAATTCCCTGATATGCATTTTAAAATCTCCCATACATGATAAAAATGCTATCTCTACTTTAAGCAACCTGAGTTTAAGACACCAATTCTTTATCAGCAGATATTCATTCTAAATATTTTGAAGGCCACAAAACATGGTACACAAGTTCTGTGAATGCCACAGAACTGCGCTTAAATGGGGTCATGTTTACTGTGTTCACAAGAAGAGTCCATATGGAGGCCCCCCTGTTGCGGTATTTATGACCTCATTGTGGACATTTTCGGATAGCAGACAGGCAGGCAGGTGTTTGTCATGTTTGATAAGAAATAATAGTTTAAACCACAGTCAACCACATGGTTCCTTCAACTTTCACTCAGGAGCAAAAACTGCCTTTAAAATTGAAAAATAATGATTTTACATTTAACGTAATAATTATCGAAACGGGCTGAAATTAATTTTTTTTTAGCGATGACATTTCTGCCATATCGCCCAGCCCTACTCACAATTTAGCAATTTGGCCCATTTTAACCAAACTCTGGAGCATTTCCTCAGATACTCCAGTTCATTTCGGTTGGTCTGAAAGCTTTGAAAGATTTGAACTCTGGCACAGATCAAACTACCGAATTCTGGTCCTCCTGAAAATGGCAGTCTGGTCCGCTTCCAAGTGCGCTAGAGTTTAGTTCACTTTGGGTGAAAATGTAATCTGACCCAAATATATTAAGTGAATCAAAAATTGGTGCTAATCCACAACTTAGTATGACCATACCTCACTCTTCGTCTGTGTAACAAGGACAACACATCATGATGTGTGTCAAAATTTGAGCCAACATGCCATATCCACACTGTGCTGTGTGCAGAATGTTGTGAAAGTCTCAGGCTCAACTTTGCAGGACTAATAAAACTGAAACAGCTTAAAACTACCAGCATGTGGTGGATTTGTGTTAAACCACAGAATCTGGACTCCCTTAACAGAAAATGACTGTGTTGTGTGTGTTGTCCCTGTGAAATAATAACAGGAAAAAATTAGGCTGTGAGACATATTAGTAATCTACATTCAAACTTTTTAAAAACATCCTCTCAGTTTTATCTGTGTACAGTGTCGGCTGGCTGTAGTCTGGCCTCAGAAAAAAAAAAAAAATCACTGGACCTGATTATACTTGGCATAAACCTGTGCAGCAGCGTTCGTGGAATATAAGTGTTTTTGTGCACACGTGTGTATTTTCCTGTGTAGGTGTGTGTGTGTGAGTATATTTATGCATTTATATGTGTCTGACACTATGTATGTGACATGACTTTCTTGGGGCAAAGCCTCCTCCCCTTACACCTCTATGGCTGTAAACTGGAATCATATTTCCCCCTTTCTCTTTCCCTCCCTGTCTATTTTTATCTCCTTCCCTTACTTACACACACACACACACACACACACACACCACACACACA
>NC_065506.1:8889999-8893413 GCF_006386435.1 Epinephelus moara | reverse complement strand
CCCTTACTCACACACACACACACACACACACACACACACACACACACACACACACACACACACACTTTCGCGCTCTCTCTCTCTCTCTCTCTCTCTTTCTCTCTCACACACACCCCTACACATACCCTTAACCATGGACAGCAGTGCCAGGGAACCAGCCATTGTGACAAACACCTCAAGGCAGACACCCCCTCCATGGCAATCCTCCATCTCTTGTGCAACAACACACACACATGCATGCACGCACACTCAAGGCAAACAGAAGGGACATACTGTACATGTGCAGCTCCAAAATTATGAGCTTGTACAGCTTTGACTTGAGTAAAGAAAAAAATCTCCTCTTTGCTTCATCCTGTTTCCTTTATCAGTCATTTCAAATTACTCAAATCAATATAATGTAAATCTTCCTTCTGCATATGCTATGCTGGTGCAGTAGCTATGAACACACACACACACACACACCCACACACACACACACACACACACACACACACACCCACACACACATACACACATAAAAAAACAAAAGAAAAAAATCATAGTCTGGCTGCAATCTGTCTCATCAGTTCCTTTGGTCTGGTAAACAGAGATAGAAGGATGAATAGTACACGCACACATACATATCTGTGATAAGTGTACATATGATTCCAATTCCAGGGTCCCTTGTGAAACAACAACCAAGTGAACACATGACAGCCACAGCACCTGCCCCTGCCTCTCAAGATAAGGAGGATGTAATAAGTGTGTCCGCACTTTTAGCCCACACACACTCTCTCACACACAAACACACATACAAAGTAAACAGAGCACCACAGGGTGAGATGAATACAGAGTGGAGGAGAGTCATTCAAAGCAGAGAGTGGGATGCAGATGAGACGCCTACACTGGACTCAAAGAGAGAGTCAGTAAGAGAAAGAGAGACAGAGGATGAAATGGAATGGCAGAATGATGGCGCTAAAAGGGAATACCAATCAATTTAACTATTCATATGTTGTGTAGCCATAATTAATGAAATCTCTCTCAGAGTTTAAACTGAACTAAGAAAGTCTGTGTCCACCAGTAACACCCCCTGTCTCTCCCCGGTCATAGATTGGCTTTTTTCTTTTCATTGGAGGAAACTGTTGTGTCTTTGCAACAGCACAGACAGTGTGAGGGATAATGTGGATAATTCGCAACCTTCTTCTCACTTCTTCCCAGTATCATGTTGATTGTGTGGATTATTTCATCACTTCACTTAGATTTTTTTAGCATGAGGTTGCCATGAGCCCTGTGTCCACTGCAAACACAGAACAGAAAAAATAATGTTTTTCTTTCATTTTGCATTTCTTTCTTCCTAGAGGGGTCATTTTCTGGCATATGTGGAGAGCTCTTACAATCATGCTCATTTTAGCAAGTGATGCTGTGTCAGGTTTAAAGTCTTATTTTTTTATTCTTGAAACTCTGTAATGATGACAGAGTCCAATTTGTTTTCAAAGCATTTCCAGGTGTTCTGTAATTTTCCGCAAAAATACACTGAAACAAAGTAGAAAAGGACACATCAAACCATGGTTATGAAAACGACCTTTTCCCCTAATAAAGAATAAAGCGTGTCTGAAATATAGCTCTCACAGGTTGTTAATTTTAATCATCAGAACTTTTTTTGTTATTTAATAAGGGTGGTTGGTAAAACTGCAGATTTCTGGTCATGGTTGACTGATGATTTCAAACCTAGGTGGCACTTTAGCATGTAGAAGCCAATTTTCACCACATTTATAATGACAAACTGCTCCACTTTACAGTACAAAACAGTAACAACATTCTCTACTAAGTAGATAGGTGTCTCATATTAAACTGTCCTATAACCTTTATGATTATGAGACTATATTCTTATAGCTAAATGTTACCATCTGTTGTTGGTAAGATTCTGATTTAAAGGGATAGTTAGGATCATTTGAAGAGGGGTTTTATGGTGTAATTATTCATAGTCAGTGTATTACATACAGTTAATGTCTGTTGGCTAGCCCCCACTTTGGAGAAGCAGGCAGGAGTACCAACACAGAAGCTTCGCAATCTATTGCTGTGGAGGGGTCAGCAACACCCACCTAAACTAAAAAAGCTGTAACAGTTTAAGTGTGTGCTTTATCAAGAATATGTGCACCGCTTTACCTTGCCATCTGACAGCCCATTCTGATGGGAACGCCATTAAAGGCTTCACTTTCCCACCTATGCTCTCATCAAAGCCATCAGACTCCATTGACAAAAACAGTTATTTTGGCTTGCTGAACACAGGCGCCACTGGCCCACTGCTGTGTCTTTCAGTTAGTCAGTTTGTGTTATTTTGCGACTTTGGTGAATTCGGACTAACCCTTTTAAACAGCAAAGTCACACAATAACACAAATGAACTAACTAGTAGAGGCAGCGATTGAACAGCAGCTCCTATGTTCAGCATTGTTAATTCACTGTTTTTTTAAGAGATGAAAAACAGAGTCTGCTCACTAGACTATGCTCCCATAAATATTTAATTAAATTACCACCGAGGTGACATTTTGAGCTTCACGCTTTTCATCAGACAATTTGCTTTTTCATTTCTTGCATGATCTCTTGTCCAGCTTCTAGTTTTCAGCATCTGGATGTGAGTGCTTTGTAAACTTTTAAATAACTTTTTTTTACTTGATGGAGTCTGGCTTTGAAGAGAGAGCTGTAATGGCCTCAGTTCCCCAACAGAAATGCTGTCTGACAGCAATGTAAAGCAGTGAAAATATTCTAAATACAGCGTGCACTATAAAACATACTGTTGCTTAGCCTGTCCACAGCATTGCATTGCTTAGCTTTCATGTTGACACTCCTGCAGCTTCTCCAGTCTGGGAGAGTGCAGACTGACTTCCACTGTAGGTGTTACACCGACTATGGATAAGGACCTTATACAACCCCACCTCAGAAGAACTAGACTCACCCTTCAATCGACTACAAGGACTTTGATGATTATTTTTCAGTCTTATTATAGAATAATATGAGTTGAGTGCAGTTTCTGGCTTCTGTACTACTCACCTGCTCTAACCACTTTTCCCTCCATTCAAAATCACAACCACTATATGTGTGTGTTTAAGTGTTCCACTTCATCAAAGAGACTCGTAGGATGGAATATGAGGGACATAGAAACACCTGTGCTTTTGTTTGCTCTCCATCTTTTTTTCTTGTTAAAGCAGTTGGTTTTTATGTAAGACATCCTCTTCTTGTTTGTTAGCTGAGCCTTGATTATCTGTTCTTGCCTATATGAACAGGGTATCTGCGGATCCTTGAAAAGTCTTAAAAATTCATGTATCTAAAAGTAAGGCCTGAAAATGTCTTAAATTCATTAGAAATGTCTCAGATTGGTCTTAAATTCATTACTCAAAGGTCTTAAAATTGTTGCGGAAGGAATATTTAATCTGACT
>NC_065506.1:8883681-8889276 GCF_006386435.1 Epinephelus moara | reverse complement strand
ATTTATCTTTTTATAAATGACAAAAGGCACATCTGCCTCATTTTTGCTGTGGTATCATGATACTACTCAGAACCGTGATACTTTCACTGGTATCGTACCGTGGGTCCCAATTTTGGTACCGTGACAACACTAGATGTCACAACCATTCCAGTCGGAGTTGCGCAGTGAAGCGGCTCTGGTGCCGCTTAAAAAAAGTGTTCCCCCACTTCTAATTTTACAAATTAAGCACTGGTTATAGTACAGCGGGATCCCCCAACCATCGCTTATATTTATAGTTTTTCGGTCTTAAATTCCATTCAAGGTGGCATTAAAAAGGTCTTAAAAAGTCTTAAATTTAACTTACTGAAACCTGCAGATACCCTGATGAAGTATAAGCACCAATTATTGTAAAGGCTGTGCTGTTGATGTCAATCCAGAATTTGAGGCAGTCAATGAAATTGGCAGGGTCTATAGACTGCATTAAATTTTTAAGGATTGCACTAAACCTCAACATAAATCTGTTGCTAAAATAAGATCGGTAATTTATTTTGACAAATATCTACAATGCTCAAATATTAGCCTCGCTTGATTCTGAACTTTTTGTACATCAAAACCTGACTGGAAGTTTGGCAGAGATGTGATCACTGCTCTCTTGATAGCATTCACTCATACAGTTATAATGGATAATGTGGCTTCCCCTTAAACAAAAGGTGTTTGTAAATGGAACATTGTAAGATTTTTTTTGTTGCCATTTTCATTCTTTATTTGATAGATGGACGGTTAAGATATAGACAGGAAACATAAGCTGCAGTGGGGCCATAAACAAACCATTATGCTACAGTCATTTGGTAAACACTTTTGTCTAAACACAACCCAGGTGTTCTCTGTCGTGGTACGTCGTCAACAACCCATGGTCTGTAATAGGGCTGTCAACGAATATTCAAAATTCGAATTTAAATTCGAATTTGAAAAAAAAATGGACCTTCGAATGTGAAAATTGATATTCGTTTGTGGAGAAAAAAAAACACCACCGCAGCTGTCCTCTTTGCGAGTGGGCATTGGCATCAGACGAGCATTTCTCCACGCTGGTCGACAAGCGGTTCTGCTCCCAGCTGTTGTCTCCGTCACCTGGCTTGACACATTCGCTCGCGGCTCGCGCAGAAAATAGACCAGACGCCGAAACGATCGCTGCAGGGAACGAGCCGGTCATGGTCCGGCGCTTCGAGGCTATTCGCAGGGCTTCCGCGGGCGGTGTGGCCACGGGTCAGAAAGGGGGGGCGAGCGAGAGGTCTGCGGTCGTTTATAACGTAATGTTATAGATAATTGTTTTATGTGTTTTAATGTGTAGGTATGTAAATGTTTTCAAAGACGTTTATGTTGAAATAAAAATACCTACAAGTAGTTATGTTTCCTTGTATTAATACATATACAAGTATGTTTCCTTGTATTAGTTTGCCCTCTTGTGGACATAAAGCAAAAAAAAAAAAAAAAATTGAATGGTTAGAACCTATGAGTTATTTTTAGAAGGAATATTCGAACGTCATTTTTGAGCAATTTTGACAGCCCTAGTCTGTAATAGCTTCAGGGAAGGGATCTATGCATTTCTTTTTTCTGTTTGTGGCCATTTGATAAATAGAATCATCTATTACACATGAGTATATGAAACCTAATTAACAAAACTGTTAAAAAATCATTTTATTATAACATTTGAAGGGAATTTGAGGGAGAGCTGTGTGGGTTTGGGAGGAGGAAGGTAGTCAATGTCTGTCAGTGTTACAGCGTCCAGAGAATCAGGTCCAGACTGAGTATTTTGGAGTTCACACATGTACTGTAGCATATAACAGGAGATTGTCATGCTAAAGATGTTCTTACCTAATGGAAATACTCTGTTTGGTTTAGGCAAAGGAAACAGCAGGCAGGACATAATGGAAAAAGCATGCAGTGGTTGTAGTTCAGGCTTTCTAAGATTTTCACTGGAACTAAAACAGCTTTTACTATAAAAGCCAGAGCGTTAAGGCTCAGTCAGAACAATACAGCTTAGCTTGCTTACCCAGCCCCAGCCGCATGTGTTAAGTATAGCCGCTGTGGATGAAAGAGGAATTGACTGCTTGAAAGTTATTTTTAAGTCATTTAAGATTATGTTCTGCTTGTTCAATAGTTGTTTGAGAAATTGCTCTTAGACACATTAGGATGGGATTGGTATTGATATTTTCAGTCTCAGTTTTTACCATTTTGGGGCTGGTGATTTTCCTTCGCCATCGGCTAAAGCCTCTTTGGTGGCGCCAGAAAGTCCGCTATGCAAAGAAACCTCTGGGCTTCATTACCATATATGGTAAACATGTGGTAAACCCAGTTTTAATAATTGCAGTCAAGTTAAACATGTGGACAATAAGTACTCACTAATGTTCTATAAATAATAGCTGATTGAGTGTGTGTTAACCACTGCTATCCTTATGTTTGGTTACAGGTTTGATCCGTCTGCGCTCAAGCCCGCCCCCTCACCTTCAGGGCGTTGAATACGTTCTCAATGTTACAGCAACGGATGACAATGCTTCAGGCGGACCTCAGGCCTTGTCATCCACAGCACAGGTCATCGTTGGAGTGGACGACGTGAATAACAACAAGCCTGTCTTTGAGAAGGTAAGACAAGCAAAGGCACACTCACATCATTAAACCTTGTTTAGTCTTACTCATTATCTGCTTGTGCTTCTGTGTGTGCCCTCCTGATTGCCATGCAAGTTTTTGCTCTTCTTTCTGGTCTCTTCAATATATCTCAATGACTTATCACCGTATCATTTTCTTTACTAGTTTCCTTTTTCTGTCTCAATCTAGCCCATGTAACTCTCCTCCATCACTGCTCTGTCTCCCTCTCTTTGTCTGTCTACGTCCTCTATTTATTAGCCTCTATCTTTCCTCTCTGGAGTAGCGATTAGCAGACTTGACCCTCGTCTCTGCTCTCTCGTCTCTCTCCTACATCATCTCGGTCTTTTAATTAAAGCTTTGAGGGATGTGGGAGAAATCCCGACCGACCCACTCTGGAAGCGCTATGTCTCCACCTTTTTTCTAGCCATGTCTCAATTTTAAATGAGGTGACTTTTCAAGCCCCTCGAGGTATCGCGAGCCAAGATTAGGAGCGCTGGCTTGGCTGAGTAAACCTCACTCAATCTCTCTTGAGGGAAAGTGAGCACCAAGTGTTTCCCTTGCTTCTTCACCTCGTAGCAGGAAGAAACAGAGGGGCGGATGACAAGATGAGAGCCAAGAGAAAAGAGAGAAGAGGAGAATAGGAGAAGAGAGGGATTCTTGGTCCACAGCGTTTCATGTGCTCTGTATGCTCAATTGTCTCTCCCAGGAATCTCCTGCTGGCATCACACTCCTAGTCTATGATTCATTCGTTTCTTTGTGTGGGCACGATGCTGATTGCAATGGACATATAAACCCCTGACCTTCCATTCACCATGCCTCTTCTGAGTCAAAAAGAGAATTAAAAAATAAATAGAAATAAAAACAGATAACCGAAGATAAAAAAACAACAACAACAAATGAAGCAGATGAAAAATACAATACAAATACAAAAAAACCCAAACAACTTATAGGAGAAAACACTGGACAAACAGCTGTTCAACTGTGTGTCCTTGGTCAAAAGTGGAAAAATAAACTGAGGGAAAAAGACAGACAGAGAAGTAAAAAGAGGCTGAGTGTTGGTTTCTCAGTTAGTAAAGACATCCAACGGTAGTTGGTGTGTCCTCTGTCGCTGGCAGCCAGCAGCAGGACACTGAAGCAGAAAGGCCCTTTTATCTTGTTTTGATGCCCAATCTTATAACGCACTGTGGCCTCTCTGGAACTCAGAGTTGGATCAGTGAACCAAGACAGAGGGAGCAAGAGACAACCACCAAGAGGTAGAGATACAGGGAGGCAAGATCTCTCGGATATAGCATGATCCTGTTTCTCCCAGTGGTACAAATGTCACACTACAGACACAAACAGACACTGACTACATTTATTAACCTTCAATACCCCTCTGAGCTGCTGTAATATGGGTTTATCCACATACATTGTTATATCTCCACCCTGGAAACAGCTGTGGCTGGAGGCATTGTTTGGTTGTTTGTCCATCCATTGGTCCCTCCAGTTGTCCCATTCTCCCCAATGCAATATCTTAGAAATGCCTAGAGGGAATTTGTTCAAATTTCATGCAAACATCCACTTGGACTCAAAGACACACTGGCCAGATTTTGGTGGTCAAAGGTCACTGTGACCTTACAAAACACATTTTTGGCCATAACTCAAGAATTAATACGCTAATTATAATTTTTTACAAAAATGTCTAATAGGATGAATATGAAGTGATAACATTTTATATCCCCAAGTCAGAGTTGAACTTCCCTGAGACATTATAGTCTTTTGCAAAAACACTTTTCTGGTCACTAGTCAGCACCATAACAGTATTTTTCTCACTGGGAATCATTTACAGGAATTATACATGTCAATATGTGGTAACTTCTATTTTGCAAATAATACACCTAATACCTTTCATTAAATTCATTCAAAGGCTTCAATATCACTGTTAGTAGTGCGCATGCGCCCGCGCGTGCAGCCTGTTGCAGTCGCTCCTGCTTGTTTTCTTAGTTTTCCTACTTTTTTGCTTTATTAAGTTAGGTATTTGTGCTTGCTTTTTTGTGACTGGCATTTTGAAACTGCACCCTCTCCAAACATGCTGATTGAGAGAGTTGTGCTTGTTTTCCTCACTCTGGAATTACTTTTTTCATTCGGACCCGGCACCATTGCGCAACAACTTCATGGCTGCATTGTTTACTCCAGAGATCAGCTGATCGCGCTGAACATCAGATATACCAGCTAAATTGTGGAGGAAAACACACAGAGGATGCAGGGGAGGAAATAAACAGCGGCGGAAAAAAGCAGGGTTGAGACAACGGAGGCTTATGGAGAAGAGAAGATATAAGCCGTGTCTCCCCTCTCTCATCATGGGCAACATGAGGTCACTGGCAAATAAGATGGACGAGCTAACACCGGTCGCCAGGAGTCAGAAGGAGTACCGGGAATGTAGCCTGATGTGCTTCACTGAGACATGGCTTCACCAGGACATTCCCGACAACAACGTCTCCATCAGCGGCTTTCAGACTGTTCGGGCCGATCGGGACTGCACCGAGAGCGGTAAGCGCAAAGGAGGGGGGCTTGCCGTTCTAGTAAATAACCGCTGGTGCAGTCCCATGTCACCATGGAAACAACTTTGCCCACATTTACACAGTATGTGAGCTGTCCTACCAGAGAGGAGAGAACACTGGACTTGCTATATGCAAACGCCAAGGATGCATACAGCTGCTCCCCCCTCCCCCCTCTGGGTAGGTCAGATCACAACCTGGTGCACCTCAACCCCTGCTATGTACCACTAGCCAAGAGCCAGCCTGCAACCATGAGGACAGTGAGGAGATGGTCGGAGGAGGCTTATGAGACACTGCAGGGCTGTTTTGGGGTGACAGACTGGCAGGCACTCTGTGAGCCACATGGGGAGGACATCGACGGGCTCACAGAATGCATCACGGACTACATCAGCTTCTGTGTGGACTCCACTGTCCCAGCCAGGACTGTCCATTGTTA
>NC_065506.1:8881620-8882588 GCF_006386435.1 Epinephelus moara | reverse complement strand
TATTAGAACCAAACGACAGCTGTTGCTGTTTCGGAGCTGAAGGACCAGCGTTCTAAAAGTAACGGAAGTAACTGATGTCTTGTTTGAAAATGTACTTAAGTATTTGATTACTCAAACAGCAAACTAACACGTTAGGTTACTCGTTACTGCAAAAACTAATCAAAGTACTCATACCCAACTCTGCTTGTTACAAACCAAACTTAAAGCCCAACTTGCAGGTTGGAGATCATGGTGAATAAATGTGTAGGAAAATGATGTAGAAACTCGATTAAAACAAAAAACAAAAACATATACACACTACAGTGACTTTTGGGTCGTTTTTGTGAGAGAATTTTGCTTCCGTATTTAAAAACCCACTAACTGGGAGTGGCGTAGCTTAAGGGAGTCTGGCTGAGTTCGATTGAGTGTAACATTAATAAACATGGATCCCAGTACTAGTTTTGAGAAAGAAGAGGTTGAAAATGTACATTCATATGCATATGACGGCCCACAGGCTTATAATTATGAGCCTGCTAGGCGCCCAAGAGACCAGGAACAGATCAGCGTTGGGAGAAATAACGGCCACAGAAGAGAAATAGAGCTGTGGTGTGAGGAGAACCAGTGGAGAACTGGGCAGGTGTCTTGGTGAGTGACCAGCATTAGCTAACGACAGCTAACGATGTCTAACGCTGTGTTCACATCACATTAAGTTTGCCATCACGTATTAGGTTATAAAAAAGCTACCAATAGTTCTGCCAGTATTAGATAACTAATGCTACTTACCCATAACAGAAACTAATGCACAAATATCAGCCTGTATCAGACGTATCTTGCTATGCGTGTTATAACTCCGCATTACGGTGTATTGACGTCCGCAGGGGAGAGGAGAGAGAGAGAGAGAGAGAGAGAGATACAAAGATTTCCTGATAATTTTATGTATGACAGGTGCTTGTGTGGGAACTGCCAGCCCATGTCCTCAGCTGTGGAGA
>NC_065506.1:8862703-8881396 GCF_006386435.1 Epinephelus moara | reverse complement strand
GAGAGAGAGAGAGAGAGAGAGAGAGAGAGAGAGAGAGAGAGATACAAAGATTTCCTGATAATTTTTTGTATGATAGGTGCTTGTGTGGGAACTGCCAGCCCATGTCCTCAGCTGTGGAGAATGTGCTGCAGGGAGGTGGATGCCTTCTGGGCTCTGGTGGAGAATCTGACCCCCAGACCAGACATAACATGCCTCACACTGCCCATCAACCCTCACGCCGCCCGCTCCTGTCTCAAACACGGAGGTCTCCCTCTCCGAGGCTCGGGTCTTCTTCACCGCGGAGAGGGAGACCCGAGCCTCGGGGGTATGTGCAAGGGCGGGCGGGCTCCGCCAGGAACATAATCCTCCTGTCCAAAATGAGCAATGCACACGACTGCGTTTTTGGTCACAGATCAAGCCGTGAAATCGCGCCTCTTCACCTGCACGCGCCTCTTCACCTGCACAAAATGCACCCAGGCACGAAAACTAACTCCACTCCTTTTTCTGTCCGGAAAACGGTGGACTCGATGTCCTGACAGGCTCGAGTTTTTGCAACCTGCACAAACACAATAATTTGGCATAATCACAAATGGTAAAATGCACTGTTAACAACCGAAAAAATACTAACTCACAAGTTTACTACCGCTCAGACTCACTACCACCTACTACTGCACATTGGACAGAGGCAGGGTCAAGGACGCAGAGTCCCTCTCGTGATGTAGTATCAGGTGATGTTGAAAAAAAAAAAGCGTTTTTAGAAGAGGAGCTAAAAAGAGCCACTTTTTCCTCTGAATTTGTGCCGTTATGTAGTGTAAACCATAATAAATTCTGAATTAACTTCTCATATGGTAATTTTCAGACAAGGTTATTTATATATTTTTAAAAAAATTTAACCTGCAAGTTGCACTTTAATATTTAACTTTGTAACTTTTTTGTCTTCCTGCCACTTTGGCTGGTGGATTACCAAATCTACCAGCCATTCAATAAATTACCTTTTTTATGTTTTTTTTTTTTCATTCAATAAATTACCTTTTTTATGTTTTTTTTTTTTTTTTTTTTTTTTTGGTTAGTGAAGCAAATCCAGCAGTTACTTGCATATTTTACCAGCGTCTGGCTTGTGGCTGGTGCTTATTTCCAACCTTGCTAACAACTTGCCTCAGATGGGAAATAATCCGGATGTGTTCTATGCTTTGAGGCTACAAAATTTAAACTATAAAAAAGTCACTGATATCAAATCAGTTCTCTTTATCAACTGGTACCCTGAACTGAGTTATGAAAATCGGTATTGTAACAGAAAAAGTTAGATTGCTTTACTGCTGAGAAGTTCACTCCAAACTCTTTTGCTCCTCACCCTCTCTAAGGGAGAACCATCCCATGAAGTGAAATTATTTCGACTGCTTGTATTGGCTATCTCATTATTTCCATCTTTACTTCATTCTCATGGTCACAGGTAAGGGTAGGAACTTGGATAATCTGGTATATGCAGAGCTTTCTTCTTCAAACTCAGCTTCTCCTTTGGCACAACAATCTGGGACAATGCCCACATTGCTTTGAGGTAAGCCACCTATTCTTACCATGAGCAAGACCCCAAGATACTGAAATCTCCAGCGAAGTACCACGGTGTTATACTTGGAAGTGCTGACTGTCATACCAGCTGCTACACAGCTAAATCATCTCAGTGCATGCTGAAGGTCACGGTCTGATGAAGCCATCAAAAGAACATCATCTGCCAAAAGCTGGGTTGCAATGCTAAGGTCACCAAACCAGACACTCTCTTGTTCCTTGCCTGTAGAGAGTCAGTTCATGCAAGCACGGAATTGGTGATAAGCGCAGCAATCATGGCATCTCCTTGTGTTTAGACTCATTTTGTTTTTGTTTGGTATGGAATATCTGGTGTACGTACCCTTGATCTTTTAACATTGACTGAGCATTTATGACACATAGCACTGTCTTTGACCTATTTGAGTAATTCCATAAGGGAATGACTGCGTACAAACCTGCATATCTTCACCAAAGTCCGTCTGTAAGCTGGAGAATGCATAAAGTAAAATGTGAAACTCTGGAGGCAAAAAGTATAACAACTTCTGATAACCACAGATAGAAAAGCTTAAGGGGTGGAGAAAGGTAAAGCATTGTTGCATGACAGAAGGACAGAGTTGTAGGGAAAGAAAGAATGGGAAGATGCAGGACATGAAGGAACATGAGAAGATAAAAAAAAAAAAAAGATTCATTGTCCTTAATTAGATGTCAAAGCAAGACATCAACCAGCAGTACTGGGGGATTCATTTCTTTCCACTGTCTGTGGCACGTTGAGCATTAACACTCAAGTGAGACAAGAAAAGAAGAAACAGAGGGAGAAGGATGAGAGACCAGAGAGAGAAAAAGGGGGTAGAGAGAGTGGGTGAAACCCAGGCAGCGTTTAAATGAGGATAATAAAGCTCTCTGTGTGTCTGACAAGTTCAGTGATTGACAAAATCTTTGAGAACCCAAACACGGAGCAGCTACCTTGAATTTCATCAAGAACTGAAAGCACTGAATGAATCTCTGTGATGACTCAGAGAATTCATTTGGCGTTAAATGGAGGGTAGGCTTAATGTTTAAGGTTAAGGTTTAAATTTTGGACCTGGGAATCAATTTTATCTTGGAAAATCAGTATTTCATGCTCTTTTAAAAACAGGACAGCAGGTAATCAAAAATTCAAAATCTTGTTAATGTTTCATGTTCAGTAGATTATGTGGTTCATTATTATAGCAGAACAAATGTGCTCTTAAAAGTACACTATCTTTTGAGATGAAAACAACAGAATGCCAATGATACAGAATATGTTTTCCAGCATATCCTGGTATCAGATTTGGTATGTATCCGTTATAATCAGTTGCATGTAGCCTTTTGGATGTGATGTTGCTGACTTCTGCACCTCACCGGTTTAATGTTTCTGTGTTCAGATTTAGAAATGGATGCCTGTAAGTCTGAGCCAATTTGTTAGAGCCCTGCAAAATTTTTGTTTACAGATTTTACACTCTGCTTGATCACATGGTGCTATTTTAGCATGACTAGCAATTGGTAAAAATGCTGGTCAAGGTCAGACTTTAGTACTTAGGACAGTTGCATGGTGACAGTTCAGTGGTTATGTTATGAAGGTCAACAAGATTTGGCAAAGGAGCCTTGGTTTCAGTACATATGGTAATCTTTAGTAAGCAAGTACACAGGGACACACAAGCACACCCCTGCACTATCACAGTTTTTTTTTTTCACATAAATGAAAGAAATTTTGAAATTGTGGATAATCCTTTTAATTCAATTTTAGCATAATTGGACCCCAGTGGAGACGTAGGCAGACTCTACTGTGTATATGCTCATGTGTCTTACTGTACAAATATAGTACATAGGAGTTATGTGAAACATTTGTTAACCATAGCCTTTTACAATGAATGGGTTGCTTCTTTTTCCTTTCCAGAGTTACAATCCCTGTCCCTGTAAATATATTCTTTAAAGTGTTTCCATTTGTCTTGAGACTTATTCCAGAAAAGGATTCACATAGCTGACAGAAATGTACCTAATTCATGTCATTTTCTTTTGCAGAATCCCACTCAAAATTAGCTTTTTTTTTGCAGCTAAAGCAGCTACTTTTTGGTACACAGCTGAAGGCTTACTGTGAAGTGTTGGGCCCCATTTCCAATAAAAAATACATGTTTTGGACAGCACTAAACAAAGTAGGTGCCAGAAGATCAGCAGATTTTATGTTTACCAAAGCACAGTGAGCACAGCACCAAGCAGCTCATGAGCACCTTTGCCAATACCTTGCCAGTGGGTGCTGGGATAGGCTTCAAGACCCCTGAACCCAATACCACTATCTGCCTTACACAGGACAAGAAAATATACAAAATAAATGGATAGAAATGGTGCACTTTCTTTCTTTAATTCACTCATTATTTGCTTTTTTGTTTGTCCCAGTAAATGACCTTGAATCTCTCCCTTCAAAATAAATAACATTCCACCTCCCACATACTCTTGATTACAGTTTTGATAGAATGGAGTATTGATCTAAGTTTTTCAATGCTTACAACACTGTGATCTTCTCTTCCTCCTACCTCTGCCCACTGTCTCATTTGCCTCAGTGTCAGCAGTATCGAGAGAGCACGTCAGTCCTGGAGAACCAGCCAGCGGGGACATTTGTTCTGCAAGTTCATGCTGTGGATGCTGACGAGGGCTCCAATGGCAGGGTCACATACGGCTTCATGCACAAAGACTCCACTGTGCCCGCATTCAGTATACACCCAGACACCGGTACTGAAACCACACATGTACTCATTTATCATGCACAATCATATAAATACAGAAGAGTACGCACATTTTTATTTCTGTGGGGATTCCTGTGCAGGCTTATTTTTTTTTTAGCCTTTCTGTAATGCTCGCCACAGTGCAATGAGGCATGTGGGATGTCTACGAATTTGTGTTTACAATTTAATGCTAAGAAGTTGTGCATCATTTTGATAGCAGACAGAATGAATTTACAATAATTGACATTTTGCCGCTAAAATAAAGGTTCATAACTCAAAGTCCAGTGGCTGCAGCAGATGTATAGTAAATACTGTTTGTCATCACATTTGATGAACCAGAAACTACAATTTTGTTTTCCACTTTAACTGTCTTCAAAGTCTACTTCAGCCTAACTCTTGTGTTGTCACATTTCAAATTTTGTGGGTGCAAAAAATAAAAAGTAATAAAAATAATAATCAATCAGCCTTAGCAACATGAAAGCCTGTTTTTCTTTTTTCTTGTCTTCAAGAAATGTGCTGCTTAGTATGTGTTAATCGAACAATATTGACAGAATGAAAAAGTTAACATAGACCTCTGCAAATACAGGGCTGAAACTTTAACAACATATTTTTTTTCTTTCTTAACATTCTTAGCATTTGGAATCAAGCCAATCTGTTTGTTCTTCATATAAATAAAAAGTCAATAGCTTTATAAGATGCAAATACATACTCACTTAGTTTGGCAAGTGATTTTGTTAAAGTTTTACACAAGTAGAAAAAAATCAATTAATCCGCCTATTGCGTAAGAGGTATCAAATTCACTGTCATCCCTTTCTGAACAAATCATGTCTACTGCAATTTTTACAAAGGCCGTGAAAAAACTTTTTAGTATAAATCAGGACATCTAAAACAAAGGCTATGTCCCAAATCTCTACTGCATACATGTACAGTATGTACTGTGTGCTAGTCCTAATAGTATACTGTTTTTCCTTACCCTACCTCAACACACTTAACTATTAAATGCTAACAGGAATTCATACAATACTGTAAGATGTCTTTTAAAGTTTAGTTTAAAACCTCTTTAATGTGTAAGAATGTCTTTGATTTGGTAACCAGGAAAATGTATTGGTAACAACAATGCAAAGGCCCAAACTGCAGAGAGCCTGTGCACGAGGCAGGTTACCATGTTGTGCTTGCATGTTTACATGAAGTAAAGTTACTCTGTCATGTCAAAAGAATAGAGACTAATGAGTGTCAAACAACATACCTTTCACCTCAAAAGCAACTGTATTTTTATGGAGCAGGAAATGTTAAGTGTCTAAAATCAATTCTAAAATAAATGATAATTCTCTTTGGATTTGATGATAACTACATTTGAAAAACTCTGCTTCGCTTTCTATTCTGCTCCTCATCTGCTCTACTGTCTTTAAAGTTTAGCTTCAAGGCAAACAGAGGAAATCATTTTAGTGTTAAATTGCAAACCCTCTGGGGACATGAGACCAAGCACTATTTGGTATGATTTAGCTGTCTGATCAACCTCGTTATCTCTGTGTCTTCAGGAGTAATTGTGACAGCCAGGAAATTTGATCGTGAACGCCAGCGGGAGTATGCAGTGACAGTGACAGCCACTGACCAGGCAGCTGACCCACTGATTGGCATTTGTCAGCTCAACATCCTCATCCTGGACCAGAATGACAACAGTCCCAAGTTTGAGAACATCCGATATGAGTGTGAGTAGATATTAGTTTAATTGAAGTCTGAGCTATGGTGACTGAGAGAGCTCAACCCACTGAAACTAGCTGTAAGAAAACACAAGCAAATGGACAAAAAAACAAGCATATGCAAAAATATGTTCTCTTTTTAATAACAAAAACTGATGGATATGAAAATGAGCTAATGATGTGATAGCATGGTTCCAATATTACAGGAGATATTGTGTCTAATGTAAGCTGTTTACTAATATCTTCTGCATCCGTCTTTCCCAGCTTTAATGTTTCCTGGACATGTTTGCTGTGATATAACTAAGTTCCTTTTTGGTCTGCATAATTTTAAGTGTTGCCTTATTTTCTTGTTGTTTCTGTATTTGTATTGCTTCTTTATGCTGCATATTTGTTGACAAATTGATCAATGCATTTCTTAAAGGGGCCTTTTGTAAAATTCAGAGTGTATGAGTTGTCTGGACAGGGTTCTTAACAGTGCTGTTAGAGCTAACAGTGTTAACCAGGGCAGAACGGAAGGGTGGGCACTAAGCTTCAACGATGCCATCCCAATATCAGCTGTAGCTGCTCTGTAAGCATAATGCAGAGCGGGGGCTATGGGTTAGCCAGTTGGATACACTCATGCAGAGTGAGAAAAGCTTAGATTACATCACACACAGAGGTAGTGTGACTTCAGTCTAAGCTCAGAAAGCCATTACTGTATCTTTACATAGCAGTTAGCAGTTAGTATATCAATGCTCTGAATGATGCATACAGAACCTTTAAAGGTGTACTATGCAGAAATTGTGGCCTAATGTTTGTAAACACAATGCTACACTACTAGTACATACACTGTAAGCTACTGTTCTACTGTAGGAATGTTATTTTGTTGTAATGGAAAAGCCAAAACTGTGGCTAAGTAAGCTAACCGCCAGCACCTACCTGTCCTCTGCGACACTCTTTATCTACCTCTTCTCCTTCAGTGCTCGCAAATGAAAGTGAAAGCCAACCCCAATTCACTTTCAAATTGGAATGAGCTTTGTCGCTTGGCATTTCGCCTTGCTATATTTGTGTTTTTTTTTCTGTCTGCAATTTTTGAAGCTTCCTTTTGAAAGCCTTGCTGCTACTACCTGATCGCTACCTTTTTATAAAGTCCCGACCTCATCAGTGTGCTGTTACTGTGTGGAGTCTCCACACCTGATAAAGTTCCAACCACAGCAAAGCAGGAAGATGATAAGAAAATTCAGGCAAGGTCTCTGCAGATAGAAGTGATGATTGAGAGGGATTACTTTTGTGTGAGTCTAAACATTGTTTTTTTTTATGAATATCCTCCATAGTATTATACCTTTAAATAGCTTGTGTTTAATTGTTTAATTTATTTGCCCCCCCCCCCCCCCCCCCCAAATGTGATACTTGTCAAAGTCAAACATATTTTTTTTCCCTTTGCTTTGTTTCCTGAAGTTGCTGATGAAAACTATATTAAAGACTATAGATTTAGGCCTCACAGAACCACTGAGGCATAAAGAACACTGTTTCTTTTTCTCCAATAGACTTTCTTCGTGAGGACACAATGATTGGAACTAGTTTCTTGCGGGTGGCAGCTCATGACGATGACTTTGGCACCAATGCAGCTATCACGTACTCTATGTCCAGTGAACAGCCAGAGTACCTCAGGGTCAACCCCCTTACAGGCTGGGTGTATGTCAACCAGCCCATTTCTCAGGTACCCACATACTGTATACAAACAGATAATACCAAACCACTTTTGGGACAGTTTGAGATTGCTATTTAAAAACTGTACATCATACAGTTTTTTACATATATACAAGCATTTCTTCTGTGTTTCCAGTATATCTCATATATCTCGTAAGAGTAAGCTTTGCAATCCTTCATCTTTTTGTGTGTTTTTTTTTTTTTTTTTTTTTTTTTTACAAAGATGATTGGATACCTTTAGGGCTAACCACACTTATGGGACCACTCTGAATGGCACAAAGGCACTTCAAGGAAATTAAGAATTTCCTAATTTCTCTCAAGAACTCATGAGATTCTAGCAGTAAACTTCAGCTTGCATCTAAAACAACATGCCACTGCTCCTATGGCCAGAAGCTTATTTGCATTCAAGCACTTTGTTGCTGACAGTGAGGGGCCAGAAGTCCAGTGGCCAGTGGCAGATTGGCAGCCTGAATATGTGATAATGTCCTCACTGCCTTTTTCTTTGGCATCAGGAGAAATAACATTGCTGATATTTTTTCTTCATCTCACTGCCTCTAACCCCTTGCTTCACTACCAGCAAAAAAACAATCTTGGTGGGAACATGAACAAGCAATAGAGGAAATTGCCACATATTGTGCGCAAAACAAGTCTGTGCCTCAGATGAGTGCCACAATGATTAAGCCCCAAAAAGGAACAACTCATCATCTCCCAGTGCCAAGAGGAATGAATGTCTGTATCCGCAGCACCTTGCATCTAACACCAACACATGGCACCATGCCAGTATTTTTGCCTGAGAGAATGGTTCACTGAAACATATCCATGTTTGAAGATACAAAACTTTCCCACTAATGAGTACAACTGCATAAAGTATAATACAAAAACAGACACTGCCTACATGTTTTTTTCAGTGTTTGCCAATGTGACAATCTCAGTTGTGTTAATTGCTAGGAGCAAAGATTGAATTTTAAAACTGCATAACTACAAAAAATCTTGGAAATGGATTTCAGGGCATGTGAAAAACTGGCTCTGAAAAGTAATTCTTTCACTCATGAATTTGAAACACCTTTAAAAGGACGGAATGTGTTCATCACATGGTGCACAAAGTAGAAGGCCATGAACAAAATTGATAAAAAGTGAACTTGTATCATCACAGTTTGTTTTTGTTGTCCAATATATGCCAATTAACCCACAGTGGGTGTACAGTCGCTTGGTTAAGTTCTTCTCTTTAGTTACTAAAATGCATCATTTCCCCTGATTGTAGTGGCTAAAGCTAATTGCTCTTGCAAGGGTTACAAAACTCTACTGCTCTGCAGTGAGCCAATCAATACAACTCCAGTCAATACAATTATCTTAAAGTATGTTTGTTTTTACCCGAATGCAGACCACAGTCAGTTTGTCCCTGCACAGAAGTGTCGAAAATGGATTGCCTGTTAAAATCTGTGAGATCTAGTGTCACATAGTGTTTATCAGTCTTAAAGCAAGCTATAATTATCACTGTGTCACACTAATCTGCACCATAAGAACACACCATCAAATGATCTTCTCTCCTCTTCTTTTAATCTGTGACTTTTTGCCACAGAGGACGTACATCACCAGGGAAATTGTGGCTACGGACGGAGGGAACAGGAGCAGTTCAGTGGAGCTGTCCGTCACCATCACCAATGTGAAGAACCAGCCTCCACAGTGGGACAAAGACAGTTACAGCGTGGTCATCCCTGAAAACACTGTCCGAGACACACCCATTGTGGTACATTGGAGCATGGGGGTGGTAGTTTGCACACGTAGAAATGCACACATATGAGTTTTGCATCTGCTTCCAAACGCATATTAGGTATTCGTACATTTTTAATACATTAAAGTGGACAAGGCATTTGCAATTATATAGCATCTTACAAACAAGTGGGTGGTGGTGGCCTCAAGGGTAGAGAAGCAGTCGCAAGTTCAATAAAAAAAGATAAAACTGTATTCATCCTGAGGGAAAATGTTGTGCAGCAGTTGGAATACAAAGTGGGAAGAGTGCAAATATGAAGAGTGGCATTAGGAAAAGTCCATGATAACAAAGAGATGTAAACAAAGTGCAAAACCAGAATATATTCAATGCCAAAACCAGGTTAACAGTATGGATCATAAAAATATAGATGGGTAAACGGCAGGAATTGATAAGTTTGTGTAATGTATCAGATCTGTATAAGAATAAGTAGCATAAGAATACATACTAAGTACAAATTGTTGATAATTATGAATTCCCCCCAAAACAGTGAATAAATAAAGGTAAAAAAAAATAACCAAACAATTTGAAGCATTAAAGCATTAAAGCCAAACTTAAAACAGAATAAAAAATAAGATAAACATAAAATAGAATAAAATTAGATGAGCAAAACAAAACAAAATTACAAAACAAAAAGACAAAGTTATACTAATCAAACAGAAATAAAAGTATAGAGCAGATACAGTGCAGAAATATGTTGTTCCAAATTCAATAAAAGAAGAAAATGTGCAGTAGATACATTTTAGGCATCCATACAGTATGTGTGTGCACATTCGTGCTGAAATATAAATAGGCACAAGAAACAAGAAGAAAGCACTCGCATACAAAAACATCCAGACACAGACAGGCACTCACAAATACCACTACTACTGAAATACGCACACTGTAGGCAGCAATCTCAATGAAAATACTTTTATGCACTCTCACACACTCTCACACACACACACACACACACACACACACACACACACACACACACACACACACACACACATTTTTATGCTTCCTGTAAACATTTCGGTGATGTTGTCAAGTAACAGTCTTTGAATGGTAAAGTACATTTCATTATAAATATCAAGCGTTCAGTCAATCTTAGTCACTTGTGAGCAGTAAAAGAGTGTAACTGTGTAACACATGTGTGGTATGGCAGCAGAGCTCCAGGTTTACGAACCACCGCTGTAGAAAAATGCAAACATTTAAAAAAAATCTTAATTCCACTGATAAGACTTAATTATTGGTGCAGTTGTGATTGGGGCTGGGCGATGAATTGAATTATATTTTCAATGATGGTTTTGGGTTCCAATGATTATAAAAACAAGATAAAAATATAGCTGCAAGGGGCAATTCCGGGATTCAAGCCAGCATGGTAGTTGAAAGCTGGGTAGGATCAGGGCCACACTCTACTTTGGAAGCACTGCCGCTTCCTATTGGTCAACTGCAAAAACATTTTGGGGACATGCTTTAATGGCTTAATTTCAAAAGTCCACCAAGTTTGTTGATGTTTGAACAAACTCTAATTGATTATGGCCAAATTTTGTGAGAGGCCATTGCACTTGTTTGGAACTTGTTGCGCCCCCTATTGACCGATTTTAAAATCATTTAACACACAAAGTTCATCATTATTATTATTCAACATAACCCACAAGTTTTGTGATGATTGGCCCAAACGTTGTGGAGTCATTTGCTGAGCCACGCTAAAAAAAAAGTCCATTGGTCAATATCTTCAAAAAGCCATTAAATATCAATAACAGTTTAAGCCTTCCTGATAAAATGCTGAAAAAAGTCTCACGTCATTCTGCTGATTTCATAGCCTGGAAATCCAGACTCAAATCTAGAAAGATTCTGAGTCTGGCCCTCACCGTTACACCCTTCCTACCCAAGGGACAGCACTAACTGAGGCATATTAAATGCCGCCTCACGCAATTGGATAGCATGATAGCCAATCAGAGCAAAAAACAAGGTGACATATTCATTGCAGTAAGCCCCATTGGTTTGCCGACCAGTGGGGCTACCTGATATATTATGCTTTTGCCGTATCCTGTCAGCAAAACGGCAAAAAACGTCCTTCCTTTGCTTTCTCAAGGAAAAAGATAAGTGTAGTTGGCTTAGCGTTTCTTCCAAAAGCTAAATTGAATGGACGCGGTCCTTCGGCAGCTGCCATCTTGGCTGTTTACTTTTAGACTCTTATGGTGCAGCATGTGTCATCATGTTACGCCCGCCTAGAGCCCCCCTCTGTCAGATAGACTGATCTGATTGTTCCGATTACAATTCAACGGGCTCTGCTCGTCGGGGCCAGATCCCTGTGCAGAGCAAATTTGAATTTGCTGGGGGCAGGGCATCTTGATTTCCAGGTTACTGATTTTGGGTTTATTGTCAAATATTGATTTATAATGATTTTTGAAGTATGAAATGTGAAATGTCTTGAAATTTAGATTTAATATAATAAGCCACGACAAGCAATAATTTTCAAATGTTGTGCATCGACTGAAACATTACCTTAGATGATGCAAACCAAGTTTCGTACAAATATCTCTAGGTGATAATGATATGTCAACTTTTTGCATGTGTCGCGCCCTGTATTGGTCGATTTGAATCGAACTTTCACAATATGATTCTGATACGTATGACAACATTTCCTACAAGTTTTGTGATGATTGGCTCGGCGGTTAAGGAGTAAAAGCCATTAATGTGCTGAGCCACGCCTCCTCTAAAGTTCATTGGTCAATAGCATCAAAACGCAATGAAATATCCAAAAGCTCTTAACTTAAAAAGAACTTTGTCCCATGTTGATTCACAAAAAGATTGGTACAAATCGGACCTACGCCGTAGGAGGAGATGTCAAAAAAGTGTTTTTAAAAAAAAATTCAATATGGTGGAAAATCTAGTGGGCGGGCCTTAAGGATCTTTAGGCTTACATACAAATGATTCACTTGAACACGTGTGTCCAATATCAAGTCAATCTCACAGATGGTGTGGGGATGGTGGCCTTTCAAAACAAAATTTCATTGAACCTTCATTATAGTCTGGCCTATTAGTGTTATATTTCTTGAGCACCATTTGCACACAACTTCTAATCATTGGTGAAAATTTCATGTCTCTACAATGTACCATCTCACGGGAATTTGTCAAAACAATTCTGAATAATAATAATAATAGTAATAATAATAATGACAAAACAGGACAAAAACAATAGGGTCTCAGCCCTCCAGGCTTGAACCCCTAATAATTATCATGTCACATTCTGTTACACAATGATGCTCTTGTTTTGTGTTAGAAATCCAGCATACCTCTTTACTTTTCAGATCCTCAAGTGACTTTATTTAAAAAAAACAAAACAGCAACCTGCAGCCACTGTTGAGCTTTCATTATGCTAACATTTTATTCATATCGCCATCACCCGGATTTGTCGATTAGTGGAACAAGGCAAAAACAGATTAGAAGGCGAGTCCTTCTCCCTACAGCGTTCAGACAGCCCCCTTCTGCAGATTCGGACTGTGCCAAAGTAATAGCTAATGCTACAGCTTGTTACTTGCTGCTAATATCCTGCCACACTTGCACAAACTGTACATCGTAGAGAATATTAAAGTATTAAAGCATTTAGTCAAGTGCTTGAGCCCGCTACAATGTGCCTTCAGATGTTCGTTTAAGTCAGTCCTTTGTGTATGCTCTGTATAAACGATCACAAGCTGCAGTTCAGGAATTATCAACAGGTCAGAGTCAAGCGATGGAGATTTACATTAGACTACATTACATTACTGACATTTGTGTTATTTGTTTTTGTTTTTTATTTTTTCTTATAGACAATGTGCAAATATTTAAGTGCCTTAACTGTTACAGTAAGACTTATGGCCAATCACGTACAGTAAGATTATATTTTAGGTCAAATAAAATCTGCTGTTGAAAAGACACATTTTTGTTTAAAGTTTAATAAATGCATGATGTTTCCAAAGTCAATGAGTAATCATGTTAAATAATCGTGATCTCAATATTGACCAAAATAATCACGATTATGGTTTTTGCCATAATCAAGAAGCCCTAATTATGATGGATCCTTAAGTGTCAAGTCATTTGATTATTCACAGGCATTGCCTTTTCACGCCACTAAAACGTTTTCATCTAATCAACAGTATTTTCTAAGGATCTCTTGAAAGCAATTAAGTCCATTAAAGTTGCTGATGAACATTTTAAACCAAGAGATGGAAATGAAAAGACAGAGGAGAGTACTTTACATGAGAATGCGTGTGCATGAACATGTGAATGTGTTTGTGAGATGCGCTGATAGAGCAAGGGGAAAGGGAGAATGTGGTCCCTGCAGTACAGTGTATTAATCGAGATGGTAGTTCAGTGTTGATTTGGCTGTTATGCAAAGATGCAATGACTCTCAGCGGGCTGTAATAGCTCTACCATGGAAATTTGAGGTTTTTATAGCCTAAATCAGCACATACAGTAGTCAGGCATGTTTGCCAATTCTGCATGCCTGATAGGATGTCTCATTATTATAACTACTATGCTTTGCAGGTTGAATGGATACAGCTAGGTCACCCTTAGGCAAGCCGCATCATGTCCAAGATGGCATTTCTGATTTTAATTGGGGTGTATATGGCATCAGCTGTGAATGGCCTCTCCTTAATTAGTTTATGGAGAATGCAGAATGAAGAGCAGAGTGTATTTCCCTTTGATCCCACAGGATATCAGTGGGTTGTTGTCTAGTCTAACAGTTTGAGACTTACTGCCTTAATATTTTAGTGTTCATTATCATGGGCTATAAAACACTTTTTTCATCAGGCAGATCATGTTTCACTGTTTAGAATGCACACATCCATTGAAGCACAGTGGCAGCTGTCCTCATTTCTGTTCCTGTCCTTAGGCTTCTTGCTGGCATTCAGCATTTTTTCCAGCTCTTGAAATTGATAATTGGAAACATGCAGTATTTCGGTCAAATGCAAATTATTGTCAGTTTTTTAGATTCTGTTAGTAATCTCTCACTTTCACAAGAAAGTGGTCATGGGTGACTTAATTCATTTAAATTTATTCCAAAAGTTAAAAAAAAAAGTAATTGCATAATTGCTAATATGTGATATGACCAAGTGTATACCCATATGTTAGCATGGACATACAACTACAGTATGTGTGACTATTTGTTGCTGACAGACTAATAGAACAACTCCCAGGATGTCAGTGTAGCTGCCATTTGTAGTGGTATGTTACATCATGCCATCTGCAACAACTGACATGGCTTTCATTGAACCAGTACTGGCTGTAGACCATTATTGAAAGTCTAACTGTGGTATTCAGGCTAAAATTAGTGAGATGTCTTATAATATTTAAATTTTACCTGGAATCCTCTTCTTGGTTCCAAACAGACAATCAAAGCTACCTCCCCTCTTGGAGATCCCAGGGTAACTTACAACTTGGAAGACGGGATGGTCCCAGAGACCAACATGCCAGTTCGCTTCTACTTAACCCCCAACCGGGAAGATGGGTCAGCCTCCATCCTTGTGGCAGAGCCCCTGGACTATGAGACAACCAGGAACTTCATGCTGCGGGTTCGAGCTCAGAATGTTGCTGCTGTACCACTGGCGGCCTTCACCACAGTCTATGTCAATGTCACAGGTTAGCACTTTTTAATTGATTTTACTTTATTTGAATTTGTTTTCCGGCATATGTCACATTGCCTCCTAAAACCATTGTGTTCCTGTGTAATAGTTTGGCATTCCATGTGAATCATGTTTCACATGATGTATTTTTGTAGCACTAAGTGCCTTTGCATGACAACAGGGAAGACATTATTCCTTGTGAAAGTTCGATCACTATTTAAATAATAAATGCAAAATTAAACATCTCACATTAAGGATCAATTCTGAATCAAAAGAACACTCTTTTCTATTGATTGATTGATTGATTGATTGATTCTTTATTTTGAACATATTTAAAAAAAGAAAGTAAATGAATGAGTTGAGGCAAAAGGAAGAGGACAGACACAAAAATTATACAAAGATGCACACAATGTATTGTGGGTGAACACAAAGTATTGACAAGAAACAAAAAGCTTTAAGGTGGAATAAATATGTTGTTGTGACAGATAAATATTGGTTATTTGCATCAAAAAGTATTTCTCAAAAATGCCTGATTGTTTCCGTTCTATCCAGTTGTGTATAGTAAAAGGTTTTGTGTAGTAAAAGTCACTGCAGCACACTGACCAGCAGTGTGACTATTTAAGGTTGCAGGAACAGAGGACAACACAAGAGTGTTTGATGATTAATTTTTTGACAGCTGACCTATAAGCTAATGGAAGAATCGAAACAATTTTATTAATTAATTTGCAAGATGGGCTTAATGGACTTTTTAGAACATAAATAACAAAAACAGTCCAGCGCTGCATCGGGCACCAAGCTTATTCAAAAACTGAATGGCCTCTGGACCCAATTGATCAGATCAGATAAAATCAAATGTATTTATAAAGCATGTTTAAAAAAAACCAGAGTTGACCTAAGTGCTGTACAATAAAACAAGTAAAATAACATAACATGTTAACAGCAAAATGTAAGAGAGATAACACAACAATCCCAAAAACATGCCCAAATAAATGAATGAAAAAGAAAATAAAGCACAGAATAGTAAGTTCTGAAAATAAAATATGAAAGATAAAAGAGAAACCTTAAGGACAATCAAAGGCCTTAAAAACATGTGGGTCTTCAGTTTAGATTTTCATGTGTTTACAGAGGGGGAAGTCTTATTTGAAAAGGGTAAACTATTCGAAAGCTTTGGGGCGGCTACTGCAAAGGCATGATCGCCCTTCCACCTTGGTCTCAAATGTGGCCAAGAGCAACGGGTCTGAAGATCTGAGAGGTCCTGTGTTGGAAAGAGGGCAGAGAAGCTCAGAGATGTAATTGGGTGCCAGGCAATGTAAGGCTTTGAAAACAAACAGCAGGACCTTAAACTCAGACCGAAACTTGACAGGTGACAGTGACAGTGCAGGGATGCCAGTACAGGTGTGATGTGGTCTGTTTTCTAGCAGCAGCATTCTGTGCCAACTGCAAGCAAGATAAGGATGACTGGCTTATTCCCACATACAGAGCATTACAGTAATCCAAACCAGAGGAAATCAGGGCATCCATCACTATCTTCAGGTCATTAAACGAGAGGATCGGTTAGAGTTTGGCAATATTTCTAAAGTGGAAAAAGCAACCTTTTACGACGGTGTCATCTTTGATTCAGCTTTAAAATTTGGAAAACAAAATAACACTAAGATTCCTGGCTTGGGCATGGGGGTTAGGCGCAAGGGGCCCAAGGTGGTTTGCTATACCCCAGATGGAGTTGGAGGGGCCAAATAAGACCACTTCTGTCTTACGATCATTTAATTGAAGACAGGTTTTTGCTATCTAAGATTTCACACCTTGGAGGCAGCTGAGGGACCTAACTGTGTTGTTGTTGTTGTTGTTGTTGTTGTTATCACCTGCTTCTAATGGGAGGTAAAGCTGAATTTCATCTGCATAGCAATGGTAGGAGATAATGTATTTATGGAAGATGGAGCCTAAAGGGAGCATATAAAAGGCAAATAAGATGGTTCCCAAGATGGAGCCATGGGGTACACCACATGTGACGGGAGCAGAGGAGGAGAACAGGTTTCCAGTTTTGACGGAGAAAGATCTATCTGCCAAAGGGTGAATTCAGTAATTTTTGACCTGGACCCCAGTTTTCCTTGTTTTTTGGTCCAAGTGACTCATGGGAACAACAGTTTTTTGACATTTGTCCAGTATTAAGAGAGCATGCTGCAGCCGTCCGCAGTGAAACAGGCTGCAGTGTAATGACGCGGAGCGTGTGTGCACTGTCATTTTACATCAATGAACAGGCTCAGATTGTTATTATGAGTGTGTGACACCATTACAAAAAGGACCCTACAGTGAAATGAAATGATTTTCTTGTCCTTTCGCTGGTCTGGCTCAAGAAGTCTCGTTCTGAAATCTCCCAGGAGATGACTGGTTAAAGAAAAACAACAGTAGAAGATCGCTTTCTGAACTTCAGCACAACAGACTACTATCGGCAGTCATCTCTAACTGTCACTCGCCGTCACTGTTGTCGTCTTGCAAGAAGTCACAAAATGAGACTTCTCCTTTAGCAAGACTTGGTCACAAAGCACAAAATAACGAGGAAAAGGTAAGTAAATTGTTTTATTTCTCTGCAGGGTCCTCTCTGTAACGTTGTCAGACTCTAATAGTAACAACTGTATCCTGTCAGTGGCAAAAAAAGCACTTTGATTTGATGTACACCAACGGTGGGAACATGCCCATGCCTTTTCTGTGGATGCCAGCTGCAGCACTCTCACTCACTTATGAATTTTGCCTTTAATGGACAGGACAGACAAGTGTGAGAGGGGGAGAGAGAGAGAGAGAGAGACAGAGGGGGGATGACATGCACCAAAGTGCCACAGGCTGGACTCGAACCCGGGCCGCTGCGGCAACAGCCTTGTACATGGGGCGCCTGCTCTATCCACTAATCCACCGACGCCCCATTATGAACCTATTTTAAAAATTGTTGTTCCCACATGTTACTTTAACACAAAAACATGCGAAAATAGGAACCAGGTTAAAAAGATACAGGAGTTACGGTGTAAGATCTAAAAGCTCTTAATTACGAAAGTGCAATCCCAGAACATGTTACTGACACGCATAATCAGTTTTCAGCATTATCATCGAATGGGTTAGGGTTTGATGCTTTACAGTAATTATTATCTGTGCATATTTTTTACTGCAGTACCCCTTTCTAAACTGCATATGCAACACAGCATTTGTTCTACAACTCAATTTCAATTCAATCAATTTTATTTATAAAGCCCAATATCACAAATCACAATTTGCCTCACAGGGCTTTACAGCATACGACATCCCTCTGTCCTTTGGACCCTCACAGCGGATAAGGAAAAACTCCCCAAAAAAACCCCTTTAACGGGGGAAAAAACGGTAGAAACCTCAGGAAGAGCAACTGAGGAGGGATCCCTCTTCCAGGACAGACAGACGTGCAATAGATGTCTTACAGAACAGATCAACATGATAAGTTAACAGTAATCCGTATGACACAATGAGACTGAGAGAGAGAGAGAGACAGAGAGAGAGACAGAGACAGAGAGAGATGCAGGACAGACGGTAATGACAGTAACTTACAACAACATTAATTAAAGTAATAATATTATAATTAATAATAATATATTAATATCTGATAGTATACATGTGTGACAATAATCATATGTGTATAATAACAGTAGAAGTATGACTAATGA
>NC_065506.1:8827173-8862020 GCF_006386435.1 Epinephelus moara | reverse complement strand
CTTTCATTTACCTGTTTAATTAATACATTGTTTATATTAAGATCAAGATTTGGACTTGACCGCAAAGAGTGGTTTGTTCCAATCACCATACTAGTCGTTTTAGACACATTTAAGACAAGTTTATTACTATTGATCCAATCCAACACCAATTTCATTTCCTGATTTAAATTTATATTTAAATCATCAATTGTTGTTTCTCCTAAATAAATGGTTGAATCATCAGCATACATTTACATATGAGCTTTTTCTAATACAAGAGGAAAGTCATTTGTAAAAATAGAGTACAGAAGAGGCCCAAGGCAACTACCTTGAGGCACTCCCTGTTTCACATGTTTAATATCTGATTGACTTCCATTGAGGCACTCCCTGTTTCACATGTTTAATATCTGATTGACTTCCATTAAAATAAACTATTTGTTTTTTTTCACTGAGGTAACTATTCATCCATAATAAAGCAGCAGAAGAAAAACCATAATATTTAAATTTTTCCAATAATAAATCATGGATATCAAAAGCTGCAGAGAAATCAAGTAAAACAACTCCAATAATTTTCTTTTGTTCAATCTGCTTGTACCAATCATCTACCATTTGAGTCAGAGCAGTGGTTGTCGAATATTTTTCTTATTTTTCTCTGTATGCATGCTGGAAATTAGTAAATAAGTTGTTCATGGAAAAATATAGCTGAATTGGTTCATACACCACACGCTCCATAATCTTGCTCAAAATAGGCAATAAACTTATCGGTCGACTGTTGGATTCAGAAAACTGCAACTTTTTATTTTTGGGTATAGGGACTATCTTAGCAATTTTCCATGCTTGTGGACATTTATTTTTGTTAAAACATTGATTAATAATCTATGTAACCAGTGGAGCAATAACTGAAGTAATAGGCTTAAGCAGGCTTCCATCAAAATCATCATCCCTGGTGGCTTATTCTTGCAGTTCATCAACATAAATTCAACTTTAGATACACTGACTCTTTTAAATTCAAAGATACAATCTTTGCTGTGCATCAGATGATCTATTAATCTGACTGATACATTTATACTTGTATGCTGTACAGTACCTTTTAACTTATCTATCTTTTCAATAAAGAAATTATTTAAGTGATTTGCGATATCTTTGGGTTTGGTTAAGAACTCCCCTCCAGTCTCTAAAAAAGATGGTGTGGACTTGTTTCCCTTTAATAAATAATTTAATGTACTCCATAAACGCTTACTGTCATGTTTGATTTCATGAATAATATTTGCATAATACTGTTTCTTCTTCTTCTTGTTTAATTTAGTAACAAAATTCCTTAATTTACAATAAACTTACCAATCTGACTTTAAACCTGATGATATGGCCATTAATTTTGCCTGGTCCCTTTCAATCATATGTTCCTTAATTTCTTTATCCAACCATGGGGAATTAATGGTTTTGACTGTAAATTTCTTTAATGGTACATGATTATCTACAATCTTAGTCAAAATTTTGTTAAAAATTTGAAATGCTTCTTCTGGATCATCTTGTAAGAACACATTTGACCAATTGGCATTGGCAACATCTCTCACGTATTCATCATGATTGAAATTTTTAAAAATTCTTTTCTTTACTATCTTTGAACCTGCTTTTGGAACTTTTGTTTTTCTGACAATTGCGATGAGATTGTGATCTGTACATCCAACAGGCAGTGATATGGATTTAGAACAAACTGCAGGAGTATTTAAATAAATATGATCTATACAAGTTGCCACTTGTTTGCCATCCATCTTCAAACAAATTCTTGTGGGCTTATTAACAACTTGTGATAATTTCTTTTTCATTGGACAAGAAGAAGAATTCCAGTCAATGTTCATATCAGCCATGAAATATAGTTCATAATTAGTAGTACAAACATAATCTAACATATCACAGATTTTGTCTAAATATCCACAATTAGCACTAGGGGGTCGATAACCACATCCTATCAAAATAGGTTTGAGATGTTTCAAATAAATCTGCAACCAAAGAACTTCAATGTCAGGTGACATTAAATCTTCCCTAATTTTGACAGGTAAGTGAGACTGAACATAACAAGCTATCCCTCCTCCATTAGCATTCCTATCTCTCCTAAAAATATTAAATCCGTGTATCGTTAAAGATATATCCTCGAAAGTAGAATCTAAATGCGTTTCTGATACTGCCAGTATGTGAATATTGTTTGGTAGTAATATATCTTCCACTTCAATTAATTTGTTTCTGATACTACATATATTTATGTGGGCCATTCTAAGGCCTTTCTTAGGTAATTTATGTGACATCAAATAAAATTTGCTTTACTTTTAGTTTCTTTTTGATGCACTCAAATTCGGAGCAACATAACTGACATTTCACAAAACAGTTACACTTACAAACACACATGAACATAAATTTACACATAATTTGTTGTATTGCCACAATAGCTGTCATGATTGGAATGCTCAGTAAGTCAGCCAAACTCCATTGTTGACCTTTCTTAGTTAATCTGGTTGTAATCTAATTACTTTCTGTGCACTGACAGGTTCCTTAAATTATAGTGCAAAATGAAAAGAAAAGAGGGGGAAAATATAATGCTAAACCTGTAGGCTATAGTAGGTTTTTTGCATAGTTTTTATTTAATCAACATAGATTGTTCACTAAAACAAAACAGGCATTATATTTGCAATTAGGTGGGCTTTTCCTCAGTCAGAGGTTTCGCCTCTTAAACTTACATTTTCATTCATTCATCAATTCATCTTCTACTATAGTTCAGTGGTTCAGTTCAAAACAATATTGCATAACACAGTGGAGCACAAAGGCTCCGGAGAAGAAACCGAGTTAGTGACATCAATAATGGCCGAGTTAGCAGGATGCAGTAATAGGACACGAGAGAGAGAGAGAGAGATAGAGAGAGAAGGAGAGAAGGTGCCTGGTGTATTATAGGGGGTCCTCCGGCAGACTAGGCCTAAGTCAGCCTAACTAGGGGTTGGTACAAGGCAAGCCTGAGCCAGCCCTAACTAAAAGCTTTATCAAAGAGGAAAGTCTTAAGTCTAGTCTTAAATGTGGAGACGATGTCTGCCTCCCGGACCGCAACAGGAAGATGATTCCACAGGAGAGGAGCCTGATAGCTGAAGGCTCTGGCTCCTGATCTACTTTTGGAGACTTTAGGGACCACGAGTAACCCTGCGTTCTCAGAGCGCAGTGTTCTGGTGGGATAATATGGCACTATGAGCTCTCTAAGATATGACGGAGCTTGACCATTTAGAGCTTTATAAGTTAACAGTAGGATTTTAAATTCAATTCTGGATTTTACAGGGAGCCAGTGCAGAGAAGCTAAAACAGGAGAAATATGATCACATTTCTTAGTTCCTGTTAGTATACGTGCTGCTGCATTCTGAATTAGCTGGAGAGTTTTTAAGGACTTACTAGAGCTACCTGATAGTAGAGAGTTACAGTAATCCAGTCTAGAGGTAACAAAAGCGTGGACCAATTTTTCTGCATCTTTTAGGGATAGGCCTAATTGGCTTTAAGGCAGTTATGAAGTTTAGTTAATTGATTACTTTCTTCTGGCTTCATAGATAAATACAACTGTGTATCATCCACATAACAATGGAAATTTACAGAGTGATTTCTAATGATGTTACCTAAAGGAAGCATATATAGAGTAAATAGGATTGGTCTGAGCACAGAACCTAAAGGGCCCAACTAAGGCCATAAAGGGAAAGAATGACGCACATTTGCGAAGAACAAAAGGGTTAATTGTGTCAAAGCCCTCTCTCTAAGTTCGGTTGTGTTCTCATTCTCCATTACAGTCATTGGATACCAGAGCTACACAAATCCAAATTATTTGCACAGCTTGCCAGCTGTTGTGAGTGTGATGAGTCCAAGAGTGCAACATATATGCTTAACCCCACCGCCCCACATCCTTTACACACATTCCAGCAGGGACTCTTAGTCTAGTTGCTCTCTTACTATTTATCATCTTTGCCTAAGAATGTGAGTTTTCACCAGTCTATCAGTATATCATGTCTGTCATTATTTTTTTTATGGTTCTTCTGCATATGGTTACTTTGGTCTGTTGTCACTCTGTTTAGGTTAATACTCAGCCCATGATAACTAGAATTAAGTCGCCATCATCACAACTAAATATGGTGGTGTGAGCTAGTCCCTGACCTTGCTCCTCAGAATAACTCTGCCTACCCCACATGCCCCAGACTCCCTTGCATTTAATCCCCTTGCAACATGCACGCACACACACACACGTACACGCATACGCCATTCCATCAAATTGGTCTTAATCCAGTGAGAAATAATTAATTCGCAGACCCTCTCCCTTCTCTTGCCTTTCTGTCCCTCTTCTAACTTCCCCTTCTCCTCTTTTCACTCCCCCCTCCTCTCGCTTATCTGTCTTAATAAGAAAGCTCTTTGACTCCTCCAGAGGCATTGCGGCTGAGGAAGGGAGGGAGGTCTGTAATGGATTTAAGGCCCCATTTTTAATTCATAGATTAAGACATTTGCTCAGAAGAAAGGGTAGGAAAAAAATGCACACAGAGCAGCATTAGATTTAATGTGTTGCTCTATTCAAGTCATTTCTGTAATGCTTTTGGCCTCATACCAACTATGTTAAAATTTGGCTTCTGCTTTTCAGGCAAACTTCAGAGTTCACCTCCAGTCTCACCGCCTCTCGCTACTACCTTCTTTATCTCTCTATATAATGTAACTCTCTCTTCTACTGATGGAAGAAAGGGAACAAATTGTGTCCATTATTAATTGGCCTAATGCATGCTTTGACAATCCTCTTGATGCCAGCAGAGCTTGGAAGAATAACCACAACAGCAAAAATGACATTAATACTACAGTTGTCAGAGCTACAGGAAATGTGTGGACTGAGATGAATTAATGACCTGTGAGGGAGCCACCATGGTGCTAATGCTGATCCCTTACAATGCTCCTGTCTCCCAAATTATATCTCCCACAAAACAAGTTGAATGTTTAAAACTAGGATGAGCTCTTCTCATGTCCTCTCCAATAGCCAGAACTCAGAAGTATCTGAATGGGATATAGATTTCCAATTCTATCCCCAATGGCTGCGGGCTTGCTTCTTGATGAAGATCCAAAATCAATCACAGTCCAGGATGCTTCATGGCAATATCATAAGGAGGACTGAACCCTCTCTGAAGGCCAATGTGCAGCAACAATAAGGAGCTTTCATATTTACTGCCATTTTCTTTTCCCCTTAAATTTCTTTAGGACCTACAGAGTCACCTCAAAAAAAAAAAAAAAAAAAAAAAATCAGAAAAATAGAAATGTATTGATTTAAAAAGGAAATTTAATCAGCACGTAGTTGATGCATTTAAACTTAGTGGGCACTCTGACTGCAAACATCCCTGCAGTAGAACAATGCGAAGGGCTGCGTTTGTGTGGGTGTGTAGCTTCAGATACTGATGAAACATGAAATATCATCCAGGAAGTTCAGTTTTAGTAACAGATCAGAGAGTTTGAAGGCTATTGGATGCAAAAACACTGCTCAGCGCTTTTTAATACTCAGATGCAGAAATTTACAACTCTGGAATGTTATCACAAGACAATTTTTGTCTTTGGTTTCAATGACTGCAAGGTAAACAGGAGAATATGGTTTTCACATTACATCGACTAGGAAGGTACTCCTAGGCATACACCTACACAATGACCAGTGCCTTGCCTGATTGTGTTTCATTGGGTTCTGATGAAAGTAAACTTATTGTGGTGTCTGTGGTAGTAGTAGTAGTAGTAGTAGCAGTAGTTGTAGTGGTAGTAGTGGTAGTAGTAAGTAACCTTTATTTATATAGGTCTTCTCTAAACGATTATTAAGTGCCTTTCTTTTTCACATAAATGTGAATAATACAAAGTCAAGTTCAATAGAAGACATGATGAGCTTAAGTTAAGTGAAGGCTGTCCCATCGTATTGGAGCTAAAACAGTAAAAGCACAGTCTCCCTTTGTTTTGAGTCAGACGGCAGAACATCTAAACACTTTCTGTCAGCACTTCTGAAGAGCTGGTTTACAGAATATGGGGTTAAAAGATCAGAAATGTACAAGGGATCCAAACCTCAAAGGGCTTTATATGTGATTAACAGGATTTAAATTTAGTTCTAAAATGCAATTGAAGTCAATGCAGTGCAGCCATATAAATCTGCTCTGTGCATTTGGTGTTGCCCAGAAGCCATTCTGGTGCATTCAGGTCCAAATGCCAACGTGCTTTTACCAAACCATTTAGACATTTGAACTAAGAGGTGAAATAATCTAGGATAAGTGCCAAATAAAAGTTGTATGCTAAAAGGCAATATATGTCAGCAGAGGATGATAATTGAACAGCCGTAACCCTTTAATTATATGCATGAGCTGGTAAATGTGGTTTAGCTTTATTGCCAGAGCGAGAAGAGAGCAGTAGACTAGACATAATACATATTGTTTGATAATCCAAGATTGTGCTCAAGTGATTCTTGGGAGCTTTATCTACCTAGATGACAACAATCAACAACTTATCCATTGAAAGGAACACTTCCCCCCAAATAACCATTTGTATATTAACTTTCCAACCTGTGTTATGCTGAATTTGTGAAGAAAAGACAGTTTTCTTGCATGCCTCCATGGTGAATGAAGAAACCAAAATCCGAGAAAATTCTTGATGAATTTATATAAAACGGGGCTGCATTTAACAACCGCAACATCAAACATTCACAAACTCTCACACAATTTATGCAATATTATCCAAGTCTAAGTTATTTAGTTGTATGCTCAGTACTCCCCAAACAGACAGCCCCTTCTGATCGAGAACTGAACTGAAAGTGAAACTTACCTGTGTTCTCTTCAGAGACAGATGCCATTGACAAAAACAGTAATTTTACCTCGCTGAACACAGTAGCTGCCCAGATCTGTAGTTAGCTTGGATTTGCCAAAGTCACACAATAACACTATCTAACCTTTTAAAATATTAAGGTCATACAATAACATAAAACAAACTGATTGAGCTAGTTGTAGACCATTAGCTCCCATGTTTAGCGGCGGTATTGTCAATAGAGTCTTGCTTTGAAGAAAGCTTAGTTAAGTCAATGTTTAGCTCAGTTTCCTGTCAGAGGAGACTGTCCATTTGGGAAGTACTGAGCATTTGACTGGATAAATTAGATTTTTAGATTTTTTGCGCAAAGCAGAAATGAAAGAAAAAGTTTTCACAGTCCTTCACAAATGAGTTGTAAGACGGAGTGAGTAATTGAAAGACAAATGGACATTTGGGGGGAGTGAAGTATTCCTTTAACTGATAACTATGCTACCAACAACCACTGGTATGGAAATGGCTAGATGGATGTTACCATTTAACGCTGTTTGCAATGTGGGCCTTCCAAAGATCCAAGCAATCATGTACTGTATATCATTTCTGTCAAATCCAGCAGACGGTCATTGCAAAAATAATTTTTGCCTGAATCCTAAGCACTCTCTTCCTATCCTCTTCCTTCTTAGATGTAAATGACAACGTTCCATTTTTCACTTCCTCGATCTACGAAGCCTCAGTCACTGAAGGGGCAGAATCAGGAACTTTGGTTTTCCAGGTTTCAGCCAATGACCTTGACTTGGGTCTCAATGGCAAGGTGAAAACACACAACACATGCACACACACTCACACAGTGGTAAAAGTGGTAATGCTGCTTTTTCAGTGTTTTCTTGTGTGTTTATAACTCAGTTCCCTTTGAATACATGCACTCAATCATTTTCAGTCTCCCTCTGTTTTTGATTATCCAGAATGTGTTTTCCTTGCTGTGTAAATGAGCAGTTTAACTGTGCTTTGGCTCCTGACCTTTTACATAATTGTGTTTGAACCAACCCCCTTCCACCCAGATTTCCTACTCCCTGCTGGAAGATCGCAGTGGAGACCACCAGTATTTCCGTATTGACCCAGAGCTAGGATTCATCTACTCACAAACTGTGTTTGACCGTGAGACCAAAAGCTCCTACCTGCTGGAGGTTCAGTCTGTGGATGGCTGGGAGTCAGCACGACCTGGCAAACATGGGCAACCCAATTCTGGTAAGTAAGGCTGACACTGCACAGAACAACTTGCGACTAAACTGATGGTTAAACTCTGATTGCTTTGGTGTTTTTGCAGTTTGTCCAGTATTGTTACGTCTCAAGCTTTAGTGCTAAGAACAGCAATTGTACTGGAAAAAGCTGTCATGGAGTAGTTAGGTTGAACTGGCACTGTGTTATAGCAGTATATGATGAAGAGCAGCTGCAGTGTATAGAGGTGAACTTGAATAATGACTTTAAAGCATAAGAAACATTTCATATTTCAGTAACCTTCGACAGGTTTACCTGTATTCCAAAGTTATCTAACCATATCTTACAAAAGGTAAGGCACTTCTGTAGTCCACAAAATATGTGGACACCTGATTATCACACCCTCGCGTGATGTGTTGAACATCTTATTAAACTGCTGCTGTAACAGCTTCTTGAAGGCTTTCCACCTGATTCTGGAACCTGTCACCAGGGATTTGCTCCCAGTCAGCCACAGGAGCGTTAGTGGGGTCAGCCACTGATGGTGATGAGGCTTGGCTCACAGTCTGCATTCTGCTTCATTCCAAAGGTGTTAGGTCAGGGTCCTTTCATGCCAAAAAAAATACCTAAAGGACCTTGTTTCTTGCACAGTGGCACTGTCATGTTGGAACAGGAAAAAAACCTTCCCCAAACTGTTGCTAAGAAGTTGGAAGGACACTGTTTAAAATATCTTTGTATGCTTTACAGGGTTGGGACTCTCAAGGCACGTCCCAATTCAATTCCGATTCAGAGAGCAACGATGCTATCATAAATCGTTTATAAATGTATCTTGATGTGACAAAATGTTTGTTTTCCAGACATGATTTATTTTTTCTCATTGTCTGACTACTTGTTACTTTTAAAACACAGTGTATTTGAGCTGATCTTTAATAGAAAATAAACAGATGCATTAACTTCCTTTATCTTTTATTAATACAATAGTAGTAACAAATGCAAAAGCTGTGTCAACTGGAAAACTATACTATAGATATGCTATGTGCTAGACTTGTTGATGTTGAAGTAGTCTCACCAGCGATCAACTGCGATATGAAGTGCTTTTATTTCCACGAGGCCCAGGGTTTCAGAGTTTTGATTATTGACTTTTTCTGCATGGAGACATAATATTGCAAGAGAGAATTGTGAAATCGTAAAAGCAGATTTCTTTTTTAACCCCAACCGATAATGCTGTAGCATTAAGTATGAAGGTATTATTGGTGAAAAAGCACCTGTAACAGTAGAAAGCACCTGTAACAGTAGAAAGCACCTGTAACAGTAGAATTTGTAGTTGTGTACAGTGATTTGTATGTGTCTAAGTATGAGTTGTGTACTTGTACAGTGATTTGTATGTGTGTCAGTATGAGTTGTGTACTTGTACAGTGATTTGTATGTGTGTCAGTATGAGTTGTGTACTTGTACAGTGATTTGTATGTGTGTCAGTATGAGTTGTGTACTTGTACAGTGATTTGTATGTGTGTCAGTATGAGTTGTGTACTTGTACAGTGATTTGTATGTGTGTCAGTATGAGTTGTGTACTTGTACAGTGATTTGTATGTGTGTCAGTATGAGTTGTGTACTTGTACAGTGATTTGTATGTGTGTCAGTATGAGTTGTGTACTTGTACAGTGATTTGTATGTGTGTCAGTATGAGTTGTGTACTTGTACAGTGATTTGTATGTGTGTCAGTATGAGTTGTGTACTTGTACAGTGATTTGTATGTGTGTCAGTATGAGTTGTGTACTTGTACAGTGATTTGTATGTGTGTCAGTATGAGTTGTGTACTTGTACAGTGATTTGTATGTGTGTCAGTATGAGTTGTGTACTTGTACAGTGATTTGTATGTGTGTCAGTATGAGTTGTGTACTTGTACAGTGATTTGTATGTGTGTCAGTATGAGTTGTGTACTTGTAGATTTTTTTTTTCTCTCCACAAATACAACACAACACTTACACATTCACAAATTCTTCATTACAGGTGCACAAATCCTATTTTACAAGTCACAGATTAAAAAACTGACACGCTCACATTTTTGCTCCTATTGTTGCAGTATATTTGGTGCAAAACATATTTGTGCACCTGTATCAAACAATGTGAAGTTGTGGACAAAATTTGAATATGTGCAAACCTGAATGTGAACTTGTGCAAAAAATGTTCAATTTATGTAAAATACTTTCTCAGGAAATTATTTGTGTTCCTTTAAAACACAAAAACAAATCGATAATTACAACTGCTCGAATCTTCCCCACAAGTCACAGATTGTTTCCTTCCCCACGAGTCACAGATTCTGTTTCCCTCAACTACAAATCACAAATCGCGCCTCCACTGAGATATTTGGTGAAAAACTATCTGTGCATTCAGTCTACGGAGAAAAAGGCGGGTGCTGATCTGAGATCGAATCGACTCTTTCCACAACCAATCAGAGGAGAGTGACTTTTGTCTGCATGGCGGAGTGAGAAGGTCACGTCGCGGGGAAGGGGGCGGGGTTATTGAGCCACTCAGTCGCTGCAATGCTGGAGACGATGGTCAGAGACCTTGAAGAGCCCTTGTTATATTCTACGGTGCTGGCGATGGTGAACAAAAGCATAACACTGCCGCAAACGGACCCTGGTAAGTTTGTTTTCGAACATTTTCGCCTTGCACATAGTTGTTTAGTTTTACCAGTTTTTTCAGATAACAGCTGTGTTCCAATTTAGGCCCGCGTCCCTCGGAGGATGCGTATGGAGATATATTTGTGTCTTTATTACATGCGAGAAAATAAATGATATGAGAGGGAAAAAAAATGTTTGAGAGAAAAAAAAATATTTGAGAGAAAAAGTTTTCACACTGATAGCAAAAAATAATATTTGAGACTAAAAAAAGTTTTGAGAGAAAGTATTTTGTCATAGAATATAAAAAGAAAATAATAATTTGAGATTTAAAAAATGATTTCCAAGAAAAAAACTCTCAAAAACCTTTTTTTTTACTCTCAAATATTATTTTTTTGCTATCAGTGTGAAAACATTTTCTCTAAAAAAAAAAATTGTTTCTCTCAAAACATTTTTCTTCTCTCTCTCAAAACCTAAGTCTTTGCTCTCCTGTCAGGATTTTGCTTTCGCTGTGAAAATAATGTCATGGGCAGGGCCACGTTCCTATTGGCCAGTCTCAATCGAATTGACAGCTAGGTGAGGATTGTCTTGGGAGTCAAATTCAACTGAATCATTCATCCACCATGGTGGATTCACCGGCATAGATATGCTGCGTTATTTGGGAGCGGATATGCATATATAACGTTATGCATGTTGTGGCCAAATGGAGAGGAGAGGGAAATGAACCGACAACACCACCTGTGGAATTGCACCCCAGGGAATACACTCAAACCTGTAGACTACTCTTAACAACAGAAGGTCACACACTCACTCACTCCTCCTTGGTGCCCCTCACAAATCCCTCCATAAGCTTCAACTGGTCCAAAACTCTGCAGCCCGCATTATTACCAGAACCCCCTCCTTTCACCACATCACCCCTGTCCTCCAGCAGCTTCACTGCTGGAGGCAGAACCCTAACCCCCCTAACCCCTAACCCTAACCCAATACACACATCGTAACGTGTATGATAATCAACCGCTCCACGGATTGATTTTTCAACGACTTCATTGAAAACAAATGCACATGGCAGGGAGGAGGGTTAGCAAAACAGAGGAAAAGTGACAGGACGCTAAATTTCTCAGCTTTGCGTCGCAGTTTATTTATTAATGTGGTTAAAAATACAACCTACCTTGAATGTTGCCAAAATCGCTATCTCTGCTGCTGTTAGTTTGAAAACAACCCACCACCGGCAGGCCTTCTCTCCTTCTCACTCTGCCATGCAGACAAAAGTCACTCTCCTTTGATTGGTTGTGGAATCAGTCGATCTCAGATCAGCACCCGCCTTTTTCTCCGTAGACTGAATGCACAGATAGTTTTTCACCAAATATCTCAGTGGAGGCGCGATTTGTGATTTGTAGTTGAGGGAAACAGAATCTGTGACTCGTGGGGAAGGAAACAATCTGTGACTTGTGGGGAAGATTCGAGCAGTTGTAATTATCGATTTGTTTTTGTGTTTTAAGGAACACAAATAATTTCCTGAGAAAGTATTTTACATAAATTGAACATTTTTTGCACAAGTTCATATTCAGGTTTGCACATATTCAAATTTTGTCCACAACTTCACATTGTTTGATACAGGTGCACAAATATGTTTTGCACCAAATATACTGCAACAATAGGAGCAAAAATGTTAGCGTGTCAGTTTTTTAATCTGTGACTTGTAAAATAGGATTTGTGCACCTGTAATGAAGAACTTGTGAATGTGTAAGTGTTGTGTTGTATTTGTGGAGAGAAAAAAAAAATCTACAAGTACACAACTCATACTGACACACATACAAATCACTGTACAAGTACACAACTCATACTGACACATACAAATCACTGTACAAGTACACAACTCATACTTAGACACATACAAATCACTGTACACAACTACAAATTCTACTGTTACAGGTGCTCAAACCTTTTTCACCAATAATACCTTCATAATTAAGATTTCAATTTGCACTGTGTATTCAGGCAGGTGTTGTTCTTCTGACATAATTATGCCGCACCCATCTTTTCAAATGATGAAGCACGATTCATAGCTGCAGCCTAGAATTGTGTAGTGCTCCATGGTTCAATCTCACTGTGCTTTACTCCTGTCCAACCAAGGCTTTGTGTTGACCATGATGGTCTTAGGTTTCTGTACTGCTGCTCAGCTAAGGAAATCCATGTCATGAAGCTCCCCACTAACCACTCCTGTGCTAATGTTGCTTCTGGAGGCCGTTTAGAATTCGTTTGGGAGTCAGTCCAGTTGTGTGAGCTTGTGTGGCCTGCCGCTTCACTGCTGAGCTGTCATGACTCCTAAGCTGGGGAAAATCATGCAGGGAAGAAATTTGACGAACAGACTTATCCCCAATTTCCACATACTCCGTCTGTGCCGCGCAGCGCACTGCGTAGCAGATACGCTCCCATTCTAGTGAATAGCTTCATCTCCACAACGCGCTGTGCAGCATTTGTGGAGCGTCCCAGAAGTAGAAGCAGGGTATTTTTGACATTGCCACATTAAAAGTCAGTGAGCTCTTCAGATCTACACAATCAGATGTTTGCAGGTGTTTCTAAATTCAGATTGCATGGCCGTGTGATTGATTTTAAGCACCTATTAGCATTAAGCCGTTAATTGGAAGGGCTGTCTGCATACTTTTATAATACAGTACATCAATTGATACTGCAGTCTCTTAAGTTGAGACATTTTTATTCAGCAGTTACATTGAATGCAGTTGCTACCAATGCAACTGCACATAAGGAAATCCTAACTCTAACTCTAATTAAAATGTATGTGAACAAGGATCACCTTCAAGCTTAAAGGTTGGCAAATTTTAATATAACCTTTATGATGTTTTTCTGAGATATGATCTGTTGTTGACGTTAATTTTGAACAAGAGTTAATTACAATGGTTATTGAGTCTTCAGCTTTCATGTAAAAAGGCAAACAGATTGATGTAATTGCAGAAATGATTTAGATTCTGTTGATATTGGCGTTGTAATCCAGTTTATATAACAACGGTGGTTGCTGTTATTCTGACTGAAAAGGAGGACGAGTACAAAAGGGGAGAAAGCTGTCGACAGCTGCTCTGTAGACTTCATTTAAGGCTCCAAATCTTCATTGAAGGCAGCAATAATCTCTGTTTTCCTCTTTCTGTCTCTTTCCCACATCTGCTCATCTCTCCCTACTGAATGACCAAAGGCCATCTTTCTCTCTCTCAGTCTGTCTCCCTCTCTTGCTCCATCTCTTAATTTCTCTCTCATTTGCTGCCAGATGAAATGCATACATGCTCCAATGGTAGAATAGAGAGATGCAGAGAAATGAACAGATGTTCAGACAGATGGGTGAATGGAGAGAGGTGTTGAATAAACAGCAAGACAGACCAGGATATATTTTTAATAAATATGATCATAGATTATTAACAGATCTTCTCTCTAGGTTTGGCTCACTACCACATTTGTGGCAATGTAAACAGTTGTTAAATATTAAGCAGAGCAGAGACTGAGAGACTGCAGTGAAGCTGAGAGTTATTTTATTTTTTTCTGTGTCATAAATATTGAATGGGGCTGCATAAAGAAGGATGGGTGACAAGAAAATTAACAGATATTTAACACGGATTCATACATCACATCTGTTAAACCTATGAAGAAAAAAAAATCTCACATCTTAAAGAGTTGCTGGCCTAAAAACTCCATTTTAAACAAACTCCCTGCTCTCTGCTATGAAACAAACAAAAAAATACATAAATTAAAATCTGATTTATATAAGCATGGCTGCATACCAGGGTGGCATGATAGAATTTATATAAATCGGATTATTCCCTGATGCTCCTTAAATCAAAGACTGTTTTTTCCCTTCCTATTTGGCTTCCTTTTGTTACAGCTGATCCAATTCTGCCCTTAAAGCTCTGAAGCTCTGAAGCTCTAAAGATATATGACACATTAAAACAGGATTATTTTAAAACTCAAAATGTTTTCTGAGCTGGTTATCAGTCAATGCATATTAGATCATTAGTATTAATTAATATTAACTGTACAATAACAAATTAAAGTATGTCAGCATGCAAATTCTTAACTTTCCATACTGACATCATTTTTAAGCCTATTGTCTTCATAACATAAGCAACTCCCTGAAGTTTAGCTGTGGTTTTGGTGTGCCACCCCAAGTTGTTTAGTGGCCCTGTCAGGCCACCACTATGAAAAATCCTTGGGGTGCTATTGATCTCCAAGCAAGAACTACTTTTGGCTATGAAAAGGTTGCAGTCTAAAATTTTTCAAAAACACTTGTTACCAACACATCTGATTTTACATGCTGGTGAATTTCTGCATGTAACCAAGTTGAAATTATAGCAACTTCTTTGCCTTCATTGCTGGAAACAAGTCCCCATACAAACATTCTGCTTATTGTATAATACAGTTCCAACTTCACAGAAGTACTTGCTATTACAGGTTTCATAAACTCCAGTAAACCATGGTTGTACACTCCCATTAACACCATTTTAACTTTCCTGATGCATTAGCATGATGGTCACATGGTTTCATTGGATGAAAGCATTTCACTATGTGGCTTAGGTAAAAACTACCTATGGTTGGATAGAATTTTCCATAATGAGCCCTTTGCTGCGGTTCTCACCAAGAGACTGGTAATTTTAGCACCCACAGTTTTCTAAAGCAGGGCTGCCAGCTCTCATCACTTTTATTACCATGAGAAAGTATTGCTTGAGTGCTCACCTAAATTTGATGTCTCTTTGGTTGTGTGAGGATATCTGTATGGTTCGATACTGAAGCTTCATATTTGGAATACTTTCTTAAAGGATCTTTTTCAAAAACATAAAACTCTAATAACCATGATAGCAGGCAAACCTGTGGTGAATTCTAACTTCACCCCCAATACATTTCCACCAGGTTTCAGAGCCCTGTCATTGATCCTGGAAATTTAATGGGTTGCACTGTTTAAAATATTTACTTAAATCATTGACTTATTTTTATAAGGCTAAATAGCTAATAAATCAAAAAAAAATTTTTCCACTTCATCATATGTTCTTTTCAAGAGCTGTGAAAGGGTCATGTGTGTGATTTATCGTGGCCTTATTTGAGTAGAGGAAAAGTCCACTAGCTGCTAGGTTAGTTTGTGCAGTAGGCTAATAATGTTGGGCTTATGCCAATAATGTTGGCATGTTGTATATGTAGACAGTTGTTGTGTCACTGGCTTTTTTTGAGTGAAGGAAAAGTCCGTCATTTTTGCGCACAGGGCGACGGCACCATGTTGTTTCTTCGGGCCCCATGGCCTAAGGCCTGGCCACCAGACGCTCGCTCCCCCGAACCCTGGGACCAAACTCCTGGAGAGGGGCTGGACTCTCACTTTTTCTGGAGTTGCTCAGGGTGAGAGTGCTGGGCAGATGTGGGGATACTCACAAGCCCCCGGCTGAGCGCCGTTGTGTTGGGGTTCTCCCCGGAGAACGAGAGGGTCGCCTCGATGTGACTGCGGGTCGCAGAGAGAAGGTCTCTGACTGTTGTTTGTGCTTATGCACCGAATGGCAGTGCGGAGTACCCAGCCTTCTTGGAGTCTCTTGGCGGAGACCTGCAAGGGGTGCCAGCTGGGGACTCCATAATTCTCCTGGGGGACTTCAACGCTCACGTGGGCAATGACGGAGAAACCTGGAGGGGGGTGATTGGTCACGTGGGCAATGACGGAGAAACCTGGAGGGGGGTGATTGGGAGGAATGGCCTGCCTGATCTGAACCCGAGCGGTGCTTTGTTATTTGACTTCTGTTCGAGCAAAGGACTGGCCATAACGAACACCATGTTCGAACACAGGGAGGTTCATAAGTGTACCTGGTACCAGAACACCCTAGGCCTAAGATCAATGTCGATCTTGTGGTTTATATCAGCAGATCTGCTGCCGTGTGTCTTGGACCCTCGGGTGAAGAGAGGAGCAGAGCTGTCAACTGATCACCACCTGTTGGTGAGTTGGATCAGATGGCAGGGGAGGCTGCCGGACAGACCTGGTAAACCCAAACGTGTAGTGAGGGTGAACTGGGAACGTCTGGCAGAGGACCCTGTCCATGGGGTCTTCAACTCCCACCTCCGGGAGAATATCTTGTGCATCCCAGGGGAGGTTGGGGACATGGAGTCTGAGTGGGCCATGTTCAAAGCCTCCATTGTGGAGGTGGCTGCTAGGAGCTGTGGTCAGAAGGTTGTTGGTGCCTGTCGGAGCAGCAACTGAATAACCCGCTGGTGGACACCAGCGGTGAGGGAGGCCGTCAGGCTGAAGAAGGAGGCCTTTCGGGTCTGGCTGGCCCAGGGGTCTCCTGAAGCAGCAGACAGGTACCAGTTGGCCAGAAGGGCTGCAGCTGTGATGGTCAATGAAGCAAAAACCCGGGTGTGGGAAGAGTTCGGGGAGGCTATGGAGAAGGACTTTCGGTTGGCCTCAAGGAAGTTCTGGCAGACCGTTAACCGACTCAGGAAGGGAAAGCAGGGCTTGTCTCAGGCTGTGCTCAGCAGAGAGGGAGAACTGCTGACCTGAACTGGGGAGATCGTCGGGCGGTGGAAGGTGCACTTTGAGGACCTCCTGAACCCGGCCATCACGTCCACTGAGAACGCAGCAGAGCTTGAAGACTCGGGGGAACTCTCGCCCATATCCCTGGCGGAGGTTGCTCCCCAGTGGCAAGGCGCCGGGTGTGGATGAGATTTGCCCTGAGATGCTGAAGGCTCTGGGCACTGTTGGGCTGTCTTGGCTGACACGCCTGTTCAGTGTCGCGTGGAGGCCGGGTACAGTGCCTGCAGAGTGGCAGACCGGGGTGGCGGTCCCCATCTTCAAAAATGGGGACCGGAGGTCGTGCTCCAACTATCGGGGTATCACACTGCTCAGCCTCCCGAGTAAAGTTTACTCCAGGGTGCTGGAAAGGAGGCTCCGACCGATTGTCGAACTTCAGATTCAGGAGGAGCAATGCGGATTTCATCCTGGCCGTGGAATAGTGGACCAGCTCTTTACCCTTGCAAGGCTGCTGGAGGGGGTGTGGGAGTTTGCCTATCCAGTCTACATGTACTTTGTGGACCTGGAGAAGGCTTATGACTGTGTCCCTCGGGGGGTCTTGTGGGGGGTACTGCGGGAGTATGGGGTTCCAGGCTTGCTGCTACGAGCCATCCAGTCCCTGTATGACCAAAGTGAGAGCTGTGTCCGCATACTCGGTGTGAAGTCGACCATGTTTTCAGTGGATGTTTGCCTCCGCCAAGGTTATCCCTTGTCACCAATCCGCTTTGTGATCTTCATGGACAGGATCTCGAGGTGCAGCCAGGGGGAGGAAGGGGTCCAGTTTGGGGACCTCAGAATTGTGTCCCTGTTTTTCGCAGATGATGTGGTTCTGTTGGCTCCATCACACCGTGACCTCCAGCATGCACTGGAGCGTTCTGCAGCTGAGTGTGAAGCAGTTGGGATGAGAGTCAGCACCTCCAAGTCTGAGGCCAATGGTTCTCTGTCGGAAACCGGTGGATTGCCCTCTCCGGGTTGGGGGAGAGTTACTGCCTCAAGCGAGGGAGTTCAAGTATCTTGGGGTCTTGTTCACGAGTGAGGGTAGAATGGAGCATGAGATGGATCGGCGGGTTGGTGCGGCTTCTGCAGTGACGCGGGCGCTGTGCTGGAAAGCTAAGCTTTCAATTTACTGGTCCATCTACGTCCCAACCCTCACCTATGGTCATGAACTCTGGGTAGTGACCGAAAGAATGAGATCGCGGATACAAGCGGTGGAAATGAGTTTCCTCCGTGGGGTGGCTGGGCTCAGCCTTAGAGATAGGGTAAGGAGCTCGGACATCTGGAGGGAGCTCGGAGTAGAGCCGCTGCTCCTTCGCGTCGAAAGGGGTCAGTTGAGGTGGTTCGGGCATCTGATCAGGATGCCTCCTGGGCGCCTCCCGCTGGAGGTGTCCCGGGCATGTCCCTCTGGTAGGAGGCCCCAGGGCAGACCCAGAACAAGCTGGAGGGATTACATATCTTGTCTGGCCTGGGTACACCTTGGGGTCCCCCAGGAGGAGCTGGAAAGTGTTGCTGGGGAGAGGGATGTCTGGAGTGCTTTGCTCGGCTGCTGCCCCCGCGACCCGGCCCCAGATAAGTGGATGAAAATGGATGGATGGATGGATGGATGGATGGATGGATGGATGGATGGAAATGTCATAGGCTTATGTGAATACTATTAGCATGTATTATTTGTGGAGAAAATGTGCCAAATAAAAGCCAACAGTTTTGTCTGTGAGCTGTATGAGTTTTAATTGAGCTGAATTTTGTACTTTTGTTTAATGTTGTTGCTATTAAGAAATTCTTTTATGCTTGTTTATAGGGATGCACCGAATATTCGGTAACCGAATATAGCCGAATATTGCAAAAAAACACACATTTGGTATTTGGTGGAATGATAACGCAATCAAACAGCGTGCTGTGACGGGCGGATTAAATTGTCGGCAGTGTGGCGATCCATCCGTCACCACACTCGCATTTGCGACTAAAAATAGTTTTGCGCGAGCAAAATAGGCTGAAATCGTTCAGCACGCTGTGCGAGCAGCCTACAGATTTCAACCACCAGCAGAAACGAAAGGCGAATCCCACCGATTGTGGGTTGAACGGGGGTCACAGACACAGACAGTAATGTATTCCAGTCAAATACGGCGGCCATCGGTTTACCGGCGAGGAGAAGTCAGCTCCAATAATATCCTCTTCTTGGCATGTGGACTGCCCAGAAGTAGGCTACCTGAACAGCCGAGCCAGCCGAACACAGGTATGTGATGTGTCAGAGGAGAAACGAGTCGTTCACGGCCCACAAACCTCACCGCACTTTAGGGACTGTTCTTTATTTATGAAGGGACCGTCAGGGGAGGAGGGTGGCTGGTTGATTCTTATTTTATTTATTTATTTTATTTTGATCCCCCCTATGTTCATCACTCATTGATGCTGTTTTTGAAGTATGAATAAGTCAATAAGAAATTTATTCAGTTGAAATATCATTGATGTATTATAGAAAAGTGATTTATCTTTTTATAAATGACAAAAGGCACATCTGCCTCATTTTCGCTGTGGTATCGTGATACTACTCAGAACCATGATATTTTCATTGGTATCGTACAGTGGGTCCCAATATTGGTACCCTGACAACACTAATCTGGAGGGGGTTCATCTGCAAAAACTAATGAAAAACTAAACAACGATATTCGGTATTCGGTACTCGGTATTTGGCCAAGCGTTTGATATTATTCGGCTTCGGCTTCGGCCACAATTTTCATTTTGGTGCATCCCTACTTGTTTATGTGTGTTAGTTGAATTAATCAAACTTAACTGCACTTGACAGAAGCTCAACACAGTGGCCCCACCGGTAGCTAGCGTTATGGAGGTATAATTGCAGACCGACCCACACACACCACTGCAGAAGTATAAATGTTCACAATGGTGTAGGCCATTTGCACAATTTAAAATCAGCCTTTACATCAGCAGCCAGAGCTGAAGAGAGCAGGGTGGTGTTACATGATCAGTGGGTACAGCTCCAGAGAAAGCAGGTCCCTTCTGCTGTGTCCAAGTGTATTGTTCGTGATTTTAAGATGTATTCACGTAATATTTATTTTTTTATTTTTTTGGGTGGACTGCAAAAGAGGGGCCAGTGCTATAAGCAAAAGTCCGTGACTTAGAGAATGCTGCTACTTTCTGTTTCAAAGTAAAGGCCATCGTTTCAAATTAAAAGCCCTCTAGTGTTATATACACAGTCCAGCCCTATACTAGGTTTTGTTAATGCACAAACATTTGCTAAAAACATTGCTCACAATCCTAAAGGTTCAAACCCTCGTATTTTATCTGAAAGAAACAAACAAAAAAACCCAAATATATAAATTAATTAAAGAAAAGGAGACAGACAAGAGGGGGCAGCATGACTGTGTTGGCTGTATATACCTTTGCACATCTAGACATCCAGACATACACACATGCCAAGCACCAAGCTGCAGACTAGAGCAGAATGTTGTCAAGTGGTCACAATAAATAACCTTGATAAACACTGCTTTCACAGGCAGTTAACAAGCTCTCCTGCGACTTACAAGCTAGTGTGTGGGGCGGGGTTGGGGGTGTGATTTTTACACATACATGTCTGTAGAAGTGTGAAAACATGGATGAGCAGGCAGCATTAGCAGACGAGAGGGAGGATGAGAGGATGGCGGCTACATCTGCTTATTCACTTTCTGTGATCTTCCTCCATCCCTCCCTACCTTTATCTCCCTCTGTCTCTGACAGACTCTGAACACGTCCAAAGCCCTAGCATCTGCGACTTGTTTTGTTATAGCTGCAAGGCTTGCATTAGTTTGCTATCTATGCCATGAACTGTATACCATCTCTTCCACCCTGGCTTGAATAATTTATCTCATCTTGAAGCGTGTATTGCAAATTATGCTCGTTTTGATACAGATATCAAAGGAAGCTTAGTATGTTGGGTTGCTCAACTACCAAGCCTTACACCGATGCCCCCAGGGTGCTTTGTACTCGGCTTCAGCCTGGGGTTGGATGCTGAAGGAAAAAGAAACAGCCGGATTTAATGGTAAAATAGACAGAAATAGTGGAGACAGATGACAGATGTAATAGAAAAGTGGTAGACAACTGTGGATGGAAGAAAAAAAAAAGGATGTTATTTTTGTTTCTGTCTGTGTGCATGAAGAAATGTCTACTTTCCTACCTGCATCTTTGTATGTGTGTGTATGTGAGCGTGCATGCTGGTGAAAAGTGACTAAATTGTTGCTATCCAAAGAGAGATAGACAGATGTTCATGTTCACGTTGACAGAATAAGAACAACCTCATGTTTATAATCGCCTTTCTCCTCTTTCTCTGTCTCTGTCTCTCTCTCTCTCTCTATGTCTCACTCTTTCTTATCTTTTTATTTTCAGACACAGCATATGTTCGTGTTTTTATCAGTGACGTGAACGACAACAAGCCAGCATTTGCACAGGCATCCTATGAAGTTGATGTGGATGAGGATGCTGACGTAGGCTTCGCCATTCTCACTGTCAGTGCCAACGATGGAGACGAAGGTGGGTGGCATGGATAAAGGAATTTTTATGTTAGAAAAGGTATGTGTGTTTTTTGGAATGTGGGGATGGAGATACACAATGGAAAGTGTAGGACTGATGGTGGGGCTGGTACTGTAAGTCCATAATCAAGCACATTTATTCAAAACACTAAAAAAAGTGTTTCTCTTTTCTCGCACTCAAGAAAAACTTTCACTTCTCATCCACTGCTTTTGTCTGACCCCATTTTACTTTGAGGGGAAAAAGGTTTGCACTACAAACCGTGTCATGAAGTCATGAAAACTGCAGCAATATGTGAGTCTGAATCAGCCACTGTACAAGAGCCCACTCAATATAACCTTTCAATGCATGGCAAAGAAAGAAGCCCTCAAGCAATGAAATCTGTACTTTCACCACTTTGGGCTTTTTTTCCACTTTAGTCAAACATGTCTTAGTGATAAGATGTTGCGCCCCGGAGGTGTTGAGAAGCCAAAAGCAGTTGGTACATGTCCTTGGAATCTTGTAACACAGCTACTCTTTTTCATAAGTTTTCCAGTTTGTTGTCAATAGCAAACGGGCAGCTCTTTAACATAACCAAACGGTTTTCAGGCCAAGTTTGAAAATGTGTTGTTCAGTTTTGTTCACTGCTTCAGCTATCTTATTTACTGTAAGTTCATTGTGGCACGTACTTCCAGATTGCTGCTATTATCTCGAGAACACTTTGAAGGAATTTCTTCAGATCTGGCGCAAACGTCCACTTGGACTCAACAATGAATTGATGGTGATAAAAGGTCAAACGTCGATGTGACCCTGTCTGTCTCATTCTCGTTAACACAATTTCTCACACCTTCACGGAATTTCCTCAAATTGGGAACAAATGCCCACTTTGACCATTAAATTCTAATCAGTTCATTCTTAAGTCAAAGGTCAAAGGTCAAAGGTCAAGGTCACTGTGACCTCACAGACCATGTGTTTGGCCATAACTCAAGAATATATACACTAATTATGACAAAATTTCATACAAATGTCTAAATGAATATAATGATGACATAAAAGAAGTGATGACAGTTTATATTTAAAAGGTAAAAGGTCAACTTCACCATGACAAAAACACTTTTCTGGCCATTACTCAATGGTATATCTTAGGAACAGAAGGGTAGACATTTGGTCAGATACTTAACTGGTGACACTAATCTTGGGTGTCCTTCAACCTGTACTGATTCTATAGCTCCTCTGTGCTGCTGGGGGGGAGATGTCACATCCATAGTTTTTTACAGACATGGATGTTAACTCTAAGTGCAACTTAAGTGGTTTGCAGAGGCATACACTGCAAAATGGTAATTCTAGGTCTGAATAGAGCTAGGAACAACCCAACTAAAATTTAAAATTTTTACTTTAGATATAATTTAGGACGTAGCGTATATTTCCATATAGAATTGTTAAGGTAATAGTTCACCCCAAAATTGAAAATGCACATTTTCCTCCTACTTATAGTTTATCGATCTAGGTTGTTTTGGTGTGAGTTGCTGAGTGTTGAACATATCGACCATAGAGACGTCTGCTTTCTCTCCAAAATAATTGAACTAGATGGCACTCAACTTTTGTGGTGAACTGTCCCTTTAAACACCCTAGACTAGTTACATAGGCCTAACTAGTTGACATATTCCAGTGCACTGGCCTTTAATAAAGCACTAATTAAAAAGCCTTGTTAGGATCTGAGAGCTTGCCAAGATCTTTAAATGCAACAATTTAGGTTTGTGGCGGAATGTGGCAAGACACTCGGCTGTCATAGCCAGAGGCAAATGTTAGCTCATGACAGGAAAGACAAGACCATTATTTCTCTGAGGAATGAAAAGAGTCTTAAAGCCTTGCACTAGCTTAGGCTATCAAAAGGCATCTAGTGACTGGATAGAACTCTGGTCAGAAAAGGTCTGGTAGTTATAGATCAACAACAAAATCAGAAGACCATTGCTCATTGAAAATGACTAGAGGTTGCGTAACAGAGGGATGACTGCAACAGACATCAATATACAGCCGAATGAGAGTCAACAAGAAAATGTTCCATTTCATCAGAGCAGAGAAAACTTGGGGAAGTAGGGCTGATGGCTCTTTATTTAGCCATCAGGACAGAGTAAACTGGATAAGTGCAGTTGTTATGGCGAAAATGTTGGCAAACAGTTGCTCACTTACACTCCAGCCAACAGAGACCAACGTTAGCATTTACTTGGAGTCATGCTTCTGTCTACATGATGAATGTGAGTCCAACGTTTACCCTCCTTTTGCCTCCACCAACTCCTAAGAAAAATCTTTTGGTCTAGATGTTCACACCAGTACACCAGGTATTCACTTACTTTGTCTGCTGGACAGGTAGAGTGGGTTCAATCAGAGCCTTTTAGCTGGAAAGGGCTGTCTATTGGGGTTTCTTGAGTGGCTGAACTGAAAATACAGCCGCCTTAAAGGTGCCCTGTGGAGATTTGTTGTAAACAGAGTTTCGATTTGTAATCAGTGTTGCACACCAAAATGCATTGTGTGTCTCTGAGGTGTAGGAAACATGTTGAATGTAGTGCTGGACTACAAAATGACCTTGATAGGAGATCGCGATAAAATAACTGTCAAATCCACACCTGGTTTGTTTTCACACCAGCACGGAGCTCGTTTGCCAGAGTCCTGAAAGAGAACTCGTCTTATCCTCCAAAGCTGAGGAAATTGTTGACAAAAAAGGTAACATGACTTTAAATATATGGAACTGGTTTGAATATCTGAAAAGCAACAAAATGCTTATCAAGACAGTTAAAGTCTGCAAAATATGTCGTTAGTTGGTAAGTTACAAAGCAAGCTAACTCATTTTGTCATGGCAAATAAAGCATTATTGCAAAGTGAAATGTTTACATTCAGATGTACATCAGTATATTCTTTTATGACAAAATATATTCTAAAGATATTCTTAACCAAGCCATGTTTGCCCAGTTAAATGTTATATATGTTATATGTTTATAAGCTGTATTCTAAAGTTTAACCAATGAACTGTCTGCTTTTTCAGGCTTCAGTCATTATCAGAATATTCTTAAATCTGGCAGTATTATCAAATATATATTGTGCTACATAATATTGATTAATATGGACAATTAAAGTGGTCATATTTTTTGCCATATTGTCCAGCCCGAGTTAAATGCCTGTTTTTTCTCTTTTTTCCAGCATTGTTGGCATCCATGTTTACTAGCGAGCAGTCTTCTTTTCCTCTGCCTTTGCTGGTGCATTGCAGCATTTGTAGCAATGTCTTAAATTACTTAATGTATTCAGTTCAAAGCTAATAAGATTGAATTCAAGTTTGCTGATTTTTCGATAGATGTTCAGAAATCTCTATTGTCTCTCTTAGAACTTGGACTGAACAAACTAAAGAATCCCTGGTATTAGTATGATAAATTTTAGCCTGCTGGATTTTATATAGTAATTGGTTTATTATGTTCCAATTATACACTTGTATTAGTAAGATGATCACAAGCAGCAACCAAGAATAGAGAATGTGAATATCTAGGTACATTGTGTAACTATTTTTAGAGATGATGCAACTATAATTGGACTTGCAAATACGCCCCGGTTTTATATATGACTTTAATTTCCTGAGAGGGAGAGATGTAGTGGGCTGGTGTGTGTGCATGCGTATGAAGAAGAGAGAGACTAACATCAGAAAAGCTCTCAATAGCTTACAGCATCTATAAGCTCTCTATCTGTGTCCGATGACGATTGGTTGCGTTAGTCATTGCTCAGCCATTCACTCTCTTTCTAACTTACCCCCCCTTTTTTTTTTCTTTAAAAAGAAAATAAAACGATTGAATACTAATGCAGACCCAAAATTCTGATGCAAAGGAAAGTTGAAGTGATGATTCAGCTTCAGATGATACTGTGAAAAAATGTATTACTCTTACAAAAAAGAAAACATGACCGCAAGTTTGATTTGCATCAGGCTTTGCAGCCAGGGGATAATATACGTGTGTGTGTGTGTGTGTGTGTGTGTGTGTGTGTGTGTGTGTGTGTGTGTGTGTGTGTGTGTGTGTGTGTGTGCGTGCGTGCGTGCGTGCGTGCGTGTGCTGTAAGGATGAAAGAATAAGTTCTAACTATAAACTACTTGGGCTCATTATTGCTCATAGCTCATTTTGAAAATTGTGTTGAAGGGTCCAAGCTGAAAACTCCACTGCTGGGATTGAACTTGTGTGCCTGTGGTGGTGGACAAGTGTTTGTTCTACCATCCAGGTGCTTTAGTCAGTGTTCTGCCAAAGCTGACTTCAGTTCAGGCTGAATTGGTACAAATTTTTACCTTCCACTATCAGACACTACTTTGTACCTTTTTAAGTTGAAACAAATGGTAGACATCTGGGGCCCATTATGTGCCTGTTATGGTTCGCCCGTGAAAATTGTACTTCTCCCGACTGCAAAGCAATACCTCTGTGTAAAACAAGAGAGAGAAATTGAAAGTCGGTGTTGGATTGAAAAGGGTACCCACACTTTGGGCTGTCATCATCATTCAAACCAACTGAATTTCACCCAGTTAGAGCCTGGGAATGGTGTTCACATATTTACTGCTGCTGGTGTTTTTGCTTAGCAAAAAGTCCAAATGAATTCTGCCTGTAAGCAAGCTGTTGAGAATCCTGTTTGAAAGCCAGAGCCAGTCAATATTTATACTCATAAAGGTCACATTATCTCTCATTTTCAATCCAGAAATCTTTAAATTTCCGCTCACCTCACTCTACCTCTGATTGATATAACCAGTGCTGTTACCAGCTCATGAAAGTTTTTTCAAATGCTTTTTTAAACACAGTGTATTTCTTATCTTGGTGTTCAGTATTGACTCTAGTGAAACTAAAGATTAGCAAGGCCTTTGCAATCAAAATATGTAACCATTTCAGTAATGCATCTCCATAAATTACCACAGATCTTTAGGAATGTGCTATCATGCGCCATATCATTGGCCTTTTAAAGAACACTCCATTGAAAATCTTTGCAGTAGCTAATTCTCACCTCCTGTAGGCTTGAGAGGTGGAGGAGGTAGAAGACAGCAGCTGTCAACTTAGACTCACAGTAGTTTCTATGGATTCAGTGGTTGTGTCCAAAAAAACGTGTCGAGAAGTCCACTCCTGCCATATGACAGCATGTCCCACTTAACAGCTGTTGATTGGTTTGTTCAGTATGTTCCAATCAGTCTTCACTTTGCAAATAAACTACTACATATGCACTACTTAGCCTTCATTTTTTTAATGTGATTGAATGTTATTAAAAATGGGCAGTAAAAACTGGAAGGAAATCTTGCTCTGCCCTTTGGGAGCCACTGCTCTAAAGAAAAGTTACAAATTGATTCCATGTTTGCATTATTAGTTGTCAGCATGACATTATAAATCTATAAAAGTAAGCATTACATTGTTTGTGTTTGCCGTAAGAAGGTTATTCCCTGTGCTCTGCTGTGCTCCACAGGTGTGTAATGATCCATCGATCTTAATCGATGTATTGATTCAATGATCAACAATTCAGTGTTTTCTGTGAAAGTGAGAACATCAATCCACATCATCTTTTGGATTTGCTTTTATTTTGAAACTCTGTCATTGTCAAACAGCGAATATACAGGTCAACAGACAGAGCACATGTTGTGTGTAAACAATGCTGTTTTGAGATAAAAAACTCAGGAAAAATGAGGTACCTGCCTGGTCGGGCGTCTCACTCTGCTAATGTCGTACTACAGCAACATTAGCTGCTCTGTTTCAACAATGCTAGGCAAGAAAAACATGCATGCAGGCTGAAATTCAACTGCTCTGTTCTGTCAGGAGATACAGTGACTTAAACTAACAGTGAGTAAGAAAATGAATACATAATACGTGTAAGTTTTTGAGCTATGAGTAGAGAAAAACTCCACAAGCCGCTAGGCTAGTCTATTTGATATGAAAGTGCTGAAGCTAACAATGGGTAAGGAGCAAAAAAACAGCCACCTGTTCAATGAACCTTGACAGTTATTATTAGGCTGAATTTTATACTTGTATTAAATGATCTTGTCAATCCATATTTTATGGCTGTTGGGAGAAGTTTGCCTTCAGGGCTTCAAGCCAGATAGCCCGAAAGTTTTAGATCATGGTTTGGGTTAAAATGAAAATGCTTCTTCCAGAAAGGTCTTTCTGACAGAAAGCCCTCAAGATTAACTTATCCCATATGCTGTTTTATTATTTTATTATTTAGTCAGTTTAAAGTGAACTCTACTGCACTGAACTGGTTACAGTAATTTACATTGTTTATGTGTTGTTTTTATCTTTTATGACCAAAAGCAAAAACAAAAGGGGTGACAGCTTCTTTTGTAACTGCCTGTGTTAAATGGGCAGAATCAATATAATATTAAATCATGGTGAGATTAATGATTTATACCCGTAATGCTGCAATGTCATTACACAACAAGATATGTAATCCATGTCAGCAGTGTGGTGACAGTGTCCTCTGCTTCTGAAGCTGTGGCCGAGCCGCATTAGGCCCAAATCACCAGGTTCGGGCTGTAATTTGTCTTTATTCCCCTGGGCTTGAATCAGGGTTCTGAGAAAGGGAAAGTGATGGAACAACAGAGCAATATAGTAGAGAACCAGGGGAAACAGACTGAGCATGTGTACAAAGCGGGACGGAAACGAGAAAGAGAGGGGGGGGCTGCAAATCGAACTGGTTGGCAGTGTTTGCTTCTGCCTACCAGCAGTGGGAGAGATGTGTGTGACATGCAGTGAAGAGCAGTGATCATCATCTGCTTGCCGTTTTGCCATGGACTGCCGTGCACACTAGACTCACCGATGGGCATAGCCAGCTCTGCCGAACCTATTGCGCACAAGATAACAGACTATTTGAGAAGAAGAAAAAGTGGTGTGAGGAAACAAGCCAGCCCTTTGCCTGTAATAAATGTTTAAATATGAAAAAGATATATATAGAAATTTGAGTTTGTAATTGGGCTCAGGCCTAAAACAGCTGCCATGGGTCGGGCTCTGGCTGGGCTTGGATAGAATCTGTTCATGTTCATTTAGGGTTGGGACAAATTTTTTGAGTGTGATCAGAGCTCTAATTGTAATCAAACCTTTCTGCTTTATATATGTTATTATAAGCTACATTGACATCTATTTTCTTAATAGTGCAGGGCGGGCAACAGTGATTAAAACTGGAGCAAGTACAAAATATCTTTCTGCAAATTCCATTATATATAGTGCACGAAATGTTTGATGCCTTTGGTATTAGTGACACCTGTCAGTGCTCTGTGTCTCTATCTGTCTTTCCCTGCCTGCTCTCTTGTCTGTATACTCCAGCTTCAGTAAAGTACAGTACCTAGGGAGATGAAAAGAGTTTTAAAATTGGTACAACTGGGAAAAAACAATTATTTTCTTTCCATTTGTTTGTTTATTTTAACCGCTGTATTGCCCATTGTGCTGTTTCTTTTGTCCTTTGGGTCTCAGCACTTCTCTAAATACTTAAGAGATTGAGACAACTCGAAAAAATCAGGATGCAATCACATATATCCCCTAATGTCTCATTTAAAATGCCAACAGACAGACGGTACAAAACGATCTGGATTAGTGCATTCTCCTCTCCCCTTCCTTGACTTTCATCTCACTAATAAGCTGTGAATCTCATCTCGTCTTCAGAGGGTTCTCCTTTCCCTTTCATATTAACATGAGGGTTTGTAGATGCAACGGTGATTGAGATGCAGACTTTCACTTTACCAGTAATTGCATTGAGGGGGAATATTTTGTTGATCAGCATCTAATAGACTTTATTAAAGATGCTTTGCACATCTTTAAAGAAAGATATTAAGTGAGGTGGGGAAAGAACTTACGAGATGGAGGGAGGGGGAACTTCACAGCAATATGATTTTAAATTGCCGGGAACAATGGATTGTTAATTATTCAATAAAAATCACCTCATTCCTGTTGTGTTAAAGCATTCAAGTAATTTTACTGACTTTTGGGAGACAGCGCAGCAGCACTTAACTGCTTAAGTCCCACAATCTGATTAGATTCTAAGTTTATTTGTGCATAATGCCATATGTCATGCTTAACAGCTTCATTAGCATTGATCCTGGCCCGTATATTGTGCAGGAAGCCACATGAATGGTACTTACATGAATCTCTGCATAACTCTGTGTCAATATAAACACTATAAATATGATTTCCACCCCGTTCCTCTGCTAATGAGTAGACATTCGATGTGGCATTTGTACCTGCAATACAAAACCTGCTGGATCTCAATCACTTGTAACATAAGAGATATTCATGACTATTCAACACACAGACACAGTTCATCTTCAGTTCTAAAGAGAGCTCAGTGTTGTTTTCTAGATAACTATGGTGATGAAACTATGCACAATGAAGCTTTTGCACACAGCCAAACAGTAACTGTAAATGCAGTGTTTATATGCTTCAACATACAGGACCTTGCAGGTACCCAAATCTCTAAAAGTGTGCTGTATATATTTTGTTTGTATTAGTTGGAGACTGATCTGTATTATTTTTCTCTATTTTCTCTTCAGTACTTTGCTCAAGTTTTCTTGCTTTTAAATCATCCTCCATCCTAAAGAATTGCTTACACTTTTGACACAGTCTTAGCAGCAGAAAATAGGACATTTGGATCAAGTATTTTTTGATACATTTTACCCCATTTACCTATGAAGTGTTCATAGTTTTGCATACCATTGTTTATTTTTTTTTTTATTTCCTTTTGGTATCAAATATATTCTTAATGTATTTATAATCATTTGTAATGATTTTAATACTTAACTTTGCTATGAAAATAAACATATATGACTTAGACAAATAATTCAAATTACTTAAAAACTTTGGGTTAATCTCTGTATAAAATCTTTGGGTGGTGTGAGAAATTTATATTCGCAGACATTTTATGAAATATGGCGTGAAATTATTTTTTTATGCCCCTGAACTAGTGACAGTTGGGTCCAGAGGCATTATGTTTTCGGGTTGTCTTTCTCTACAATATCCCAAAGGTCAAAGGTCAACTTCACTATGACATAATAATCTGCAAAAAAACTTGTGCGGACATTATTCAATGTCATAACTCAGGAAGACATTTTTGTCAGATACTGAATGGGTTACAAAAATCTTGGGCTTCCACTGTGAAAATGTGTCAATTGTGTAGATCTTCTGTGCTACCAGATTGACGATGTGTGTGAAGCATCCATGCTTTACACTATGCTTCTCTGCAGCAACATCCACATTTGAAGTGTTGTCTACCGTCATGGCTTCATATGAGTCTGGACAGACATGATTGTAAACTGCAACTTGATTGGTTGGCGGAGGCATACAACCACGGGGTGGTAATTTGAGATCATGAAAGTTCCTATTATGCATTATTGTTTCTTAACTGTATCAAATGGAAAGACATTTTTTAGTTTCTGTATTTTTTAATATGTTGTCTTGCCAATTGAAGTGTAATTCACCTGTTTTAAATTAATTGTTTTTTTTGTATTTATATAGAAACTTGACTGTTAAATGTATCAGCTCGTAAATTTGTGTTTGGAACGTGTCTGGTTTGAAACCGCTACCTAACTCAAATTGAAGAGATGTTGTGGTTTGAGAGCATGGGTGCTAATTAGTAAGCAGATGACAAACTGTGTTGCTGGCAAAGATGTCTGTTGAACATGAGTTTTTTATTTGTTGGTTTCTATTTGTGTAGCATTACCAAACAAAGCACTTTAGTGAGATGATTGTTTCTGCAAAACGTAAGGTATAAACATCCAGTGAATTACAAATGTGTAGGCTTTAGTTTTTCTATGCATGGCTCTACACTTTTAGTTGTTCATGGATTTCCTTTCACAAAGATGCTCCTCTAATGCAGAGTGTATAGTAATCACCTTTGTAAGGGCAGAGGCTGCTTGCTGTTTAAAGACTCATAACAATCAGATGACACCAAACACTCGATATCTGATTTCAGTCCACCTCCTAAAGTGGGCTGATGCTATCTGTCTCAGTTAAGGGAGACAGATTGGTGGATTGACAGAAACAGACAGCAATAGACTAGAAGGGAACCTCTCCACCGAAGCTCTATTATGGTACAAATACAAGAGATACAGCCTTTTTCCCCCCACTTACTAACCATACACTGCTTTCTCAGTAACTAAGGTTCATTTATACAAACTGTCATTTATCATTCAGCTTCCATCTTGTCCCGTTCTGCAGGTGGAAACGCTAAGCTGCGCTACCAGATCACATCAGGGAACACAGGAGGGGTGTTTGATGTGGAACCAGAGGTGGGCACAATCTTTATCGCTCAGCCTCTGGACTATGAGCAGAACAAAAGGTAGGGGAAGAATCCTTTGAGACTCAAATGTTTGCTTTTAGACTCGGGTAAATACTTGTTGAAGGATTTTACCTCAAGTATATAGTGTTATTTCCCTTGTTGGATTAATTCTTAATTTCTTTGTCTGGCATCATATATGTTATACCTTCTAACTGTGCTTTTGATAAATACAGTCAACTGCACCTCAATAGTTTGTGTTTAAGAACACGTTGAGTTTTCACAAAGCTCATTTGGATCTGAAGTGTTGTTTATTTTCTGAAAGCCCCTGACAAAGCTGAAATTTTTGCTCAGGTACAAGCTTCATGTCCTGGCTTCAGATGGGAAATGGGAAGATTACACAACTGTGACGGTAAACGTTGTTAACAAGAATGATGAGGCTCCGGTGTTTACCGTTAACGAGTACTACGGCAGCGTAACAGAGGAGCTGGATGGCTCACCAGTATTTGTGTTGCAGGTAAAGTCCAATCATTATTAAGCTGTAAGGAAGAGCTTGTAAGAGCTTGTGCAATCTTCTGTTTACTTAGCGTCTTGTCTGTTATCACATGCAATGGACCATTCACTGAAGCATGAATCTAACCTGTCTTGTTTGTCAGAAAATATGCAAGCTAAGCAACCAGTGTTGTGTTACATCGTAAAATGAGTCTGATCTTTTTTCCTTATCATTCTTGTAACACTGGTACTTACTAGATCAACACTGCAATACAAGCTTTAGCATCAGTCTTTTAACACAATATCATGCATGTATGTGTCAGTCGACAGTTGCCAGCTAGAAATAAGAGGCTGCTTTTGTGTATCTCTGTCTGGAATCAAGGACCCATGCTTTCGTAAAGAATGTAACATTTCAAGTAGTAAATATTCCTGTTGTGAAAAAAAGTCTGACAGGCAGAGCAACAGTAACTAAAGGGAAATGGAGCTTTACAATCAATCATTTGGACCCCCAAGACCTGCAGACCTCAAAATCTACATTTTATAATACCTGAAATGTGGTTGGCTTGCATGTTTTTTGCAGCATTTTGCATAAGTCACATTTGCTAGATGGAAAAGCCTGCATTTTGTTCAGTGTGTCTTGAGTTAAATCTTTCTTAGACAATTCCTGTTGGGTTTTTACTTATTTATGTATTATTATTAATCATGCATTTTTCTTTTCCCCTAAGTTCATCCATGCTCTTATTCTTCCCAGCTTCTTTAAGGGTATACTAGGAAGGAATTGTCGGTTACTGTTTGAAAACACAACATTCAAACTTGACCCTGCCTCCCTACCTCCTGCTTGTACATCCAACAGATAACAGGCCAATTACGTGTTGCTGCTCACCAGCGAAAGTAATAGTGAAAACCAACCCCAGATTTACTCTCATTTCGCTCTGCGTTTCACCTCCTTATATTGTGTTTTTTTTCTGCTAGTGGCTGCGATATTCATAGATTTCTTTTGGATGTGTGCTGCTACCTGAGACCTGTACTATGAAGAGAGTCAGGTTACCCAGGATATCTTTCATTATCTGGTTTGACCAACCCTAACATTAGCCGTCTGGATAACCGGTACTACAAAGCAGATTATCAACTAGTTGAGTCAACTCTGGGTTTTCCTTTCCAGCCACGAGTGCAATTATGTGAAAGAGGCAGGAGTGTTAATTTTGAGCGACATCATCAGAACCATGAATGAAGTAGGCTGCTTCATATGACAAAAGATAAAAAGGTACTCTAAGTGTCTGCGACTATGAGGCAGTACAACCTCAATGGCATGGGATATAAACGATACAAAAAATGTGGTAACATTGAAAATATCATTGAAAAATACACTATTGGCCAAACTTAAATTACATGTAAGTATCTCTGGGCATATGTGTGACATTAGTATAAAGTAGTTGTTGCTGTTTAGTTGAATGATGTTGAAACAACTCTGAATATGTTGCATAAAACACGTTAAAGTAATGCCACACTGTTTCTGCTACTGAAGTAAAGGGTGTAAAAGTAGCCTCATTAATCACTGATGAGGTCTAGTATCTGCCTAATAATGGTAGCCAAGTAACAGAATGTGGATTATTTTACTAATAAAATATTATCTGTTTTATCCTAGTTCTTATCATGTAGGTGTCTCACATTATTCTGACCTGCAGTGATGGAATCAGAGTGTTAAAGTAGCAGCACTGTCAGCGATCACTGCAGATTAGAAATAAACTTTGCTTAATAAAATCATGTGTTTAGAATTGTAAACGATTTGTCTGTTTGTTAGAAGCTCTGTTTCAAAACCAGTGGAAAAAGATCCCTGCAACAATGAAATGATTCTACTGACCTATAACAATTTACACTATAAGCTCCTCTTTTTTACCTGTCACTCCAGACATTTGCTCATAGATACTTTTTTCTTCAGTGATCTGTTTGGTCAGAGGTCAGGGTGTTGACAGGCTGTGATCCGATAGTCTGAAGTTAACCTGCTCTGGAGCAGGTTAGCTGTTTAGCATAAGTTGCCACGGTGATTTATTCTGGTAAAAAGATAACCAGCTTCATAGTAGGGGAGACTGGGGTGAGATGAGCCACTTTTCATATTCAGGATCACTACATCAAGGCTATTATAGTTTTGTTGCTAACTAATATATGTGCATATATTTCAGGATGTTTAGTTTTGTTGCTAACTAATATATGTGCATATATTTCAGGATGTTGTGCATCCCTACAAACAAACAGAATGAGTGTAAACATAACTGTTTTGATAATATAGCATGTCCAAAAAAAGTGGTCTCGTGGCACAACTTANNAGGATGTTGTGCATCCCTACAAACAAACAGAATGAGTGTAAACATAACTGTTTTGATAATATAGCATGTCCAAAAAAAGTGGTCTCGTGGCACAACTTACCCCGTGTCTGGGGTAAGTTG
>NC_065506.1:8749752-8825789 GCF_006386435.1 Epinephelus moara | reverse complement strand
AAATTGGTGCTCATCCAAGTTTTTATGTCTTTAAGGCAGTTATGGAGTTTAGTTAATTGATTACTTTCTTCTGGCTTCATCGATAAATACAACTGTGTATCATCCGCATAACAATGGAAATTTACAGAGTGATTTCTAATGATGTTACCTAAAGGAAGCATATATAGAGTGAATAAGATTGGTCCGAGCACAGAACCTTGCGGAACTCCAAAACAAACTTTGGTACGTAAGGACGATTCATTATGAACGTCAACAAACTGAAAACTGAATATGTCCTCCTTCATCCTCTCTAAACTCCTCCCTCCATCTTACTCTCATTCCATCCACCCCCCTCCCTCCTTCCATCCATATCCCACCTGCCCCTTTACTCAATATCCCACCTAAAACTTGGTTTATCATATCCAGCTTTGCCTCTTCTCAGAAACTTACGGCTCAACTTACCCCTGTTCAAATTGCTCAACTTACCCCATAGCTACCATATTGACTTTATTAGCCCCCACAGCTAAAATGGTGCACTTTCATGCTTGCTGTACTACCTCATTTTGTAGTTAATAGATACCACAATTGATGTATAAAACAAATTAAAAATTATCTATTTTGGTCTAAACACAATCCCCATGAAACTTATGATAGACTCACTTTCATGGGTGAAAAATGCTTTTTTGGACATAAATCTCTAACCACTTAACCCATGTGGTTCTTCCCTTCACAGACTCCATAAAATGATGCCTTCCTCCTAAATATTTGGTCACATGCTCAATTTTATTTATGGTTTCCTAGCAACAAGGGGTGGCTCAACTTAGCCTTTGGCTCAACTTACCCCAGTCTCCCCTACTGAAAACCCCGACTTAACCCAGAAGTTACCTCGCTAACTTCAAATCCTGCTTCGTAGTACAGGCCTCTGGTATGTTTTTATAAAGTCCAGACCTCACCTGCGCACTGTACCCAGGAACATCCTGACCACAGCAAAATGAGAAGAAAATAAGAACATGCAGGCAGAGGGCAGAGTTTCTGCAGAAAAAATACACCAGCCCACACTTCTAGTGGGTCATAAGTAAGTAAGTAATTTTGAGCCGCTGTGCTAATATAGTTGGCAATGCCAAAGGGGTTTTGCAGCTCAAAACTAAGCTGCTTACTGACCGGGGCTACCTTGGGGGCAGACTAGAGGCTGGCCACCATGTTTCCCCAGCAACATCTTCCACCGCTGGGATCACATTACCAGCAGTAAGTGCCGAACGAGCAGCGTCGGTAGCTAGCCTTCGACCGACCCAGGTGACGCACAGTGCAGAGTACCAATGAAACAGTGTCAGCAGTAGGAACTTTTCATGTTAACGTGGCTGGCTAGCTAGCTGGCTGTCTGTCAGCAAAGCCAAAACAAAAACTAAGATAAAGGACGACGTTTACATCACAAAACCATAACATTTCACCACCTTTAAGTGGATAGCACTTGGAAATGCAGTGCTAAAGCTTACTGAATCAGTGCAGTGCTGGATTTAAGGAAAGGTCGCTTGAAATGAACCGCTTGATTCTAGTTTTCATCCAGTTGCAGCTATAGAAGCTGAAGCAATGTATTTTATAAGTAATCATGGTGGTGGTGAATCTAGTGAATAGAACAGACATTTAAACATCTGTAAATATAAATTCATCTAGTTTAGATAAATTAATAACTGACTTTGAATATTTTCCCAACATTATTAACCATGTCTTTTTGACATGACAAATCATCATTTTAACCCCTTTAAGTTATTCACGGTAAGCCTAGTGCTCTTATGTCTCTTTACATGTGTAAGTGCACGTCTAATTCTTTTAAAACAGCACTTAATCAACAGAACGAGTCGGATGAGAACAAGTTAATTTTGGCTCTACATCACACTGCAATTATCGTGCTAAAGTGAAACATCTTTGGTCTGCCTAGGGTGTAATTGCTGTTGATGTGTTGAGGATGAGTGACGAGAAGCAGACAGAGGAAGAGAGGCAGGAGAGGTGGGGATTGGGGTTGAGGAGGTTGGATCTCTGCCAGGTTTACCTACTGGAGAGTTCATAACTACGCTGAGCAGTTGTGAAGTGCTTCCAGTCAAGATATCACTCCAAGTCAGCAGCATTTCAATAATTAAATAGTGCAAAAAAAGTCATTACACTCTCATCATCCCCTCTGTCTTACTGTGCCTTTGATGTTGTAGGTAACAGCATCTGACCCGGATAAGGATGCTGACCAGGAGGCCCTGCGTTACTCTCTCCATGGCCAGGGTGCAGAGAGTGAATTCATAATTGATGAGGTCACAGGCAAGATCTACGCCCAGCGGACCCTGGACCGCGAGGAACGTGCTGTGTGGCGTTTTGTCGTCCTGGCCACAGACGAGGGTGGCGAAGGTCTGACGGGCTTCACCGACGTCATCATCAATGTGTGGGACATTAATGACAATGCACCTGTCTTTACCTGTGCCCCCAGCTGCCACGGAGACGTGGCAGAGAACTCGGTAGTGGGAACGTCTGTGATGGAAATGACAGCCACCGACCTGGATGACTCAGCTGTTGGCCAGAACGCTGTGCTCTCCTACAGGATTATGGGTAGTTTAGATGCCACTAACATCGAAGTGGGAGGAGTTCCTACCTTCTCAGAAATGTTCACTATCAACCCCACCACAGGGACCATCACTGTAGCCATGGGCGGTCTGGACAGAGAGCAGGTTGAGTCCTACCTCCTGGTTGTGGAGGCCAGAGATGGGGGAGGCATGACAGGAACTGGAACTGCTACCATCCAAATCAAGGATGTGAACGATCATGCTCCAAGATTCACTGACCACTCCTGCCTGGCAAGGATCTCTGAGAATGCAGAGCCCAATGCAGAGGTGGGTCAGAGGAGGCTTCCAAGTTAATGAAGCACAATTTTATATAGATATTAGCCCACAGCAACCATATTCTTTAATTTATTTCAAATTACTGATGGCAATGTAAACATTTGGTGATGGATGGTGATATACTTCAGAGTCCAGTATCTCCCAGAGAGACAACACACAACAGAGTAAAACCTCAATGGAGGTCAACTCAGCAGTCTGCCGTAAACCCAGGAAAAATCCTATTTACAGCAGGTGTAGCACTTCTCCGTAGAATATTTCAGCTGGGACACAAACTTTTAAGGAATCTTACTTCTGATTTTAAATGTAGTTCATGGGATTTCTTAGACACAGAATATCTTGCAGGATTTTAAGAATAAGAACAATGGCAACAGCTGAATATGTAATAATAATGGACTGAGGGCGCTTGTTTAACTACTGTAAAAAAAAGAAAAAGAAAAGGGGAAAAAGTGGATAAAAGATGTTTGGGGCTACTTTTCCATTGAAAGTAGAAGTAATCCTTTAAATCATTTGACTAAATCAAACAAATCAGAATACACATTAATGTGATTTTTTTTTTATTTTTTATTTTTTTATACTTTTTAATCACAATGTAAGCACCTAATTCTGCAGCTGTTTGCAGCTTTATTCCTTTTTAGCTTATTGATTGAGCTTTCTCTGTCATACATACTGTATACTGTATGTGGCAGAGTAAATGAAGACTAGTTACTGGTGTTTAAATCAAGTTATAAGTACGCAGATATCTTTTTTATAGGAGAAAAACAGGCTGGTTTCACAAAGATGAACTTTGACTGCGGCACAGATCAAACTAATAGTCAGACTTCAGATAGACTTCTAAATTCACTCATTGCACAAAGCTGTTTTGCTCTTGACTATCTTAAGGAGGCCTAATTTGCTGTAAATTCTGGTTAAATTTAGACTTCTTTCAAACTGAACTTGTCTGACCGAGCAACTGCATCAAACTGAATGTAAACAGAGCTGAATATGGTGCCACCACCTAACTGCACAAAAAAAAGAAAAAAAAAAGAACAAAACAAATCAAATAAAATTATTTTTTGCCCAAGAAGCATTTTTTTCTGCAGACCCCTATTATAAGACAAGTTTGTAAAACTGTTCGTTGGCAGGACCTCTGCAACTGTGAACAAGTGGGCCACATGACACAGACACCCTGTGGCTTCCTAATCTGGCAGTGCTCAGGACTACTGATAACTCATCAGCCAGGCTTAGGATGGTGTCTTTGGGCAAACAAAAGCTGCAAACGATGTCCTCACAGCGCTCTGTAGAAACTCTTTTTTCCTGTCTCATTACTCACTCAGTTCACAACCTTCTTAAGGAACCACAATTTATGATTAGGGCTAGACACCAAAACCCCTGCCAATATGGTGCCAGTTCCCATATGACCAGTTCCTACTGGACTGAATCATAATGCACATTTTGGTGACTCATTGCGGTGCCAGATTGTGTATGGTGAGTGTGTGGTTAAGAGAGCGAGAGTGTGTGTGTGACAGTGATGCGTGACAGTAAGGCTGTGGTTACCAGAGCAGAGAGTTTAAAGTTAAACATAGCAGTGCCATGTGTGTACGGTTAGGCTGTTGTCAGTGAAAAACTGCTTCAGCTCCTCATGACTCAAGCCAAGTGATTAGCCCTGAAGTTAGGCACCATTTTTCTAAAAAACAAAAACAAACAAAACAAAACAAAAAAACCTAACTCTATTCATGAGTCATGATTTTCACATTTTTTGTCATTGCCACTGGTTAGTGGGTGTCACCAGTTGTTAATATGGAGACGTGGCTCTTTATTCTAAGTTTGCCTGGGGTTAAGGTGGCTAATTTTTTAGGCCTAAAATAAGTCTTAATTTTTGGGAAACTGTCTAACTTTCATTAACCTAAGAGAAAAATGAAGACTGGTCCAACACTACACACCAGTCTGAAATATGTGAATCCGGCTAAACATCAGTGCTTAGTGTCTGCTGGTTGTGTTCTTCGGACATTGTTTGTTAGCACATTAGCCATAACAGCTTCTGCACTGTCTACACTTATGTAACAAAAATGTAAGACGCCAATATCCCAATGAGAGACAGCCTCACTTACATGATGTTGTTGCTTGTTCAAAGGTCCTGGAGCTTGCTGCAGAGGACAGAGACACTGGAGAAAATGCCCAGCTGACCTTTAGTGTTGTGGCTGGAGACCAAGAACAGAAATTCTACATGGTTAGTCATAAGCAGGAGCAGCGTGGCACTCTGAGGCTTAAGAAACGTCTGGACTATGAACGACACAGCGAGCAGAGGTTCAACCTTACACTGAAGGTATGTGGAAGCTGTTCCTAAAGCCCTGTTTAACCACAGTCTCCTATTGAAGATTATTTTGATTTATTTGAACTTCTCTCTCTAATTCATGGAGCTAAATTTAACTTTTGTGATAGGTGTGCGGCATGTGTAAAGGGGATTCAGAGAAACAGGGTCTGATTCAAGAATGACAGAAGTCACATGATGAATAGTACTGTGGTACCTGAAAATATGAAATGGATTTTGGTTTGGGAATGTGCACATGTAGCCTGTTCCTGGAAAGTTTTGAGAATTGCTGAAACTGATGGGAAAAAATGAAAACATGTTTTGGGAAATTTCATGAGCACTGATCTCAAAGTTATTTGTTTTTCCTCAGTGATCATAAATCCCTTAAATCAAGCTGTCAGTGCCTCCGTCAAAACGTAAGACAAAGAATTTCAAGGTGCAGAAAACTATAAAGTCAGTCACAGAAGACACAGAAGGTGTCATATGTCAGCTACAGACAAGAACTCTAAAGTGCCACAAGGCAACTTTTCACATTGGTGGCAGTGAGAGGTAGCTGTCGAAAAATAACAAGAAATTCTATAGTGTGATATAAAAAGCGGCTGCAGCACACTCGCGCACACAGATGTATGGATGGTGTGAGATTGCTTTGTAGCCAAGAGTGTAAAATAATGAAATAGAATGGTGATCACTGCTGTTTAGATTAGTTGTATTTGACTTTTTTTCTCATTTTCAGTAGCTCATGGTGGAAAATTCCAGCTGTTGATTTTGCAGAGTATCAGAAATCTGTTCAGACAGAACTACAATTAATTACTATCATATTTGTATATATGTATGTATTTGGCTAATAAGATGGATGTCTTTTGATGTAAATCTTGCCTCTGCTGCTCTTGTATGACATGTGAGACTATATAAGCTTCCTATTTTAGGTTGAAGACCTGGACTTCTCCAGCCTTCTGCACTGTGTGGTGGAGGTGGAGGACTATAACGATCATGCGCCCGTCTTTATTCCACACCTTCTGTCTCTGGCCCCACTCCCTGAGGACATCAGCGTGGGAACCAGTGTGGCACGTTTGGTGGCCAGTGACTCTGATTCAGGCCAGAACCGTGACATCACCTATAGCCTATCAGAGGACTCAGATCCGGAAGGGCTCTTCACCATTGACCAGTCCGGAGTACTTTCTGTGGCCCGTCCTCTGGATCGGGAAAGGATATCACAGCATTACTTGGTTGTCATAGCAACCGATCACGGCGTTCCACCTCTAACAGGCAGTGCCACAGTCCAGCTGCCACTGTTGGATGTAAATGATAATGGACCAGAGTTTGAGGCGGCTTACTCCCCAATAGTCTTTGAGAATGTGGCTGGACCACAGGTAGGTTTGACTGAGTTTGACTTGATATTAACATGCAACTAGAGATCTACCTATCAATCAGCTGGTGACTGAGACAATTTTCAGCTTGAGTGGGCATAACTGGTAACTGGCTGGTCAGTCTCAGATATACCCAATCCTGTGCCAGTCAAATTTATATGCATGTGCCACACGATGGTTCACGTCATGCACACAGTGGCAAAGACACTAACCAACTATTGACTCAGCTGCTGCAAACCGTTCTCATTCCCAGGTTGCCAAATACAGATGCTTTGTCAAACTCCCTCGTTAGCGACTTTTTCAGACCCCCTTAGTGACCTTTTTTCTAAAATGCAAGAAGCAACAAATTTAGTGACTCCTTCAAACAGTCAGGAAAATAGTTGTAATTCATTCCCATGCATCCTGCTCAGAGTAATCGCAGTGACTGGGTCCTCTTGTGCCTTGCCCACAGTGTGAGGCAGGCAGGAGGAGTTAATACTGTACTGGATAATTCATAGTTGACTCTCTATATTAAGCCTTCATACACAATATAGAATAACATTTTCTCCAGATTTTCTTTTCTGGTATATAAATAACATGTTTGGGTATGTATAGATCCGTTGCACCTGTTCTCTTTCAGGAAAGGAAAATTCATTTTATGTGGATTTTATTTGTACAAAAGCTCTAACCAATAACCTGGAGCACTTTTTCAATATTAGTTTGGTAGAAGGAAAGAAGGTCTTGTAACCTGGTACAGCTCTCGAGAAAATGTAAAAGGTATTTAATAGTCAGTGTTTTATAATTAACATACAATTAAATTTTTCATTAAAGAAAAGACATATTTGTGTATGTTGTCAGTTGTAGTCTTTGAAATGACCTTAGCAAGCCACAACCCCTCATGCTCTCCGTTCTTGTTTAGGTAGTAAGGTTGAACCAAACATCAACGCTCCTCCGAGCTGTGGACCGGGATTCTCCAGAAAATGGCCCACCCTTTCGCTTCAATGTTCCCTCAGAGTTTCGCCACAGCAATGATTTCTACATCCAGGACAACCTAAATGGCACTGCGACACTAACAGCTCTGAGGACGTTTGACCGTGAGCGCCAGAAAGAATTCCTCATTCCCATTATCATGAGCGACAGTGGCCATCCAGCCAAAACAGTGACCAGCACCCTTACTGTGACCATCGGTGACCAAAATGATCATGCACATGTGGCGGGGGAGAAGAAAATATTCATCAATAGTCACAGAGGTGAGAGTGTCCTCACTGTCTTTGGATGTAGTGTTCAAAGAAACAGAAAAAGATTAATAAAGAGATGAAGCTCTTAGGTACACTTTCTAACTTGTCTTCATCTACTTTTTCGAGCACATTTTGAACTTTGATCTCAAAGATAGTTTTTCTGTCTCTGTAAGTGAAACTGACACTGCCAGCCAATTAATGCCAAATCAGTGTGCAGTAATTAGCGAACACCGCCACACACCACACCATTTTTATAGTGTTTTTCACCTCTACCTCAATCCACCCACTGTCACCACATTATCACTGTCTGCATGATCGGTTGTTAGTCAGAATGACTCTCACGGTGCTATTAGGGTCACAAAGACAAGCCATTTCTCGATTTGACATGCAATTAATCACAGCTACAATGTATATTCTCCTTGAGCCTATTACATGTCTTCTATAAGGATTATCAAACGAGCCACATACTAGAGTATCTGGGCTCAGACTACAGTGAATCTCAGACAATGTGTCACAAAACGCCTGCACATAATTTTAGCAAAGTTATTTTGCATTCAAAACAACTTGTTTTGTCAACTAGTTCCTCAGTCAGGTATTCGATCTTAAATTTCACCAACTCTACAAGATGAACCAGTATTTGCATCCCACAATAATAAAAGACCTTGTTGCTTGTCTGTTTGTCACAATACAATGCTTTGTTCACATTCTTACACCTAAAGTTGTGGGAAAAATAGAATAGCATTCTCAGTTTTTGCCATTGAAAGCCCTGAATGCTTTACAACATGCTTAAATTCAATATGTCAAGGTCTGTCTTTAAGTTTTCAAGGGTACACCCAGAATTATTCCCACATGCTTCAGAGAGTGAAGAGTTTTAGGAGAGGGTAAAAGTACCAACCATTCTTTCTACATGATTATACTCTTTGCAGCTGAACATCATTTTCTTTTATGCATTTCCTTCTGCTGGAAGGTAATTTTGAATGAAACCTAAGACATGAACATTTAAGCCTTTAATTTTGTTTATTTATTTTCATCGTTGTTGGTGCTGTTTGTCTGTTTGTGAGATGCCTATTGGTATGGTTTCCGAGGTTCATGGTATTATAGACATAATGCACAGCACACTTAATTTCAGGTACATGGAGATGCGCATGCTGTAAAGCAAGACCTGTTCTTGCCCTGAACATTTTTCTGAAGAAATGGAGGGCCAGTGCAGAGTAAAATCTGTGCTCTAAAAACATAAATGCACAGAATTAATGGTCATTTAAAACAGAAAACTCATAAACTGGTGTGCATTCTGTTTTCAGGACGTATGCCAACTACGGTGCTCGGAAAGGTCTACTCCCCTGACCCCGATGACTGGGACAACAAGACGTATGTCTTTGAAGGACATGTGCCAAGGTAAATATTGTGACTCTCCCTGAACCATTCATGCTGAATTCTCCATACAATGGATAAAAAAGCCACACTGTGCAAAATATGAAAATTAAACAAACAAATTTATCAGGCTATCCACACAAACATGGGTACACTAAATTGCCATAGATGCCCTAATTTATTTTATGTGTCAGTATTTTCTAATCAAAACTATGTCATGAACAATTTGAAGTAAGTGCCCCATCAGCCAGATGAGTCTATTATATTTGTCAGTGAAGCCGTATATGTACATTCAGTGTGTTCTGTTATGTTAGAGCTTGAATGTATTTCAGCAGAACCAACAACTACAGTCAAGGTGTACTTTCTATGAAAATAGAAGTTGTTTTTTCTCATTTCCCAGACAGATTCACTCAGCACAATAGGTGGTTATGAAAACAGGAAGCACAGTAATAACAGTCAATAAAGTACCCTTATGTTTTATTTGTTTGCGCTCATAAAGGCTCATGCTTAAGACTGTCCAAAAGCCATCATTACTATCTCAGATATATAGGTTACACTGGCCAAATGTTTTTGTTGGCCTGGAGTCTTTGTTGCCTCAGGATAAATGATGGACCTTCACTACTTAGGATGATCTGCACTTTGTCAAGAAAACCTGATGGTGTGTTACACATTGTGTTTATGCCCTGAACCATGCTACATTTCCCAGCCAATCTTGCTGCACATCATATTTTTTGTTGTGATTGATTTAGACATTTAAATAATGGAGAGCAAAAACATCCCTGACTGAAATATCTCTCAGGAAGAGGGAGGCCAGATGTCTTTTGGACTGTGATCAGTTCTGGAGACTCATGCACTTAAGAAGTCCCCCAAACTTTGCAGAATTTAAACATCTGCTTTTTGCTACAATAAGAGGTATTTTCTGGCTTTGAGAACATTTGGGGCTTAGCGTGGACCTCTGTAGGGGTCAGGGGGTCAGTGGGGGAGATTTTTTTTTTTTTAACAAGCTCTATTTTATGCTAAAATTGAAATGTTTACCTCCAAAAGATTTTGTTTACTTTCCAGATTAACCTTGAATTATGATGTTTAACATATTAGTAGTTGCTAGTAATTATTAATATTGAGTGGAAAGAGAACACTTAAAACAGCTTTCATTAATCATTTGTTGACTAGAGTTGGAAAATTAGTTAAATGTATATATATTGACTGTTGAAAGTAACTAAGTACATTTACTCAAATATTCCACTTAGGTACAGTTTTCAGGTGCTTGTACTTGAGTATTTCTATTTAATGCTAGTTTTCACTATTTCAAACAATATTAGGATATGATATAACAATATTACATATTGATATTTAAATTTTTTGGCAGTTAAAAAACAGGCCCGTAGCTAATGTATAAACACACTTGACTAATAGCCCAATAGCCAGGCCTTAAACTCACCCCACGGCTCCAGACTAACTTTTTTCAGTAGGAGCACTGTAGCCCCTAACTGAAAGATTTTAGGAGCACAAGCAGAAAATATAGGGACTAACCTTAAATCATCCTGCAACGCAATTATTCACATATTTGGCCATTTTAACTGTATCATAAACTATGTGTAGTCTACTGTTTATGAACATTGGACTGTTTTGTGTGTGTGTGTGTGTATTGGTGACCGTGTTGTTTTTTTTTTGTTTTTTTTGTTGTGGGGGGGAGGGGGGATTGAGAATGGGGTTGGAGATATGATTGTTTTCCTTTTTGTTACCACAAATCTGTTAATAAAAATAATATTGAAAAACAAAACAAAACATTGGACTGTTTTAATATTTAAGTATTTAGCATCACACAGACTTGTGGTCAGTGGGAGGTGAGCATTCATAAAATGATCTGACTGATCTTAAATGAAAGCTGTTGTCCTGTATTTGTTTTCCTCTGAAAACATTAACTTAATGTACTGGACAATTTATTTAGTCTATGTAGCTGAGGCAACAGGTCAGTAAACTGATGTGATGCTGATTTACATGAGAATTCATGTAAAATGGAGGTTGAACCATGAAAATAAATTACAGATCGCCTGTAAAGCACTTAATAATAATAATAATAAACTAATCTGTCATAATAAAAAAAAATGAAGACGGAGAAAAAACTGATATATGAGTCTGATAATAATTTAATAAATCAACATCATATCGGAAATTATCATCATATCGTGCTTCTGTGACTTCCTGTATGGATTTAAGGCTGCTGGAAACTGTCTGGAAACTTTCCGGCTGAATCAATCAATCAGTCCACAAGGGGCCTCAAACAGACTTTGCACAGACTTCCAGAGAGTCCGCTTGGGGTGCAGACTTAAGCAGATTTCACTGATTTAATAACCCACAATTCATTGCAATACAGACGTGACGTTGTGGGTTTTCAACTGCTGAAAAAAAAAAAAAAAACAGCTTATGAGTGTGTAAAATAGTTATTGATAGTTAGGCCTAATAAAATGTTACTTGAATTTTGTAGGCCAGAAATAATATTCAACCAGCCTGGCGTTGCCAGACCCAATTTGCAAAATGCAAATGGATCTGGACATGGAGTGTACATTTCCTCTATTCCTGAGGGGCGGTATCAACGGCTGTCACTCAAAGTGCCCCTTCACGCAATTGGAAAGACGGAAAACCAATCAGAGTAAACAAAACGTGTGACGTAGGCTAGCACAACGCCACTGTAATCAGACCAGCAAGCAAGTGATTCCCAGCTTGGTTGCTTCCTTGACCTGCTCCTCCATGAGAGCAACTAGCAAAGAAACAACAATAGCCACTGGGTTTTCACTGAGTCCCATCTTTTTCCCAATCAACGGAGCCAGTTGGTAAATTAAACTTTTACCAAACCCTGTAGGAGGGACGACAAACACATACTTTTTTTCAATAAAAGCTTTCAGTGCAGTCGTTTGTTCTGCTTTTAAAGAAAATGTACATTCCAGTTCGTTCAACACATTTACCATCGCAGTTTCAAAATCAGTAGCCATGTTGGTTGTTTACGAAATGCATTCACTCTGCTCCTTGTCCCTCCTATTCTAATGACGCGCCCGGCCCAAAGTAATAAATGGTTGTGATTGGCCCGGTAAGCTTTAACCGATGCCAGAATGCGCCTTTATGATTGCATGGCCAGACTGATCTGCGGAGCGAAATAGAATATGAGCTTGCGAGATTAGGATGGTTTCACCAGGCTAATATTCATCCACATAATGATACAAAAATTATAGGCTGTAGAGGGAGTGAAAATACAGTTTATTATTGCGGCCTTTCAGGCTGTGCAGTGAAATAGGCTGAAAAATGTCCGAAAACAAAAAAAGAAGGTTTCTAATGTCAGTAATGCCCAATTTATTGAGTTATAGTCCTAACCTTATTTACAAACATTTCTGTTTTTAAACGCTGTAGCCTGTTATATAGAGATGTATGAATATTTATTAATTTGTTGTTGTTATTTATTAACATTTTTGTTCACTCACAAAAAAAGGCTATACATGGGATTTATATCTTGATATCTGCTGGGACAGATGAATAGTTCATCAATATATGTGAATATGACAGCAGTGATAGTTGAACGTTTCCACGGCAACAAGTAAAACAGTCCCGAGGGCTGTCGATCAGCCGCTTGCAGTCTTTACTTGATGACAGTAAATACGTCACACAACGTACACCTGAAGTTTGCGAGGGCTCAGTCTGAAAGTCCAGAGGGTGGACATTTGGATTCAGCCTCTTACTTGAAGGCAGCTTGTTGTGACCGCCTCCTGCTGCTCTCGTCCACTTTCCAGGCGAAGCGCAGTTCATCTTGAATGAGCATACTGATGAGTGAAGATGATGTAATCCTCGCAGTTAACATCACTCACTCTCGGACTTTCCCCCCTCTCACACACACTAGCCTACACTGGCGGAGTCGCTCTCTCGTTTAAAAAAAAAAACAAAACCAAAAAAAAAAAAACGCAAATTTGCGTGTCGCACACAAGCAAGTAGTTGTAAAAAATACACACTGACTCAAAAAATGGTCGCAAAATGCTCCTTTTCACTGATTGTTTTTTCTGGCTCCCATGAAAGGCCATTTTTGCATTTGTACCTTATGTATCACAACATATCTTTTCCATCTTTTATGTATACATTTTGTGCAATTTGATGACTAAGGCCTAATTTTGTGTTGGCAATGTGGTCAGTAATCAGCTCCCAAGCTGCATCCCCAATGTGCTACATCGTTCTCATTAAATCAGCTAGATAATTCTGTAGTGTCTCCTTTAATTATTTTCTATCTTTTTACCACCTTTTTCCTCCATTAACCCACAATCTTGTCCAATTCCCAGTCCTCCTCATTCCTGCCGATTGCTAGTTTTTCCTTTTTTCCTTGTTTTTCCTTGTTTGCTACTGTGCCTCGTTACCCACTATAGGATGTGGAGGCTGTAGCCTGTTTCTGAAAATGCCCCCCTCAAGACGCCAAAAAGAGCAGACACATTTTTCACTTTTACACACTTGCACACATGCACACACAGAGAAGTACCAAAACAATCCCATACAGTGACACTCCATCACCCCACGACACCTTAGTCTTCATCTTTGAAACTAAGCTCAACTCAAAATGACAAACTTTCCTCCCTTCTTTGTCAAAGTCAAAGTTCAGCCTGTATAGAGGACTGGGTGTACTGTGGGGCATTAACATTTCATGACAGCTCTCATCTCTTGGTGTTTCAAACCTAAGTCGAGTTCAGAACACATTGTGTTACTGCCATTTCACAAAACGGAGACCATCAAAACTCATCTGGTCTGCTTTATATATTTTCATTTCAGTGCTTCAAATCAGCCACAATTGAGTTTGTTCAAAGTGAGTGTGTAATTAGGTTAATCAATTTTTGGTGTTTTTGATCAAGAAGTTAAAGCTAGCTTAGTTAGATAAACAGCACAAAAATGAAATTAGTATTCTGATGTAGCACATCAATGCATCTTATAGAATAGTTTAATTGCAAGTGTCCCACTCTGACTGGAATTGATGTGGCCAGTAATGTAAGTAGTTGACATAGTGGCAATAAAAACAGGCTTCAGCAAATTGGGAAGTACCAAGTGGGAAAGTATTGGTTGTTTTAGTAGAGAAGTAAATCGTCTTTCAGTGAATCCTGAAATTAAGTGCTAGACCTAAGACGTAATCTCCCCACCACAGCATATGCTTTAAAATGACTTAATGTGGCCCTTGTCTCTACAAGTGGTTTATTATTTGATTTGCCAAGGTTCTGCCTTGGATTTCCTCTATAATTAAACTTGAATGAGCTCATTTACTGTACAAGGGGAGCACGGAGACAAGGACCAAGTGAAATTGCTTCCTTGCATGTCTTTGTGCCTATTAGTCAGTCTCATTTTCCCCCGTGCCTTTCTCTCCCTAATGCATCGTCTCTGCTCACTTTCTATTATTGTCCCAGGGGGCAATTGGTTTACAGCAGAAAACAGAGTAAACACTAAAAGACAGAATGAAACACTCAGTAGAACAAAAGGCTGAGGGGGATCAATTAGTATTTGTATCGGTCTGTCTTTATCTTGGACAGTCGGAACAGGTCCTGCGGGCAATTGGATCGGAAAAGGATGTTGAGCCTTACTTGTACGTCAAGCCTTTTATATCACATAGCTCACACAGACACATCTTTGTCACTCTATTATACATATCAGTGATTTTTTTCAGTCATGTAAGATACATGTTACGTATAAGATAATGCAGAGCATACTTTGTGTTCCAAAGAAAAACCCAGATCCAGAAGGCTATTTGTTGTATGCTTAAGCAGTTTAAATGAATTTTCTAATGAATTTTTTTTTTAAATGAATTAGATTAAGTATAGCAAACTTTTCTGATGTTTATTTGCTGCTGATTTGTTTTCAGAAAGTGTGTGGTAGCCAGCAGGAACTGAGTTTGGAAGCAGATAATGATGAAACTGCATTAAGCAATCCAGTTGCCAGACAAGAGCATTTACGAAAAATCCCAAAATTTCCTTCAATGACAACTAAAGGTGTCCCAAGCTGATTCACTTCTATACAACTGCTAGTGGACTCAAGGTTTCTGTAGTTGCAACAACTCCAGCAGACTGATGTTTTCTCTCTAGCAGATTGCATCCATTTTAGGAGTCTGAATAACTAACTTTCAATCTCAAATCAATTAATTAAGCTTTCAAACTTACTGTTTTTGAATCTGGTACTCCAGTTTCTGGATCAAGTAACTTGTCAAAAAGAGGGTTTGTAAGATTTAGGAGGTTACTGCTGTTATTTTATTGTATCAGAAACTGTGCATATTTAAGTAGCATATAAGCATCAGATCGGATCTGGTATCGGCAGATTTCCAATTCAAGGAGTCTGAATGGGATCAGGGCCAAACCAATTTATGCAGGACATCCCTAATTACAAGGTTATTTTGTGGTCAATGCTGATGTTTTCTAAATTCTGGCTTTCTGCAATATAGGAGCATGACAGCTACAAAATTGTTAAAGTTAGAGGGTTGGGCACCTTAAACACTTTGTTGAGGTAAGGAAAAAATCATGGTCAGGGTTAATAAAAATGTGAACGTCATCTGCAGGTATATGAAGTAATGCAGACTCCAGCGTTCTTCATAATTGTCAAACTTGCTACATGACTATCCTATCCACCACCCTGACTTTTCACTTCACTACATTAAGGGCACACTACTTCCTCTGTTGGCACTTAATGTTGGCAAATCTGGAGGCGTGGAAACGTGATATGGATGTAATTCTCAGTGATACTGAACTGTTATTTAATGATGTGATGTAATAATGGTGCTATGGAAACAGGCATAGCCCTCAAGCAGGTCTATGAGTTTCACCTTTCACCAAGCAGATCCTATTATTTTTCACATTGGACACAACCAAGGATGAGCCCAACCATATGAGCCTGATAAAATGGGTCTGTGTTGAAAATCATATACAGTATATGCCTCCACGCCGGTGACAGCTGTGACAGCTGTAACTGGAAGCATTATGTTTTTAGGTTGTCTATCTGACATCCATCCGTCCTATTCTCGTGAAATCGATATCTCAAAAATGCTTGAGGTATTTTCTTGAAATTTGTCACAAACATCCACTTTGAATTAGGAATTAATTTATTACAGTTTGGTGTTCAAAGGTCAAGGTCACTGTGACCTTGCATCTATCTCGTTCTTGTGAATGTGATATCTAAAGAAGGCCTTGAGAGACTTTCCCCAACTTTGGCACAAACGTCCAGTTGGACTCAAAAATAAACCAGCTAGACTTTGGTGACCTCACAAAACACTATTTTCGTCCTTACTCAAGAATTCATATGATGATTATGACAAATTTCACACAAATGTCTAACAAAAAAAAACTGATGAAGTGATGATTGTTTTATATCCAAAAGGTCAAAGGTCAGATTCACTGAAACATCGTAATGTTCTACAAAAACACTTTTCTTGCGATTACTCAACATCATATCTCAGGAACAGAAGGGGAGACATTGGTCAAATACTGAATTGGTGATAATAATCTGGTTACTGGTTGTATAGATCTCCTGTGCTGCTGGGGAGAAGATGTGTATGAAGCATCCATGTTCTCACACTCATAGATGTAAAGTGTAAGTGCAACTTGACTGGTATGTGAGAGCATAAAACTGCCAGATGGTAATTCTAGTCTCATGTTAAATTGTTAGAGGCCTGCGTGCCCTGCTGGGACACCAACATTGAATACCAACAGCAAAACCTATGGATAATATGAGTTGCTATATGAGAGGAGCGAACCATGACTTCCTGTATAGTTTTGGGTCCAGCTGACTCTGGCCCAATCGACAATAAGCATGCAGTCATATTGAGCATTTATTTCCACTCAGCCACTTACCATGCCGACCCCTGATGGGCAAATAACTGAGACTACTGATCTCTGCAGACTCACTGAGATGCCTGTAATAGCCTAATGACTAATCGGTACCACGCCAGCAGTCAGTCCTATGGATTCAGCAGCTTGACCCTCTCAGGCTCCGAGCCATAAGAAAATAACTCAGGCTGGGCAACGCAGCAGTCGCACTGTACGCCTGTGGTGAAATTGGATGTTGCAAACACACCAGCCAATCTTGCACCCTGGTCAAGCTTTGTGATCAAGCCTTCTGGGGATCTGCAGTAGCCAGGAGATAGCTGCATGAGGCGGCAACTTGAATGACCTCAGTTGTTCCAGAACGCTTCAGTGTTGCTTATTAGTAGTAAATACTTCTTCAAGAATTTGTTGTGTGGAAGGTTGCTATTTAAGTCACTGCATAAAAGTGGATTAAGGAGTGAGTGACTTGTTTGTGTGCGTTCACCAGGTTGGCCTTTGGCTGAAAATTTTCTGTGTATTGATTCATGAGGGTGATAGGTTAAAATTATTTATGCCTGCACAGGGCTTGGCTTGTGTCAGTTGGAACAATGGCTCTAAAATGTTGGAGTTTAAATGTACATTTTTTTAACTGCTGTGTACTTTTTCTTTTCCTCAGTTACTTTATCCTGAACAAGCGAACAGGCTTCCTGATCATCAAGGAGAATGCCCCACCTGGCATATATCAATTCCAGGTCCGTGTGTCTGATGGAGTTTGGCCAGACGCCGTCTCTTCTGTCACAGTGCACGTAAGGGAGCTGCGAGACGAGGCCATCTACAACTCAGGGTCTCTCCGCCTGGCAGGTAAGATTGACTCTACAGAAACACACACACACACCTGTCTCTGTGTCTAGTCAAAAATGGTCTGTGGTGTCACTTGTGAATGTCCTCCTTGATCTTTGGTCCCTTCCAAGTCAATGCAGCGTATGGGTTTGGTCTGGAGTTCAGACAGCTGATGCTGACTGTTTTCATTCAGTCTGTTGTCCAGAGTCCTTGCTGTTTCACAGATGCAGATTCTTCAACAGTCGCTCCTTCTTGTAAATGACATCAGTCAAATGTTATAGTGTGATAATATTGTTAGGATTATAGTTCCATACTTAGTTTTAATTGAGGTAGCTGAGTTGTTATGATTTTACCTAAGAAAAAGACCTTGGGATGTGGTTAAACACTAGACAATGGCACTACAGTTAAGATGTTTGGTCAAATAACTTTATGTCTGGTTTATTGACAGTATTCTAATATATTTATAACATACTGCACATCAGGTTTTGTCAGAGCAGCAAATAGGGGTCATATTTTCATCATTGTCTTTGGTGTTAACACAGTCCACCAGTTCTTTATTAATGTCTGTGTATTGTTTCAGTCACCCTTTCAACCAGATATGTATGCAGAATGCTGTAAAGGGCAATTAAGTCATAGTTCTGAACATTACACAGGAGTGTAATAACTTACTCTGAGACTGACCTTTCTCCTCATTAAGGCTGACACTGTAAATCCTGATATTCCGAGGTCCACAAAAAACTGTCCTTCACTTTCATCTGCCGCTCCTCTGTATCCCTTTTGTTTTGAAATTCACGCAAAAGTGCTTGACCCCTTCATGCTACTACAGTGACAGGTAGGACCCATGACGATACTAATTTGTGATTAGCTGATAAATGTCAATGTTGCCAAAAAACGTGCTCAATTGAAGAAATAGTTTGGATCTTCTGAAGTTGAGTTTTAGTGATCCATGGTCAGTATGTTACATGCAGTAGACTGCAATCACCTTGTCACCAGTTTGGAGAGGCAGGCAGGAGTACTACCATAGAACTGAATGGAAACTGAAGCAGTGATATCACTTTCTACAAAGCCGAAATTCATTGACAAAAAGCTAGCTGATCTACCACTACCCCAATCAGTTAGTTTGTCTGTGTTATTGTGTGACTGTGATGAATCCAAACTACCTCTTTACAGTTTACAGTTTTGTCATCTATTTTGTCATAGATGGGAAACTGAAGCCGAAAATGGCTTTCCTATCAGAAAGGGTTGTCTAACGTTATGGTAAAACAGTGAAAATATTTTCAACATAGCTTACATTTAAAGTGATACTGATTTTCTTAAGTGGCTAAAATATGATTTACTGCTGCCCCAGCAGTACATTGCTTTGCTTCTGTGTTGGTACTCCTGCCTGCTTCTCCAAACTGGGGTCGTGCTCATCGCCATCTACTGTAGGTAATACACCAACTTTGGATAAGTACCTCATACAACCCCACCTCACAAGATCCAAACTATCCCTTCAATAGTGCTGACAAGGGAGAGTTGGAGAATGTGGTCATTATTTGTGTACTTGTCTCCAGTCATAGAAAATTAATGAGTGCTGATTAGTGTTTGCTCTAGTTGTTTGCAGTGTTTCACAGGACTGTCACACTCTCAGTTAAAGATGTTTCCTTAGCAAAAGATTACACCCATTATTAATCCCTCTCCCCTGACTCATGGGATCTCAGTTGTCGTTGGCGCACAGACAGAAAAGCCTGTTTCCATTACTTATGCTGGCAAAATAATTAGTAGAGAGGTTTTGCTCAGCCAGCACATTCTCCTCACATGTTGAGCAGCATCCATCATTACCTGATGTACAGCACATCGGCTGTCTGCTCAGAATTAAATTCGCTTTAGAGAAATGGGACATGGCTGAAGGATTTTTATGATTTCAGAGATATTGAAATAGAAGCAGACAGGGAGGCCAGAGGGTGCACTCTAAAGATGGGAGGAGAGCAGAGGGAGAGAAAGAAGGAAAGGAGAGGATGGAAGGGAGAGTCAAGCCTCATATAAGTAGATAAAAGGATTTGCTTCTCATTCTGAAAACGGAGCTGAGGTAAATTAATGTGCACCAAACCCAGAGATGGCGTGGTGGAGAACAGCTGGTGCCCACGTTTCAATATTTGTGTAAGGGAATTGAATCCATTCACAAAATGTACACGAGCAAATGTGTGTTTAAGATGAATAATGGAAATCAAAAATGAAAGAACTGCCCTCAATTTTATTTGTTTTTGCAACTGAGACTATTTTTTCTCCACTTACTTTATATTAAGGTCAAATTTGTCAACAACTTTTCCCTAATGGGGGGTCACTTCACTGTAGATTTTTAAATGGCAACACTGTCATCAAAGGGTTGTTAGTGACAGAGTGTATTGATTTAATATGCCCTGGCTGTAACAAAGGGACTTAAATGGAGAGCTAGAGAGCACTGGTTTCAGCCACTGCTGTGAATACAGTGTCGAAATCACTTTAAACCTGCAGTTTAGCAAGGAACAAACTCTCCTAAAATGTAAGTTTGAGGTTTCAAAGCAAAATGTAATATCAAGGATTAATGACTTTGAGATCATCCTGAGGTGTAGGCAAGCTACCAAAACTGTGGTGTGTGTGTGCGGAGGATATGTAACAGAAGCCATTTCCAGGATTTTATTTTTCCATGTGGAGCTTTGGAGTAAACAGTCTCATTGATTCTCAGTCTCGGGGATTATGAAAATATTCTACTTATAGCATTACTTACACCCTCCTTGACATTCTAAATCCCATTTCAAGAACAAATGTGGAATGCAATGAGGACGCACAAAGAAAGCACTAGTTAAGTCTGCCTTGCTGAGATTAAGGCTCCCTCCCTCTCCCACTCTCTCTCTCTCTTTCTCAATATTGATGGAAAGGTAAAAAATGTGGTAAACAAAAAGTCCTTGAAATGTCCACAAAACAGTAGCTTAGAGTGAAATGCATAGTGCTCAGGGAGAAAGCACAATTACAAGTACACGATGAGTACATACACTTCATACTGATGTGGTTTGTGTTACATGATGAAGGAGAAGGACATTATCAGCTGTTCTGCCAAGAGACTGTCCTTTAACACAAGAGCTCTCTTCATACACCAGTCTGCTCTCTGAGGTATGTGCATTGTGGGATCAATACACAGAAATTGAGAATATATCTTAGTTTGCTGCTGCAGTGATTGTATCGGAGATGCCTAAAAGTTACTTCATCTTCCTCACTGATCTGACCCTTTAGTCATCACTCATATTGCCCCTCTGACTGTCTGTCAGTTTATGAGCTTGGTATGTGCTATTAAAAGAGCAGCTAAAATAAAGGCATGAAAAATATCAGAAATGCCACAAAATGTAATTTCCTTGTCTTTCTCCTCTCTTTTCTGTGGATGGTGGAAGATGTTAAGATCTTGTACTGCGCACCAGCATGCCAATAAAAGCGCCACATCCACATCCATTGGAGTATGGCTGCAAGCAGTGACTATTTTCATTATCAATCAGAGGGGCAGTGCACCAGTTCTACACACCAGTCAGTTTACAGGTCATGAGGACTACTACTCTGCTTGTGTAAACTCCTGTCATCAGGTTGTCTTTGCTCAGGCTCAAAGAACATACATTTATAGCAGAAAGCCAGTGTATCAAACTGCAGGTGTAACTGCATGTAACAAAAGATGCTATCAAGTTGCATTATGGGAAATGTAGAATCCAGGGTTTTATAGAGATTGATTCAGCCCTGTTTCTGAAAGCCCTGTTTACACCTGGTGTTAACACGTGCTTTGGGTGATCGGATCACAAGCAGACAGCTCTAAGTACAGCTGTGAATGCAGCCAATATGTTTTCATTGCCACTTGAGATCTGATTACTCAGACCACTTTCAGAGGTGGTCTGGGCTGTACATGGCCTCATTCAGCAGTGTGTACGTTAATGTGTTCTGGGCCACACTGAAGCATAGCCTTCTCAGCTGACATCCCCAGGAGACAAGAAAGCTTTCTGTTACTGCAGTTACACAGGTTAAGGCGATTTCACATTACACGACCGGCCGACCAGTCTTAAGTCGCGGAGACAATCGTAATCTATTGAGTGTTCATACCTGGCAATGTGTGTTTCTGTCATCGGGAGTCTTGCCAACTGCGTTACGACCTGTGTGTGCACACCACAAGATTTCTCCACCTAGCCCTCGCCGACAGAGCCCCAGATAGCGCGGTGACATCACCAAACTATGTTTTGTCACACGTGAACAAAACAGGATATTATGAAGTTCGCCGGCGCTACTTGTCAACATGGATGTCCAACAGCTTGGAGGTCTGCAGGTCGTTTGCGCTCTGCTCTGCGCTGAGAAGAAACAGGAAAAGAAGAAAAGGATTTGGGTGAAGGAATGGGTTGCTGCACGCGGATTGCGTGGGTTGTCAATTCTGCAGAGAGAGTTGGAGGTGAGTTCTATGAATTAGACTTGCACCGATTACAATTTTTTGGACTGATACCGATTTCTGATTTGCAGTGTTTGGATGGCCGATTCCGATTTTGCACACAGCACACAAGATATTGCAATATTTTCTATCTTTGCTTTATTAGAACATTTTAACTAAGATACAACCAGCTTTTCAATAATCATCACAAACAAAGAAACAAAAACAGTGACACAGGTTAAGAAACATTTTCCTTTTTGCTCAAATAAATCTTTAGGTACAGTATTAAAATAAATAAGTAAAAAAGGCATACATGAATAAAAACAGATAAATAAAATAATAATTCTTGGTGTATAGCATTTGTGGGTAATTTCTTGAATAGACAAAAAAGTAAATATATCTCTTATGGAAAATTCACACAGATCTTCAGGACGCGCCTGCCAGTAAGCACGCGGACACGCGCATCTTCGGCACGTGGACACATGCCTCATCAGTTTCAAGCGGCACAGTGCAGCAGTGAGAGCTCAGCAGTTAAGTTTAACACGGACAATTATCAACTTTCTCCTTCTCTCTTTTGATGTATGTGCATGAATGATTAAGGTGAGAAGCTGCCCATGTTTCACTTCCTCACATCGCCCAAGCCATGAATTGCACATGTGCGTGTGTGTGTGCGCTGCTGATGTTACTCGATGTCAGTCATGCGGCACGCCGGGAATTTGACTGGCGTTTTAAATCAGCATATTTTAGACTGACCGACAGGTTGCAGGTCATGGCCAATAACAAAAGAATTGACGTGCTCGACTCACCGTTTGAAAAATCACAGGGTGCCGACCCAAAACTCACAAATTAAATAAATCCAAATGTCAGCACTCACAAATATCATATATATCAGTCTTTTAATAACGCACAGCAGTATCACAAACGGACGCGTTTCAGCACTTGGCTTTCCTCAGCGTTAATGAGCATTAACGCTGAGGAAAGCCAAGTGCTGAAATGCGTCCTGATATTTGTGAGTGCTGACATTTGGATTTATTTAGGTCATGGCCAATCACATGAAAATCGGCCCAATTCTGAGCACTGCCGATTAATCGATGCAAGTCTACTATGAATGAAACTTGGTTGCTACTGTGCCGCCAGCCTATTAGCTTGCATTGTACTGTCTGTAAAGTCTATGTATTCTGACCCAGATTATTGTAGCTTTCATAGCTGAATGATCAAACGGGTTTTCGCGAAATGCTACGGATGAAAGCGGAGGACTTTGATTTCTTGCTGGGGCTGGTAGAGCCATACACCTCATTGGCTGATGCTCTTTGTCAGTCGTGTCAGACTTCTCTAGTTTTCTAGCATGCCAGATATCCAGTCCCAGTCGCAGACGAGGGGGCGACTTGCTCATAGGCTTGTTCACACATGAGGACTCGTCGTGGCAGACTATCTGCCGACTCACCTCCAACCCAAGGTGGCTCTCATGATCCTCTGTGACGTCAAAATCAGAGTGAAAATTGTGTAATGTGAACTAGGCTTTAGATGCAGCTCTGAGTGACTGTGTCTGGAGCCGTTTCCCCCCAGGGAATGGTCAGTTCAATATCTGCTGGGTGAGCATGAGCTAACAAAGCAGAGGCTGTTAAGTCACACAGACACTGAAATGTCATTAAACCCATTATTTTTCATTAGGTAACGTTAGCCGTGTGATGCTCACAGTTAGCCCTGTCCCTGTGTGTGCAGCGGACTCTCACCAACGTCTCCAGCACAAAGCTTGTACTCCCAAAGCAGTAGTCTCCTAACAATGGTGAATGAAATGATTTACATTTTTATTTGCATATAGATTGGGGAAGTGAGATCCAGTTAAGAGTAGTCACTGGAGACGCATTCTAATGGCAGGCGTGAACAGACAGACAGAGCCGTACACTTATGATCAGATCATCCAAGACGCATGTTAATACCAGGTGTAAACAGGCTATAAAAGTCACAATATTACAACCTGTGTTCCATTTTGACTATCTCTGTGTTTAAGTTCTCCTACATTGTTGAAGTGCACTGCTACATCACTGGCGTACCCCTTTACTTTAACTGAAAAAAAAAAAGTATTGTAAGTATTGTATTAAATGTCAAAAGAAAACACCCATCACAGTTTCCTAGAGCACAAGGTGACATCCTTTAGTCGCTTGTTTTGTCTGACCAACAGTCTAGAACTCAAAAGATTTTCAATTTGCATTGCTGTCAAACTGACTGAAGTCTTTGCGGTCAATTAAAACTCTGTGGATCTGTTGGTGTATTTGCTTGACAGTGATTGAAGTCAGCTATCTCTTCTGATTTTGGGCAAGACAGCACTGTTCCCCTGAGCTGTTCCTTTAATCACTGAGTGAGCTCCTGAAAAGAAATTTAAAACCATAGACAGATTTATTTGACGGTTATAAAATACACGTAATATTGGCTTATGTGAAAGCAGTTATCACATACACCTACAAATTGTCAAGGACCTAATTACATTACAAGTCCAAAGGCTTATTACCTCTGTCATGAAGGTTATGTTTCGGTTCGGTTTATTTGTCTGTCAACAGGATTACAGAAAAACCACTCTCCAGATTTTCATGAAACTTGGTGGAAGGATGTAGCATGGCACAAAAAAAGAGCCCATTCAATTTTGGAGTGTATTCAAATCACAGGGCAGATACAGAAATTATTTTTTCCTTTTGACAGCCATTTCTTCTCAGCCTGCTTTAAGTTTCTCTCTGCTTCAGTGAGTTTCAGAGATACTGAAAGTGTATTCCATTCAGTTGCAGCTCTGTATACAAAAGTATTTTTTACCCTCAGAACCTTTAAATCTTAAACATTTGTTGATTCTCCTCCAGCATTTTATTAGAAATGAAAGTAAATCATGAATTATAGAGATGGTTTTATAGAAAACAACCTACATTGAATACAGTTAAGGTAGGAGATATTTATGTTTCAGCCGAGCGCCATCTGCGTAGTACTGCAAACGGTAATTATGCAAATTATCAATGTGTTTTTATCTGCCTCATCAGCTACCTGCGTTGTCTGTAATGTCATACAGAGAAAGGCAACGTACAGAAACTTCTATAGACATGCCATATTATTACTAAGATAATTTTGTCCTCACTTTTTTGCAGTATTTTATTTTTTTACTATTTGTTTTGTTTTAAGAAGATGTTATTTCTCTACTTTTAAAGTATCTACTTGTTACTTCTCAAGTATTCATGTATTTCTTAAGTAAAATTTCATGGGAAGGGACAAAAGTTGTCTTTCAGTGGAGAGGAAATACAGTAACATCGGGTCATCATCTTTATCTTTTTTGTTGAAACATGTTAAATGTTTGGTTCCTATCAAACATATTCCTTTGTGGTTTTCATAACTTCAAAAGTCCTGGAAAAACAAATCCTTTTTCACTTGAATTGGTCCAAAGCGCACCTTTAAAAATGGCTCCACTGTGTTTCTGTCATGCTGAGACTTTGTTCAGGAGGAAGCTCAACAAACCGCACAAAGACCATAATAGTGTTTGTTCTCTCTCACTGCTTTGTCTCAGTTTTTCTCACAACAGCACTGCTACATGAGTAGCATATTTTATCCCTTCTTTGCACCTATTTGTGTGAGATCACAAACCTATGGGCAGGAGCGAGTCTGTGCACCACCGCCTCGACTCCAATGAAGCCTCTGGGAAGGAGAAAGCAGTGGTGAATTGTGAGGTTGGATCAAAGCCAGGTGCAAAGGCTGCCACTCTGCGTTAGGAGTTACTACCCTCTCCCCCCCAGCCCCCATCCCTCCTGACTGTCTCTCTGTCTGCCTGTGTCCTTGTTTCTCCCGCTGGACTGACTGATGGGAGCTGACATTAGCCTCGATCCCTCACGCTGTATCCGCTGAGCCCATTCTGAGCCCCCTGTTTTGTCTCTTAATGCCTAGGCTCTGTCTCCCTCTACACACTCACAAACCTAATCACCCTGCCCAACCCTTTTTATATATATGTGTGTGTGTTCTTGTATGTCTGTCTCTGTGAGAACCAGTCTGAGTCTCAGAATGCTGATTATGAAGACATTTTTATGACAAAGGGCAGTACGTGGTAGTCCTTGGAATCAGTCCTCAAGCTGGAGGATAGGCTCATATTTTTTCAAGTCTGTCTTAAAACAACACCCACATGCCCACATGTATAATAAAACAACTTTTGGTCACAAAACTTTCTCTTCCTGTCCATGTTGGCCCATAAGAAGATTTTTTTTTTTTTTGGGCTTTTGCCTTTAATGTACAGAACAGAGTGAAATGGGGTGAGAGAGAGTGGGGGGTGACACGCAGCAAATGCTTGCAAGCCGGAGTCGAACCTGCGACCGCTGCAGCGAGGCATCACCTCTGTACATGGGGCGCCGGCACTATCCACTACACTACCGACGCCCCTGTAATGTGATTTTAATGTAAGTGATAAGGGCAGATTTATTGTCCTTGAACGTTTTCCAAAGTTAAGTCTTTTTAGCGCAAAAACCACTGCCATGAAATCATAAGGAAGGAATTTCATGCTAACAAGACAATAACTGTTGGAGATTCCCACTTGATTTGGGTAACTGAGATGGCTGAGGCCTCATATTAGCTTTAACTGAACTTTGGAATGCATTTTTACAGACAACGAGGGCTGTGTATTTTCTCCCCCATCTCTCACATCAGAATGACATCAGGAACGGACCTCTTCTAGACAACCATAGAGGGGAGGAACTATAGACAATCTTGTGATGGGATCACTCCAGCCGCAATACAGCAATCTGTGTCTTAAAACAAATGTGGACCAGGGGCGTAAAGTGGAAGGGGGGCAATGGCCCTTTCCCTCTTCCTTCCCCTCTACCTCAAGTACCCTTGCTTGGACCACACCCGTCTTTATTCTTGACCTTCATTGTGACTGACTGCATCTTGCTCAGTTACGACACAGTAAGGTTGAGAATTTCTGCCCACAGACATAAACACCTGGCAAAATACTCAGGTGGCTTCTGTGGTAGTTTCTGCTCAAATAGGTGTCACCAGGATCACAGTTTGCCATTATGACACGCACCCAGACTCACAAGGCAAAAACAAAAGCAGCCCTCATGTAGTTGTCTTGGCTTACAACAATTACAGCTTCCAAAGACTATTGCAATGTAAATTTTAAATGTGAGTGTGTTAGCCTGTCACTGACACAGGCCTTAGTGTAAAAGCAAATAATGAGTTGCACACACATAGGAAAGAGGTTTTTTTTTTTACCCTTATTTGAACAGGAAATTTCAATAAGACAAGGGGATCTTATTCTTAAGAGAGCCCTGGTAATAAAAGTGGTTTAGCATTTCATCACACATACTATGCAGGAGTTTCTTTAAAAATCAATGAATAGACTTGTACAAAAGTAATGACCCTCAGTCATCACTTATGACCCAGAAGAAGTGTGTGGCAATGTATTTATTGGCAGAAACCCTGCCCCCTGCCTGTATTTTCCTATTTTCCTCTGTTTTCTCTGTGCTCAAGATGTTTATGGGTCCATAGGGCAGGTTAGGTTGAGACCTTATAAACCATAAGACCATAAGCGGCACGCATTCAAGCGGGAGCTCCAAAAATCACAAATATTGTGAGGCTAAACACAAACCAGAGGGAATTTCGGTTTGGCTTGCTTTATCTTTATGACCTGACTGGGCAAAAATTTCAGACCCAAAATTTTACCCAAGACCAACCATCCTTCAAACCTAAGGGTTCCATGTGCCTTGCCTTTGTTTCTTCTTCTTCTTTCTCTTCTTCTTCTTCGTCCCTCTTCTTCTTCCTCTTCTTCCTCCTCCTCCTCCCCCTCCTCCTTCTTCTTCTGTTCCTCCTTCTCCCTCTTTTCCTTCTTCTCTGTCTTCTCGTTTCTATTGCTGGTTCACTTGTCTACTCCAGTCCAGGCTGTCACAACCATCAAACAGGTCCGTAATTATCACGGTGGTCCCCATGTCTAAAATTCATACCTGTAGAAATTCAATGTTTTCACTCTGTTTGTCAATTACACACAGGTCCGAAAGACACACACATGCACAAACAGGACTTATACATGCACAAAGTGGAGAGATGTCAGAGTGAGGGGGCTGCCCTTGGTGAGGCGCCACGAGCGGTTGGGGGGTTCGGTGCCTTGCTCAAGGGCACCTCGGCAGTGCCCAGGAGGTGAACTGGCACCTCTCAGCCACCAGTCCATGCTCCATATTTTGGTCCGGATGGGGACTCAAACAGGCGACCCTCCGGTTCCCAACCCAAGTCCCTATGGACTGAGCTACTGCTGCCCCTATTATAATAGGCTCCAAACTGTTTTCTGGTGGTCTTTGGTCTGGTCTCAGCCATGACACAAAAGACCTGTTCTTAATCTTGACAAAGGTCAGTCGGTCATAGATTAATCTTAAAGCTCATCTTGTTTTTGCGCCTGTTTTTATGGACATGACTAACATGCTAAGCCACTGGTGCAGGACTGTTTTTGTGAAATAAAACAGCAAGAGCAAGATTTCCTTTTTCCTTAAAAGCCTGCTGCAGAGTATGATTAGAAATTGAACCACTAATTGTCAAGAGTGTAATTACCTTTAACTGGCACAGTTAGTATTGAAATCAAACTTCCAATCACAACCTTTGCGTGTACATGCACACAGACACAGACACAGACACAGACACACACACACACACACACACACACGCAGGACAACAGATATACAGTAGAGACATAAATCGACCCACCAAACAAAAGATTTTGTCCGACATCGTGAACCATTTTCAATAATTTATCATCACAGCTCCAGTCTTGAGTGTTCCGGACTATTTTTTAGTTTAGCACTTGGGCCCAGTTCGAAAATAATTGGATTTATCCTTGAGCAGGGATGGAAATAATGAGGCCACTTCTTTATACTCTACGATTCCAATCGCCTGTGTGTATGTGTGTTTCCTAGACATCACAGCAAAAGAGTTCATTGAACTGAGAGGGAAGCATCGGAGCCGCTACGAGCTGCTGGTGGACTTCCTGTCTGAGATGCTTTCCGTTCCACCTGATGATGTCAACATCTTTAGCCTAATGGATGTGAAGGAGCGAATGCTGGATGTTCGCTTTGCTGTGCACGGTGGCCCCTCCTTCCTCCAGCCTGAGAAAATCCATGGTTATCTGGCCGCACACAAACAAAAGGTAGGTCACTCTTTTCTTAAGCCCTCTATCCATATCAGTACTTCAGGTAGACACAATAAATCCCCTATAGTCTGGTTGTTTTGTTGGTTGATCTGCTGACTGTATTCCCATTGTATAGCTTGATTGATTGACATGCACATAGTCTACATAACACAATCTAACCAACTGCACACCAAAGAGCAAGCGCACTACAGAGGCACTGAATAAGTCAAGCCACAGAGAAATCCTATATGGGACACCTGTTGGTTGCAGGCAGCCATTCTGCCTCTGGCTGTGTTTTGGCTGAAGCCTACGTTAAATTCCAGTAAATCAAATATGTCAGTCAAAATATGGGACATTGTCTCTGCACACAACATAGTACACAAACCCAGTGGCATCATTTATAAAACTGTTAAGAAAGAGCAGTGTGTCAAATATGTTGGACTCACCCTGCACAAGAAACTCATTTTAGAACAACTCACTTCTGACACCTGTAAATACTGTGAACTATAGCTGTCATCCGTAAACTCAAATCAGTTTTTATTAAATCTCACCTTGGGTTATTTCTTAGGAAAAGCATGCTAACTGTTACATGCTAAATGCATATTATGCTTGTATACATGTCTTTGAGATGGACAACGAAGCATCTGTTTATCTCATTCAGCAGAAAGAAGGAAACCTGTCTCACCTGTTTTTTTGGTGTCGTTAGCTTGTTATGGTGGGAAGTGCAGCAACAGTGTTCTGGGTTCCCACCTGGGTTTCCTCTTTGATCTCTCTTGCCTGAAAACAATTCTCCATTGCAGTCCTAACAAGCCAATAGAAACAAAAACAAACATAAAACATCAAACGTATGTATTTTTCTATATACTGATGCTCATTTGTCCTGACAACTCTCCATTTATTTTCCATCACTTTCCAAAGAGTTGTACATGACAGGAAAACAAGATGCCACAGCCAAGTAAGCATCAAAAGTCTCCAAGAAATGCATGGATTTAGGCCATTTTCATCTACATCATGTCTCATTTAAGATTAAGTAATGCACATATTAAAAAACAAAGACCTTCAACTCTTCACCTCCAAACTCATCAACTTAATGTCTTTCCATAACTGCTCTGTAAAGGATGCTTTTATATTTTGATTGACATTTTTTGCACAGTTTTGTGAGCTTGGCGCCTTCTTCTGGGATAATGATGATAATGATGATGAACTGATGATATCAGTTGAAGTAGAGCAGCTTGATTGACATCTGGTACCAGGTTGGAATATCACACTGTATATTTTCTTTATGTTTTCACATGGGTTTGTCCAGGTTCTCTCGTATTCTCCTGTTGTCCAAAGACCTGCAGGTTAGGTAAACTGAGCATTCTAGTTTGTGTGGTGGGATAATCTACTATACACAAAAAATGCAATCTGTTAGGCATTCTTATTTATTAGCCATAAGACCTGCCATGCTGCTGGGCTGCCATGGAATTCACTTACCTATTATTGTGTGACTTGTTCCCTCCCCTTCATTGATTGCCTCACTAGTTACTTATACAGTTTCTATATGAGCAATTGAAGTCAATAAGGACTCCAGGCAGTTTCAGCTGATTGCAGCAGCTCAGCAGCACACATTTATAGTTGCAACAATGAATAAATAAACACACATGTTGTTTTTAAGCATTTTAATTACACAGTTTATAGGCCACCATTCTCGCTGCCATTCTTGCTGTTGTTTTTCATGAAAGCTTTGCTCCCTTCATTCACCCACCCCAGTTCCACCCCTTTTTAAAAAAAATTGTTTAACAGAAGATTTGTGCTACCTGAACTTGGCCCCTACGTGTTATGCTGTAATGATTTTCAAAAGTCCTGCATTTTCTTTCTTTCTTTCCTTTTTTTTGTAGACTGTGCTTTTTGGCCTTTTGCCATTATTAGATAGTATAGCCGAAGATTGACATGAAAAGGGGTAGAGAGAGGAGACAGTATGCAGGAAAGTGCCCCAGGTCAGAATCAAACCAGGGCCGATGCTAAGGACTCCTCAGTAAATGGGCTGCATTTTCTAGGTGAACGGCTGGGATGCTCCAATATCAAGTGAGTTTTGACAGTCTACATACGCAATGTCATTCATTTAGATCTTGATGGACAACAAAGAACTGTTTGTCTAAAAGTGAGGATACACCAAAAACATCGTACGGCATGTTGTCAACCACCAGTGTTGTGAACATTTGCACTTCACAAGAGCAATCTCAAATTTCAGTGTACTCAGATTAGAATTAACTTGTTTACATTCACACTTCACACCTTGGATTCTTGCTCCAAGTCTTTTTATTTATATTTGTACATAGAGAAATAGTGTACAAAGTACAAAAATTCAAAGGCATTGACGATTAGAAACAATACAAATATAAACAAAACAGCATGATAAACAAGTAAACAAAAGAAAATCAGCAAGTGATTGAGAGTGGTCCTTATGGGTTTCAAATTATGCATAATACAGGATCAGTCATATAGAACACCAATATTAGTGACATCTTATTTCTCTATATAACTCAAAAAAGGTTTCCATGTAGCATAAAATTTTTGAATACATCCTCTTGTAGAGTAACGAATCTTCTCTAGCACCAAATGGTGTAGAAGGTCATTAACCCACATCTTAAAGGTTGGGGGAAGTTTCTCCTTCCACTTAAAAAGTATTAATCGCCTAGCTATAAGAGATGCGAAAGCTATCATATTCTTTGCCTGGCGGCTAAGGTGAGTGTCTTGTGGAGTTATTCCAAATATGGCAGTAATGGCAGAAAGTTCAATAGGTACTTGTAAAACATCTGAAAAAGTTTTAAATATTGACTGCCAGAAATTGTCTAGTTTTGAACAAAACCAGAACATATGCGAGAGGGTGGCTGGTGCTTGCCTGCAACGATCACAAATGGGATCAATGCTAGGTGCGAACTTTGCTAGTCTCACTTTAGACCAATGAAGGCGATGCATGACCTTAAACTGGATAACTGTGTGTCGTAAACAGATTGAAGAGGAATGTATTCTATCTAAAGCTCTTTCCCAAGTCTCCTCAGGAAGTTCACACCCCAAATCGCCCTCCCATTGAGTCTTTAATGATGTCAAAGGTTCCAAATTATATGTATTTAGTAAGGAGTATATGTTCCCAATATTCCCTTTGGAACCTGAATTAAGCTTCAGAATGGAATTTAGGAGGGTGTTGGGTGGTTGGGATGGGAAGTGAGTAAATGATGTTGATATGAAACTACGGAGCTGCAAAAATCTAAAAAGATGAGAGTTTTGGATGTTAAATTTAAGCTTTAGTTGATCAAAAGATGTGAAAATATTATCAATAAATAGATTCTCTATTGTGGCAACTCCTCTATCAGCCCATTCCTGAAAAGCACTGTCTATGATTGATGGCATGAACTGGTGGTTTCTTGTTATAGGAGCACACGTGGGTAGATCCCTGAGAGAAAAACTTCGTCTGAACTGTGTCAGAATTCTAAAAGAGTGTTTCACAATTGGATTTGAGGTGAATTTACATATGGAATTCAAAAGAGGAAGTTTTGAGCATAGAAGTGAGTGTAAAGAAGTATGAAAACAAGAGGAGTTTTCCATTCGTAACCACTCAGGGGTAGTGTCACCAGATGGAGAATCTTTCCAAAACAGCATAGACCTAATGTTGGCAGCCCAATAGTAAAACTGGAAGTTAGGGAGGGATAATCCTCCATGTTTACGATGTTGTTGTAAGATCCTTTTCCGTATTCGGGGGTTTTTCTTGTTCCATATAAATCCCGACACCAAATTGTCCACTGACATGAAAAAGGATTTAGATAGGTGTAGGGGAATGCACTGAAATAAGTACAAGAATTTGGGCAAAACATTCATTTTAATTATGTTAATTCTGCCTCCTAATGACAGGGGGAGTAAACTCCAACGTTCCATATCTTGCTTAAGGCGAGTCAATAATGGTGAAAAATTAGCTTTGAATATGTCTTTAAAGGCATGTGTTATCCAGATTCCTAAGTATTTGAATTTTTGTGGACTGACTTTAAGCGGGAATAAACCAAAGTCAATTTGCTTAGCTGCTATATTCACTGGCATAATTTCACATTTCTGTAGGTTAATTTTGTATCCTGATATTTTGCCGAATTCTTCAAGCAGGTTGAGAGTATTTGGTAGACTAGTTAAAGGATGGGACAGATATAAAAGCATATCATCAGCATATAAGGACACCTTATTATCCGAGTCATATCTCCGTATTCCCTTTATATTGATTTCACCACGTAACACTAAAGCCAGTGGCTCAATCGCAATAGCAAACAGGAGTGGCGACAGAGGACAACCCTGTCGGGTACCACGATGGAGAGGGAAGTAAGAGGAGAGGTTATTGTTTGTTCGAACAGCTGCAAGTGGAGAAGAATACAGAACTTTAATCCAGGAGATGAATTTTTCACCAAAGCCAAATTGTTTGAGAGTATAGAAGAGATAATCCCACTCCACCCGATCAAACGCCTTCTCAGCGTCAAGTGATAATAATATTTCTGGAATGTCGGATGGAGTGGGACCATAAAGAATATTAAATAGGCGTCTAATGTTAAAAAAGGAGTGACGACCTTTAATAAAGCCAGTTTGATCATCGGCTACAATTGAGGGCAAAACCGCCTCTAAGCGGCAGGCCAGCATTTTGGAAAGGATTTTACTGTCTACATTTAAGAGTGAAATGGGACGGTATGAGCCACAATCTAGAAGGTTTTTGTCTTTTTTAGGAATAAGGGAGATGATCGCTTGTCGCATAGTTAGAGGGAGAGAACCAGTAGCGTGTGACTCCTCGAATACAGAGAGCAGGATGGGAGACAGCTGGTCTGCAAATTTTTTAAAGAATTCGCTCGGGAACCCATCGGGTCCTGGGGATTTTCCAGCTTGCATGAGCTTAACTGCATTCATAAGTTCCTGTGCAGAAAATGGTTTGTCTAGCTCGGATGCAGTTTCGTTATTAATTGTGGGGACATTTATTTTCCTAAAAAATGAATCAAATAGGATATGGTGGCCAAGAGATTCACTATCATACAGCTTCGAGTAAAATCTATGAAAACATGAATTAATCTCAGAATGATCTATATGCTTAATGCCCGATTCATCGTTTATCTCAGCTATAGTTCTATCCACCGCTTTCTGATGGAGCTGATGGGCAAGAATCTTCCCTATCTTTTCACCACATTCGTATGTTTTACTCTGTGATTTATTTATTAGGTTTTCAATGTGTCTTGTTGATAGCAGATTAAACTCTGTTTGAAGAGTTAATCGCAGTTTGAATAAATCATTGGATGGGGTGACAGCAAGTGTAGTATCTAATTTGAGAATATCATTTGTTAGCTGTTCAAGCTTCATATTGTGACGTTTTCTTTGTTGTGTGCTATATGATATTATTTGTCCCCTCAGGTACGCCTTCATGGATTCCCACACTGTTAAAGGAGACATTCCTGGGGTCTGGTTATGTTCGAGGAAGAAGGTTATTTCAGAAGAGATAAATTTAATGAAGTCTTCATCTGAAAGTAGTAAAGTGTTAAGACGCCAGGGGTGATAGTTGGCATGGGAAATTGGTATACATAGAGTCAACAACAGGGGAGCGTGATCTGAAATAATTATGGCTTGATACTCACACTTTCTTATTAGTGAAAGAAGGCTTTTATCCAAAAAGAAATAGTCTATGCGCGAGTATGTTCCGTGGACCGGAGAAAAGAAGGAATAGCTTCTAGCCGTAGGATTTTGAAAGCGCCACGCATCAGCTATGCCATTCGTATTAAGAAAAAGCTGCAGTTGAGACGCTGCACTGGATTTGGACGCAGTCCTAGGCGAGCTACGATCCAGAGTAGGTGATAATGTGCAGTTCATATCCCCTCCGAGGATAAGATAGTGTGTATCCATGTTGGGGATATGAGCAAAGAAATTTACAAAAAAAGAATTGTCATCCCAATGTGGTGCGTATACGTTGGCTAGGACAACTGGTGTATTATACAGTCTGCCCACTACAATTATGTAGCGCCCTGAGGAGTCTGTTTCAACCTTTGACATAACAAATGGGATGTTCTTATTAATAAGGATGGCCACACCTCTAGATTTGGAATGAAAATTAGAATGATATGATTGCCCGATCCATCCTCCCCTGAGTCGAAAATGGTCAAAGGTTCGGAGATGCGTCTCCTGGAGAAATGCAATTCCCGCCTTTAATTTTCTCAAATGAATCAATACTTTCTTTCGTTTAGTGGGGTGGTTCAAGGATTTTACATTCCAGCTTACAAAGGTTACGTCACAGTTAGCGGATTTGTTTGAAAAATCTGTGTTAGTCGTAGCCATATTCAAAACAGAGAGAGATTAGCAGTGCATTAAGTCTGCCTGTATTTATACTTTCAAAAGTGTTGAAAGGACCTTTAAAGGATAAATAAGCATAAATGATGAACCAAGGGAAAAAGAAAAAAAAACTGATTGTAAACCCAGGTACAGTAAATCCCCAACCCTCACCTGAAAGAACAAGGTGAATCCCAAACCCCTCGTAACAGTATCTACACATTTAAGTGCTTGTGTGAGGATACACTAGCTCTAAAAGAACAAACTCTGCTGTAGAACATAGTTTTGTATGAGGCACCTTAGAAAATGTTTGAAATTTGAAAAGACAAAAATTATTTCTTCAGTTGTCTAAGTGCTGAGTATAGACAGAAAGAAAAATGATACTGATAAGAGACACACAACAGTATTCTGACCAGTCAGATTATTATATCGGTTGCAAACAAAATAAAAGAGTGAAAAACAGCACAGTTTTGATACCTTAGGTGCCCTCTACTTCTTCTGGAACAGACTGGAGCCAATTGGCTCTGTAGAGTGTATCAGTCAAGGTGATATGTTTGCGTGACAGAATGGACAGCACCAACCTTATTCAGAAGTACAATTTAGCTATTCTCACTCATTTCAAGTTATGGTCAGTCTTTTGAAGAGTCCGGTAGGATTCTGGTTTTCACGTAGGCCATGGCTTCTCCCGCGTTTTGAAACTGCTTCTCAGTTCCGTTATGCGTGATCCGGAGTCGTGCTGGGTAGAGAAGGCCATATTTAACACCGTCTCGTCCACGAAGTAGTCGTCTCACCTCGCCGAAGGCGGATCTGGCCTGCACGACGCTCGGGGGATAGTCCGGGAAGATGGAGATGTCGGTCCCTTTGAACCGGAGCGGTCCGGACTCCCTGGCGCGGCGAAGGATGTCAGCACAATCTTGGTAATAGTGGACTTTTGCCACGATGACACGGGGTTTACCGTCTTGGCTTCTCCGCTGTAGACCCCTGTGAGACCGGTCGATCAGGACTTCTTTGTCTATTTTCAGCACTTCTCTTAATAATTTGGAGACAGCTGTCGGTGTGCTTGAGCCTGGGGTCTCTGGGACATTTAATATTCGGATGTTGGAGCGTCTCATTCTTCCTTCCATATCAACATATTTCTCCCGCAGGTTGCCGACTTCTGTCTCGAGTTTCCCCACTTTTGTTAACAATGAAGTCACGTCGTCTGAGCATGACGAGAGCCCCTGCTCCATGTGTGCCACTGTTGTTTTCATCGTCTCCACATCGGAGCGAATCGCCGCGGTGTTGTTTGCTAGCTCCGTTTTTACTGCCTGTAGCTCGGATTTGATGTTTTCAAAATCTTCGGCCAGAGCGGACTTGAGTTCCGACCTGAGCAGCATAGCAATGTCCATTTTCAACGCCGTGAGGATTTCTGCTTTCAGGTCCGCGACATCCATTTGGTCTTCAGGCTCAGGTGTGTTACACCTGGGTGGTGAATCACTTGAGCTTGAGGCTTTGGGCCCAGTTACGTTGGCTCCTCTGGTAAACTCGAATTTTCGCAAATTGTAGGCCATTCGCGCTACGGCGTCACAGTAAAAATAACATATACTGAAAAAGAATTAACTCAGAGCGATGTATCGTAGTTTTCTGTTGGTATAAGGTGCCTAAAAAGAACTTTTAACCCGAAATTCAGCAGAGCATGTTGCTTATGCTGCCTACTCCATCGCCTGCTCGCTAGTGCCCCACACCTTGGATTCTGAAGTGATCATTCACAAAAAAATCAGTAGAATGAAACTGAACAAAGTATTATTAATGTCTTCTTTTTTTCTTTACCTTCTTTGAAATAAAATCAAATCTTGTGATCATTATTCACTTGCAGATATTTCCAGAGACTGGTCACATGCTTGAACTCGATATGTCGTTTCAAATTTGTTGCCGATGTGGCAGAGTTTGGGACTTGTTTTTTGTTTTGTTTTTTCAGATCCTGTGGGCACAATTTGTATAAAAATGTGAGATTTTTTTCCATAGGTATCTGTACTGATTTGCTAATAAAATTCCTTCAAGTATTCATATGTAGCTTCAGCAGTAATGTGACCAGTAGCTGTGTTGTCTGAATTCTCAGTTGCACCAGCTATACCAGTGTTGTATCGAAGACTGTTTCCCCATAAACCTTAGGGTGCCGTAAAACCCAGTTCATGTGCGTGGTTAACTGTCTTGAGAGTGAACAACGCTGACATTCACGTTCATTGTTGCAAATGGATGCACTCAGTTCACCGTCCACCAAAAACATGAATCTGCACAAATGTCAACCACTTTGGAAAGCCAAGTTTTAATGGCAGTACTCGAAGGTGGTGTAAAAAATTGTCCGAAGTGATCATCCACAGTGTAGTATATTTTTTGAAACTGCTGGTGGTGGATGCATATGTGTCATTTATATGATAACTGACTATGAACACAAGACATAGTGCAGCAATACCACAAACCCTGAGTATTAATCAACATAGACCTATGGAAATGTAATAATTTAGACCAATGTTGCAACAGACCATTAACAAGAAGGTGATTTTCACATATCACAGTCTTTCAGAGTCCTGCAGTTTGTCATACTGGCTCACAGTCATTGCTTTTTTGGGACACTTGAATTAAATAGAGCCATTGTTAATGTTTTTAGTAACACTAGTACCTGTTGTCAACTGGGAAAAAGGCCTGTTACATTTTTTTTTTTTTTTTACACTCCAAGTCTGTATTAGTGATCTAAATATTATCAAACACCTAGAAAGCATTATGGCAAACTTTTGGATTATTTTTGAAATCAGTCAGCCAGAGAAAGGTCAACATGAAATACTGCTGGTGTGATGCATCTGACAATGTGAAACAAGCTTAATGATATTTGAAAGATGCCCCTTAAATGACTCTGCATAGTAGCAGCTCGAGCTAACGTTAACGTCAAAAACTGAGAGGAAGAGCGATTTCAAATTCCCAAATCCTCGAAAATTTCAACTTTAATGGTAATACGCTTAAATAATATGCGATTTGGAGTGCTGTTTATCATCTGACAGTTGCAAGTCATTTACATTTGTCAACTGAAGCCGAACTGAAAATGACACTCTGTTAGTCAGTTTTGAGAAGAAAAGATATCACAAAGTCTGCTCTGGCGTTGGCATACTTGGATGTTGGTAGGAATATGCATGTGAAGAATGACGAAAACAGAGTTAATGGAACACTTCTTAAGACCTTAAGCAGATCAAAGGCAGGTGCAGAATGCCCACTACAATGTTTTTTAGAGGTGCCAGCACTGGGTATGAATGATCCCCCTCTGGGTATGGAAGCATTGTGAGAACAGCTCTCTTAACCAGCAAGCAGCTGCTTATTCTCCACCAGATTTTTGTTGAGCTATTCTAACCTGTCTAAATGAACTTGATCTGCTCTAAACAGTCTAGAGTTTAATTCAACCACCCTACGCACAGCAGGCATGAATTCACCTAGGGGTATGATTACACCTATGTACCATTCATATATTATAGTAGCTATTTTTTTTAGTAATTCTTTATACATAGTCCTCTGATTTTGAGGCAAATTAGCAGTACAGTGAGCCTCATTCACTGGCCGTTTTGGGAAGAATTCTTTTCTTAAAAGAGTTTTCAGTTTTCAACGGGGGACAAGGGGTCATCACCCTCTTGTCAGCTGTTTTATGAAGGGTGTTCGATGACTGCAACCAATGTCCAAACAGCTTGCCCCATGGTGGGAATTGTCAACTGTTATAGATGCGCTGTCTCACTCCGCCTATGAGCCTTTCAATAAGGTAGATCTAAAAGTGCTCTCTCCCTTAAGACTGCTCTTTTGTTGGAACTGCTGTCTGCTAAGCTGGTCAGTGAAATTCATGCATTTTCAGTGCACCCTGACGTTCCTCAGTTTGCCATAGGAGATGCATGTGTGGTGGTGCTACTGCCTAATCTGGCCCACATACCACAGAACCCTAATTTAGTTTTTGACTTCCTTGACCTAGCAGCCTTTTCCCCCTCCTCCTTTCTCCTCTTTGGAACAAGAGCGGTTCCCTACTTTGTGCTCAGTGCGTGCATTAAACTACAGTATGCGAACAAAGCACAGGGGTTTAGAAAGACAGATCAGGTGTTTGTGTCATCGGCTTAACTTCATACTGGGAAGCCTATCACAAAACAGTGGCTTTCTCATTGGATAGTTGGGGCCATTTCTTTGGCCTACAGCAGCAAGGGGCCTCAGGCCTCAGCTGGACTAGGTGCTCACTCTACAAGGGGAATGGCAACATCCTGGGCCCTGTTTAGAGGTGTATTTATCCAGGACATATGCATGGTGGCCAGCTGGGCCTCACCTTTTACCTTTGCACGGTTTTATGCATTGGATGTCACTTCGCTCCCTTTGGTGCACTGTACTGAGTGTTGGGCTTCTTTGAGGTTCTTCAGCCTAATGATTAGCAGTCAGTCTTGTAAATAAGCTTGTCTAGCAATATGAGAGCTAGTATATCCCCATAGTGAGATACCAAGTGAATATTCAAAAAAAGAGCTTTAGCTTACAAGGGTTACCAGAGTACCACTCTGGTAACATGAGTGAAGTATATCACCAGAGTGGAGCAGTGCCCAAAACAACAAACAAAAATATACTTATGGACCCTGAACTTCCCGAACAAAAAACAAATATGAAACAGAAGACAAGTTTCTAACCTTAACTCCTACCATTCAAAGCAAGAGAGAAAAACATGGCAATGCCAAAAGAAAAAGGCTTCTTACTCTTACTAAACAGCTTGAAAGAGTTCGGTCTACAGTGCTCAAACTGAATAATACAAGAAAACTAACTAGTAACTCTAAAAAAGTAAGTGAAGAAACAATTACTCAATTCACCTACTCTTAACTGATCAGAAAGCTTTTAGTTATCAAGTTTTACACACTAGTTAACAGAGTCAAAAGAAAATGGAACCTTTCTCTACACCAGCACTAATGTTACCAGTAAACAAGATGGCGGCACCAAATACAGGGCACACTCCCAATCATCTACATCATCATGCTAATTTGAATCAATTTTCCATAACTTTGAGGTGCGATGGAAACGCAAACCACACAGATTACCAGGAATTCTTTTACCCAGGTAAAAAAATTCCCAGTAATAAAAGTTCCTGGAAATGTTGGTGTAAAAGGGGCTATCTCTTCCCCTTTCTCTCTCTGGTTCTCTCTCTCTCAAAACACATGCACGCACAAAAAGTTGGTGGTTTGCAGGTTGTGCATTTGCAGAAGTTCCTCCACTTCAGAGCTGTTGAAGCTGTTTTTTTTTTGTTTGTTTGTTTGTTTGATTTTTGAAATGTTTGGAATCCAGACATTTAGACTTTAATTTGGCCATTCCTTGACTTAGTTCTCTCAACCTTCGCCTTTTTCTTCTTCTTTCTTCTTCTTCTACTTGTACTACTTTGCACTTTTGCTTCTTCTACTTCCACATCCTCTGTTTCTGTGTGTGCACATTGTCCTGCAGTCTCTTGCCTTTTCATGGTGATTTGTGGGGCATACCTATGCTAATTAGGATCAACTGGCACTCGCTCTCAACACACCAGAACAATGAACCAAGATGCTTGTAGGACCAAACAGCAGTGTGGTTTGACTCTCTTGACATAAATTCAAATGATCGTGTTTTACTCCCTGAAAAGAGGACTCAAAGCAGTGATTCCTTTGAAAAGCAAACATACATTTGTGCTGGTGTCTGTGTTTTGTAAATGTCAAATATTTCACCAAACCTCAGTTATTTACTGCAAAAGATTTGAAACCAAATATGAAATGACTTTATGTAACTCTATATTGACTTTCCCAATTATTTTCTCTCTCTTCAAATTGTGGGGCTGTGCATAAACAGGGCTGCAGTTCCTACACATTTCCCCTGGTGTGAATGTAAAAACTGTCCAATTAAAAGCTGAGAGTCATCACTTTAACCTCATAGTTATTTTCTTTCAAAACCAGTGTGCTGGAGCACAGAGTCAAACAATAGAAAATGTGTCACTGTACTCATATTGTATGACTTTGCCATATATATTTTGTCGCTGTATCTTTTATTGTCTAATTCAAGCCAGAAAAAAACATAATATTAATGTTTCTCTTGTATATTAAGGGTTTTAATTACTTAAATTACTTAATTCTCAAATCAGGGTCTGTCAACATGGGTTACATGGACTTCCAGATGAACTATTTCACTTGATTGTTTCAACTTACCTGTTATTCTGCGAGCTCAGACAGCAGTCACTTTGTTTTGTGGTAGTGGTTATGTTTGTAGCTGTATTTTTAAATGCATTTAACACCTTTATTGGGGCTTTTTCTATACATGCAATTTCTGTTGCGGTTACGGACTGCAAACAAACCCTACTGTCCTATCACCATGGCAAAGCAGTCAAATACTTAAGAGGCAAAATCTTACACGACCACAGCCATCTCTTTCAGCTATGCCCTCAGGGCAAAGTTAGAGAGTCCCCTGCGCAAAGAAAAACATCCATAGAAAACCGTTCGTCCCTGTTGCCATAAAATATCTTAATAAGTAAGGACAGCCACTCTTTGAAGCCAGCTTGGTACCTCAGCACACAGCACTTTATATCTGTTTATTCAACCTTGATGCAGTCCTCACCATGGAGTCCCTGGTGCTTCTTTTAATGTAGCTTCTATTGTGAATTGTGTTTTTATGTAAAAGTGTTTTAATGTCTTTTTGGATATGACACAAAGTGTTTTAATATACCCTTTTAATAGCAGATTTTGCAAATGCAAACAAAAGACACATTTTGTCTTTTGCATGTGAAAAGTAAGCAATGAAGTATTTTCTTCTTTCTTGTTCTATGGTGTCTATTCCAACATGCTTCTACACATAACTTGTAACTCTTAGATTGTGTGGTTGTGATTACACAATCATTAAGTTAAACAGTTATATTGAAAATAGGGGGACTGGCTGGATGATGAAGACCTGCGGTGATCACTTAAATCAAGGCAAACTAGCTATATTTGAACATGGTGATGGAATATGACCATCAGAGTTCCCATGTCCATGAAATTCTCAGGAAAGTCAGGTGTGGAAATGGTCTGGATGCAAAAAAATGTTTTGGAAAAATTTTGAATATACATTTCCTTGGCTATTGTTTAAAATGCGTTCACAGAAATCCCAAAACATGTCTAACGTCAAACAAAATGTGTTCCTTGTATTTCTAATTTAAAATCTAGTGCTGTGCTGTATCATGGTTGAAATGCCAGTAGTATTACGTGATATACATAGACCAGACTGGCATTGCATTGTTACCAAGGTCACACCCCCTTTTGAACGCCAAAAAGCTGTTGTGTAGTGGGTAAATGGGTGGCTTTCATACTCAGGCACATTAGGTACTGAATATTCACTATTCACAAATATACATATTTGATTGAATCACCAGGCATTGTGATCTGAATATCTATAATATACCGCCAGTGTGTTGGGTCACTGATCCACTTAAATGCCTGACGGGACATGACGGCAATTAACCTTATTTTATTCAGGTATTGTGTACGCTCAGTTTTAGGCAACGTTGCAGAATCATTATTAGACATGTTTATAAAACAGTGTTTGTTTAACAAGAATTAAATGTATATAAACTTGTCAAATCTATAACCCAAACACACCTCACATTGTATTGACATCTGTATGATCTGTGGTTGTCTATTCCCCAAAAGGGGTGCAGCCTTGATTGTTTTGTGAAGTACCTGCTTGTGCTGGTCTGGTCTATTGGCACATCCAGCTAGCTGGCAGCAGGAATGTCCAAAGAGTGAGTAAAGTTTGCAAGCACTAGCAGTTTTGTTTAGGAAGTGCTTGTTTAATATTGTTTGGCTACATCACTACAGGCCCACCCATTTTAAACTACTCAAATTAGGTAATTCAGATATCAGATAAAATACTATAAAAGTTATATAAAAGTTTTGATTCATTGATGAAAAATGTTGAAAAAATGAACCCTGAACCATGATAACTTGCATTGTAATAGTTTTTTTTTTTTTTCTTGAAATATGTCACAGTGAAATAAAAATACCCAAATGTACAATTTCAGATGGCAGATGTCTCCATCTTGAAATCTAGAAAGTCGTCTTGTTTCTTTCGAGACATTATTACTACTAATGTGGTTTATGAAAAAAGAAAGAGAGAGATCCCACTGCTACCTTGTCTAAAAACCTTAAGCCTTAAATAGTATTTCTAATTGATGGCTTATTCATATGCCAAATCTCTCTCCCCTTCTTCCCAAAAGACCAACTCAGATTGCCAAAGACACAGCTTGTATAGTTTGTCTGAACGGACCGCCTGCGGTGAACATTTTTGACTTCTTTTTAATGTCAGTAATATATACTGGTCTCCACAGATCATCCTCCACCTAGAATAAGCAGTCAAACCATTTCTGTTATTTAGGACACAGGGAAATGAGGCCTGATTTAGGCCATTGTCTTGGACAGTTTTTTTCTGGGCCAACCCAGGGGGAAAAAAAAGAAACCTGTAATTTCTACTTTATTCATAGTCCATGAGTGTGGAACATCCTTTTAAATCCAACCCAATTTGACTCTAACAGAAATGCTCAGTGTGGATTATGCCTGTAATACTTTGGCTGTTGCAGTCATGGGAAGGAGGAAAAAAAAAAAAAAGTGTCTGTCAAACGAGAAAGGTGTGTAAAATTAGATCTTCCTATATTTTGTCATACATTGTGATAATAAATTACATTTCACCCACTAAAGAGGGCATGCAAAGCAAAATTGAAAATATAAAAAAGCATATCATTATACAGAAAAAACAAATGATTCATTTCATCACACTGCTGCTCTCTGGCCGCTGGCTCCAGTCAGACCTCATTTCACGTTTCAAAAGTCTGAATGGGAGCAGGAGACCTGTGTGTTTGTGTGTGTGTGTGTGTGTGTGTGTGTGTGTGTGTGTGTGTGTGTGTGTGTGTGTGAGTCTGAGAGAGAAAACCATAGAAAGTTGAATTGTATGCATTTCAGCAGCAGGGAGAGAAAAAGAGAGAGCTGACCTGGAGCCCTCAGAGGGAATGATGAGCCAGTCTGTATTTGCATGTGTATGTCTGTAAGGGGGGAAACAGTGCAAGTCCAGAGTTAAGTCATGGCCATGGTGGTCAGTTCAGGTCAATCACTACACTTGACCCTTTGCCTCTTTTTTAGCCTCTTTCCCGGGTGCCCTCTCTTTGTCTTTATGTGACCATTGTCGAGGAAGAAAGGAGGAAAAAGATATGGAGAGATTTAGACAAGATGTAGAGAAAAGCATGCAAGTGCATGATTAAGTTTTAAGGATGAGAATAGCATGGCCACAGAGAGAAGCAGAGAGAGAGAGAGAAAGATGTGTAAGCGTAGAGGTTGCCTAGGCTTTCAGGTGTGATTTGTGAGGAGAGCGCCCAGCGTTTCATCTGAATTCAGCCAGGTTCTCCGGAGAAGACATTGATCAAAATGAGATGTGAAGCGTGGCGATGGAGAGGATGAACGAGAGCTGGAGAGATAGAGGAGGAAGGGGAAGGAGGAGGGGTGGAATGAGGGGGGAGGGGTGCAGGAGATGAAGCAGCGCTTATTATTAATGTTCTCAATTCTCCAGTAATGCCTCAGAAGTAGGAGATTTAAAAAAAAATCTTTATTCCCTATGTCTCTCTATTTCTCCCTGCTCTCCCTCAATAATGGAAGTTATCCCTCAGTGTTTTCAATCCAGCGTGCTCCACTTGACTTTTAATGACACTACATTGGTTTTCGACTTTTTAAAAATCATTGGTATGGTTCCCAGATACCAAGGTTCATCTTGTTAATGTAGCCCTAAGGGCAGTGGGAGAGGATTGTGAAAGCTTCTCAGTGCATTGGAACAATAGTCCAAGGAACAATACGTCCCTCTGATCCTTTGTTGCTTGCTATACACATTGCTCCGCTTTTAAAAGATCCAGTGTATGGCTCTCTGTACATTTCCTCAACATTTGAGAGACTATGCACAAAAGATGGGCAATGTTGAATCATTTTCAACCATATAGGCTTTGGGGGTTAAGAGACTCCAGGGTGGGATAAAGTGTTTTCTAGAGAAAGTCATGTAGATGGACTATTGAGCAAGGAAATATATATCTCAAAATATAATCAGTCTTACTATGGAGAAATGACACAATACTGAGCACATCCTAACCTGAAAAGAAGCACAAGAAAAAGTTGTAGCCATTGCCATGAATAAGAAATAAAGAATGAGGGAAAAACAACTGTGTTCTTCTGTCAATAATCTAAAATGTCTTACTGACATACCAAACAAACAAGAAATGATCAATAGATTTAATGAAGCCCCCCTTTGGGATATAATTAATAAGCCCAGTTTTGTTGTTGTTCTGTATATATGATTGAGTGTAGGTCTTGCAAACAAAAATCAAAAGTTATTTTCAGGTGACTCTGTGAACTGTCCTCCTACTGCTTTTTAACCATGTGATACAGCATGATGCTGACTTCACCACAGTCCCCCTTAACCCCTACATGTCTCCCTCCTGTCTGTACTCCCTGCATCTCCTACCCCCCACAATCATACCTCCCTACACATCTTCACTTCGCTACCTTCCTCTCCAACTGTAGACATTTCTAAACTGCATGAGTGTGTCTCACTGGCTTTTAATGTCAAGGATTTGAAGGATCTATTATCCTGTGCTTGGAAGGAGGCTACACAGAACTTGACCTACATTGAGGAGAGAAACTATTGACATAATATCATCTTTAAGATAAATAAATAAATCAATTGATCAGTTACAATAGATTCCAATGCTAATATGTATTCATGAAATTAAAAAAGACAAACATCCAAAGAAACTTCTTCTGCAGTGTAGACTCCCTAGACATTACATTGTGATGGCGTCATGGATTCAAAATTACTTTTCTTGGCTCAAGGGAAGTTTTACAAATTTAAAACCACCATGGATGATCATAAATGACATTCTAAGTGGTGGCCCTGTATACAGTTTTTTAATGTACTTGTGACTATGACACACTTGTAATTTTTTAAGATACTGCATTAAAATCTATCCCCACCATGCCACCTCTGCTGGCCTTCAGTGTATATCCTGACCTTATAATGCCTAAATGGTACACTTTAAACATCAGATGCCATCTTGTTCTAATAAAGTGACATACTGCCTTTTAATGTTTGTGATCAGATGTGCAAGTTAAAACCTATTGATGCATTTGTACAAAACTACAATGTGAATTCTTTATGTAAAGGCTAGCATTATTTTCTTTTTTTATTATTTCAACCAAACCCCCCCCCCCCCAAAAAAAAAAAAAAAATTAAAGATAGCCAAAATGACTTAAAGATGCTTACTTTACTGGCTTTATCCATGGAGGAGTATGTCATCAAATACAATTGCATGTCTCTTTTACGTGTGGATAACATTGAACTCACAAGGCTTGTTAGCAAGACAAATTTGTTGCGGGATCCGGTCTTTTCATAGGATTTTCTCTGAATGACAAAAGATAAAGGATAAAGGTTTTTTAAAGGCCAAATACTGATGTTCCATACACACAGAAATCTAATTTGTCTATTTATTTTATTTTTATTTTTTGGGCAAAAATGAAATAGCCTTGCATAACATTTTCTCCTTCATTCAAGTGCAAGACACCGTGTGTCATACCTCGATTATACGTTTTTGTGGAGCATGTTATACATGTTACATCTTAGTTTTCTGATTTTTTTTTTCCAGTTTTGTTTCTACAGTTAAGTGCACTGCAGGCACACCTTTACACCATCTTTATTCATAAATTGGACTGGTTTGCAACACAGATTTTACACGAGGACACTGTTTTGACATACCTAAAACGCTAACTTTGAGCATGATCACTTATTGCAGTTGCTACACTGTCCTACAAAACAATCCAATGTCAATCAACACCATCTCCACAGCTTGTTTTGTGATCATTTAAGCAAAACAAACTGCCATGTATTGCCCAGTGACACAAAGAGCATAGGGAAGAGGGTTTATAGATAGAGTATATGATACACCATAGGCCCCATTCCACCATCAAATACCCACACAACCCCCTCCATGTTTAATTTAATATGCACAAGGCTGCACATCCTCTCGGAAGCATTAAAGCCAAGGGAAACCGATGAATAGAAGCATTTGTGTCCAATTTGACTATTAAGGGAATGCAGTAATGACGCAGTTAGGTTTAATGAAAGCAGGTTGTTTTAAATGGAAAAACTACCACAACAGATACTGACAAATCTACAGTGTTTGAAGTTCAACTGATATGGGACATCAGTCAGCAATAACAATGATCCATTAAACACAGCCTGTATCAAAGATACAGCAACTGCAGCACAGGGCATTTGTTGAAATAAGTGGAATAGATGTGAATTGCATGGTTAGTGAGCGCAATCCAGTCACACTGAATGAGGTCCAATCAGTCCAGAACATTGAGCATGAAGTCACCCTCTTTCGGTTCAACAAGATTTACACTGAGTGGCTCTGTATGTGTATTTGTGTGTGAGAGTGTGGGCATAAGTGTCCATGCCTATGCTACATGAGTACATGCATGTGTATGTAAACTGTAGAAATCTCTTTGGCCAGTGTCACTCTAACCAGCCAAGGACGGCACATCTGAATGCACACGCAGCAACACACACACACACACACACACACACACACACCTACTCCACAACACTACAGCACATATTCAATTTCATTTCCATTTTCCCTTCCAGTGCTTTATCAAACTGCTCAACCTAGAGAGTCATGGTTCCCTTTCTGCCTCATCGCCGTTTAGCCCACTTTTTCAGGAACTAGTGCAGAAAAACAGTTCTTAGACCCAAACTGCCTGCTGTACTGTATTACATTCTCACATTGAATAAGCACTTCCACATCAGCAATGTGTTGTTTATCTCTGTGTTGGTGGGTATGCACATGTGATTATTGGTTTGTGTAAACTAGATTAGCCAGACATTATTACCTATGCATCCATTTGCCGTTACAGTAATAGCTTATTGGATGGATGGATGGATGGATGGATGGATGGATTTTAATTAAAGCATGTTCACAGATTATTGGGATGCACTTGAACATATCGAGAGCCTCCCTACTATCTGGTGTTAACATGTCTGTTGCATCCATGTTGCATCCATATTGGACCTACATCTACAGTATGTTCCTGTTCCTACATTTAAATGTGGTATGACAGTACATGCTTCCATATGGAGGCCCATTTCCACCAGTGTGAAAAACACCCTGGAAGCCATTATAATGAAAAACTTTCTTAAATTATAACTTGATAGAGTTTCTCATTATCTTGAGATATTATCATTATCATTATTTCAAGGTATTATTAGTCATTATTCTCAATTATTAGTCATTATTTTCAATGAAGTTATCAATATGACTGACAATTTTTTTTTTCATTGCAGTGAAGGTAATGTGTTTACATACTTTGGTATCATAGTGAACTTAACCGATTTCTACTTTTACCAACCTCCACACTCTACTGTCAATTTACCGGGATGTAGGGATGCACCGAAATGAAAATTTTTGGCCGAAGCCGAAGCCGAAGCCGAATAATATCAAACGCTTGGCCGAATACCGTTGTTTAGTTTTTCATTAGTTTTTGCAGATGAACCCCCACCAGATTAGTGTTGTCACGGTACCAAAATTGGGACCCATGGTACAATACCAGTGAAAGTATGACGGTTCTGAGTAGTATCACGATACCACAGCGAAAATGAGGCAGATGTGCCTTTTGTCATTTATAAAAAGATAAATCACTTTTCTATAATACATCAATGATATTTCAATGGAATAAATTACTTATTGACTTATTCATACTTCAAAAACAGCATCAATAAGTGATTAACATAGGGGGGATCAAAATAAAATAAATAAATAAAATAAAAATCAACCAGCCACCCTCCTCCCCTGACAAGTAAAGAACAGTCCCTCCATAAGTAAAGAACAGTCCCTAAAGTGCGGTGAGGTTTGTGGACCATTACCTGACACAAAGAGTAATGTGAATGGCTCATTTCTCCTCTGACATGTCACATACCTGTGTGCCACCACGGCTCGGCTGTCCAGGTACTACTGGGCAGTCATGACGCCAAGAAGAGGACATTATTGGAGCCGGAATTCTCTGTCACCGGTAAGCCTTATCTTGCGCCGCGGAGCACTATGGCTGCCGTATTGCTGCTGCTGGTTGAAATCTGCACTTGTACAGCGTGCTTGCACAAAACTATTTTTAGTCGCAAATGCGACGGACAGAGTGAAATATCGCCACACTGCCGACATTTTACTCCGAATTCCACCGAATACCGAATGTGTGTTTTTTGCAATATTCGGCCGAATATATTCAGTTACCGAATATTCGGTGTACGTGATGGTATTTGTGTTTCACCAGTATCATATCAATACTCAAGCCAATATCTGGTTTCTTTTTCTCTATCTTTCTCCATCCAGCTTCAGTCATTCCTGCAGGTCAGCGTGTTCCAAATCCGGGTAGACGAGTGTCCCAGCTCAGAGTGTGCCGGGGCCGGCGGCTGCACCAACGTTCTGAATGTGCGGGACACACCCACAGTCGTGGATTGTGGGACTATGAGTCTTGTATCTGTGACAGTGGAATCTACAGCTGTGTGCTCCTGCCCAGGCAGAGAGCAGTCCCATCAGCCCTGCACTGCATATCCGAGAAACCCCTGCTTCAATGGTGGTGTGTGTGTGGACACTCAGCATGGCTACAGGTGAGTTGAAAATGAAGGCCATACCCAAACAGAGCCTGAGGGGCAGAGTTTCGTAGAGAGGTAGAAAGCCATCAATTTTTTTTCTAATAGCATAACAAATCACTCTTGTTATTCTAGTTACATTATGGTAGTCACCAATTACAAAATGTTGATATGTGCATGCCCTGAGGTAGCAGAGCCTATAAGAATTAGTGCAGACAGAAATTGTTATTTTTCAATCTCACACCAAAAATGACAATAACCTAGAGTGCCAATGCTGTTTAGTTTCCCTAGTCATTCACAGGAAAGAACTTGGAGCTTAGATATGACTAAAACAGAAAATGCTAAAAAGTGAAAGTATGTATGAATGAATACAGTGATGCAATATTATGAAACTATTAACATGTAAATGAAATGGTATCGCTTTGGAGTGATTTTACTGAACATTGACGTTGACACTTTCTTTCCAACATGGATATGTGTTAACACATTACAGTATGTATCACATTTGTTTCACACCTAAAAGTTGCTCAATCAGTCTGACTTCTTTAGTCTTTTACAGAAAAAATAGATGTTTGACAATATTTCATTTTTTCATTTGTTGTCTTAAGAATTACTGAAATAATTTTAGTTTTCATTTCTCACTGAATCCCAAAGTGCAACTGTGGTTTAGGAGGTCAGCAGAGTGAGACAGACTTAGCTGGGACAATAGGAGTAATGAGCTGGTGATTCAAAGATCACAGAGTGCACGAAGGGTAATTTTTGGCATGATTGTACCCCCTCCTTTTGAGATTAAAGTTGAAGCCATGTAGAGAACAGATTTAATAGGCTATTCTTTTTATATTGTTACTGGAGGGTCTCTCTATATATCCCTTTCTCTTTTTGCTGTTTCTCTCTATGCTCTTTGTTGTTTTCTGGCTATGGAGGTTACAGTGTGAGATAATTATTTTAACCTTTGTCTTTCTCCTGAAGCCTCATTATGAGGGCATAAAGTCAATGGGTCCATTGTGTCTCACTTCTGGAAAAGTGTTCTACACAGATTGCAGTACTTTTGAGTTATTTACGTTACATATAATGCACTGATAAATCACCTAACATTAGCATTGTCTGTGTTAGGCAAATAAGGCATCAATGCCAAAGTTCAACCATGTCCCCTAATTAACCTCATCAGCATGGTGCAACTGCAACAGGAAAATAAGCACACTGCTGAAATTCTTGTACCATTAATATTTGTGCAGCATTACTCAGCACTCTTTTACAGTGGTATGCCCTAATTTATGAAATATAAATGTAATATCTTTCTCATTGCACATGGGACAAAAGACAGTCATTTTGACCTCTTCAAACTACTTTGATTTCATGTGAAACGATATGCAAACAGAAAAATGATATGAACCTTATATTTTCTGTATCTCAGATGCACTTACATCATTACATCATCATCTGCATCCTTCAGGATGAAATCTATTCCAGTGATTAACATGATGGATGAACTAGTGTAGCTGGGTTATCTGTTACTTCTGTTCTTGGATGGATCATTAGTGACAAAGAAATACACAGATAAGAGAATGATATGAACAGTAACATAAATAATGGCAGACTTTTGACCTACAGTTCCCTGTAAATGTAGCATGATTTTTTTTTTCCAAGTTCAAGATGAGCCAATTTTTACACTCACTTTAGTTTCTAATAGCCCAGGGTTCACCAAAGCATTGGTACAACAAAGTACCTGGAAATTTCTGTCCATCAGCTGCTGGGAAAAATATGAGTTTGTTGTTGTGAGGTCTTTGTACTGATGCAGACCTGACCTGCATGAAGACAGAACAACTTCAAGGTCTCATGATATTACCTGCTGAGATAACAGGGCTGTATGCTAACTTTTTTGCAAATAGCACTGGTGCTACAGAGGTTGAAAGTTTTGCAGCACAGGCCACAAAATTTTAGCACGACTATAAAAGTATCAAGTGAGTTCATTGTATTTTGAGACTATTCTGTAGAGGGCTGAAGGACAATCTTAAACCAGATATTATTCAAACTGTTAATTTATTTAAAAAAAAAAACAAAAAACAAGGTTTAAACTTAGTGTTATCTGTTAACTATATTGTTTCCCCTTTCTTACTGAGATACAGGTTAGATATTCTGTGTTATACAGTAGATAGATACGTTCAAAACATTGCTAGCTGTAGTGGAAAAATAGGAGTTCTTGGTTCCAAAACTTGAGAGCTTTGTCACAAAAATTCAGCCAGTTATAGGTGCTGGGACAACTTAAACTTAGTGTTAAAACTAAAGTGTGTAGCGAATGAGTGAGTGGTTGGTTTATCAGTGAAGTGTATGAACTACACTGGAGACTGCATTTTCTTAACAGTGACAAACAGACTAATGGCATACTCACATTAACAGTCCAGAGGGATGAATGCACATCTGCAGGTCAGCGTTATTGCATCTGCTGTATAAAATGTCTGTATCATCATTGCGCAGTGTTTTTATAAACACGTCTCGTGCCCGCATTCAGGTGCCGTCTTACTGTCACTTGATAGACTACAACTACCAAGTAGAGTATCTATTGATTCAGCTCACACACACACCCTTACCATGAGTAAACAAGCAGCTCTGTTTCACACACGCAGCACAAACTTTATAACGTTTATAGTGTCAGCAAGGGCGCTATGTTGGTATTTTCATTCATTGCACAGACGGCCCTTGATAACCCCTTCTGGCCAAGTTGCAGTCTGCTTCGATTCCATTGTTGTTAGTGTTATCAGGTAATTAGCACATTTGTAAAATAATTTGACACTTTGGATAATATGTTATCAGCACTTGTCAAGACCTGACTGTAATTTAGTGTTTACATGTCAGTTGGGTTTTTTTCTTTCCTTTATTTATTTATTTTTTAAAAATGCATACATCCACTGTTGCCTGTCACAATTTCTTAAAAACTCTGTGTAACAGTCCTGGTAAAATATTCCTGAGATTTTGTAAGGTAAAATTCAGTATGAAAATATTTATATTTACAAATATATAGATAGATGGTTGAATAAAGGTTAAATAAAATGAATAAAAAATAAATAATGTGCTTGCCCTCAGGAAGAAAGCCATCGGAATTTTTAAGTTAACATACCAGCTGACGTGTCAGTGCTGGAAACACACACTGTACTTTAACGCAATTTCCATTAATATTAGCAGATTTTCTCATAATAAAGGACATTAAATTTTTGCCATTCAAGAAGCTTTAAATCAAATGCCACATGAAAGAGTATAGATTGAAGAGAAGAGTGAACTGATTAGAAAGACATTCAATAATCAGTAATCTCAGGATTTGAGTTGTGTTTGTATTGGTAATACATAGGTGTGGTTATAAGCCACTGTACTGCTAGGCTTATCTTAAATCAATCCTGAATGCCATTAAAAAAAGAAAGTTAACATTGAGATAGCGGGCTCGTCTTGAGGTTTGAAAGCTCTTTCTTAGTGCATCAAAATCAGTAAACATCTTGTAGTGCTAGTTGTATGCTAACTTTTTGCTTCTGCCAGACATGATGAATCCCCAGTGCTAGAGATTAGTTGGCCTACTATCTGGCCTCCAGAATTACAAAGCTGTACAATGTGGGGTGATCTTAAACTTAAACTAGGTTATGTAGGAAAGCAGTATGACTCAGTAATCAGGTTCCAGTTTGGCTGCTGCTGTTAATGTCCTAACTGCAAAGAACCTCAGAGGTATGTATCAGAGATATGTCAACACAAAGACAATGAGCACTTATCACATATAATGCTTTTGAGCCTAAACTCAAGTCATTCATTTCCAGCTTTCAGTAATGTCTGTCCATGGTGAATGAAGACTGGTATAATATTTGAGGGAGAGCAGGGGACACGATGGAAGTGAAGGGAGGAATTAGAAGGAAATTAAAGGAGTGAACATAACCTCAAAGCATATGCTTATGAGACTGTGAGGGAGAGATGAAGGCAAAGTGCCTGTGGTGTTTGTGTGTAACAGTGTGTGAGTGTGTCTGTGCTGCAGTTAGTTTCAAAGCAAACTCTCTCAAATGATGTCTGTGATTAAAAAATGTGAAGGGAATGAACACATCAAAACAAACGACCTGCCTGGTGCCACTAAAGGAAACTTTTATTTAATACTATGGCAGCAAATGTTCTAATAATCCCATAACTGCTGAGGTCTTAATTTGCACTCCCAGGTCTTTTCACACTTATTTTGCTCATTAAGAGCAGAGTATGTTGTTTCTCACTGGTGTGTTGCAACTGAAGATGAGGTGAATTAAAATGAAGTTGCAATTAGTATTTTTATTCATGCTGAAGGGAATTTGTGAACCTTGTTACAGTTGTTAACAGCTGCTACAGCTGAGCATTGTGAAACAATTTCAGATTTGAAGGAGGAAGTGTTGGCTACAGTATGAGGCAATAAGAATGTAGGTAAGTCCAGCATGTTTGAGGCCACGTGCTTGAATTCTAAAGTTTACTCACCTTTAGTTTGAATTGTTTGGCCAAGTGAGAACACTGCTGTCGAGGCACCACATTACTGAAATCATTACCATTACTTTTTATTGTATTCCTATATTAACGTTCATCAGCGAAATCTGTTTTAGATAAACGTAATGCACAGATACATTTCTTAAGCCATGCTGTGCTATGCTAGTATTCATTTCAGGCTGCATGCAGCCTAACAACCTCTAACAAGTTCAGGTGGACTTCAGATCTGCCCATCTTTCTTAACTTCTATCTTCTCTCATGTGGACTAGCTGGACATTAAGAAAATAATTTTAGTGAGAACATCAACCTGACACCAAAGTGAGAGGGGCACAAATGAGATGTTGAAACGTGGGATGGCCTCCCCCTCCCCCGCCCCCACAGGACATTGCACCCTTGGCTATTCCTACTATTTCTGCTTGTGGCAACTGAAAAATAGCTGTAGGACTCAACCAAGCAGAATTGTTTTCTAGTAACCAAGACCAGACTCGATCCATCTCAGTCTGAGAAAGTCCAAGCGGATTCATTATCAGGTGTGATCGTGTAGTGAACAGGGCTACAAGCTAAGCTAAATGCTACGCACAGACTATCTCTCCTGACCATCCTTCTCACAAGTGTAGGATCCCTTTCCAACAAGATGAACAAGCTAAAACTGAGGGTAACATCACTGTGGGGCACAAAGGACTGCTGCGTCCTGCCTCTGACCAAGACATGGCTGAACAGCAACATTCCTGATGCTGCCGTGGAACTAGCAGGTTGCTCACTGCACAGTGCACACATGACATCTGAAGTGGGCAAGAAGACAGGAGGCAGACTTTGTACTTTTTTAAATAATACTGGGTACACACACAATTATCACAGACTTTGTAATTTACAAATGTCATCTTGCACAGCAGTGTAATGACAATTAAAGTTTCGTATCCCTTTTTGTTTGTCTCAGAGCCTACCAACTACCACAGTTGATTCAGTTGCTCAACCATCAGCCATTTCTGCTACTGGGGAGTGTAACTGCAAAGAACTTACAATGATTCTCTCTGGTGACCAGGGTTAGCTATCAATAACACCCGCGGAAAGAAACTTATCGTGCGTCATAAATCAAGCCTAATTTTCCCGGGAGATCCTACCAGATGCCAGACAGAATTCATAGTGAAAATGAGGCTTATAGGGAACCAATCTGTATGCCGATGGTGTTGCTATTCTGTAACCATTGCATTGTGCAATCAACATTTACATCATAATAATAAGTTAAAGCAAAAACTTCTCTCATTCCACTTTAATCTGTGGGGCATTACGCTGCTGCCACCGTCACTGTTCCCATTCTGCTTAGGTCTGTTCTGGTCAACCACATTTTGAATTGATTGATTTTCATCAGGACGTTTTCTGTGAATATCGGTTCTGTTTTGCACAGGTCTGTTTCAGATCAGGTCCACAGCTTTTCATGAAGACCTCTAATATGAATGCTATTTGGAGGCAGCAGGGTTGCACTGAGACAACATGAGAGTTGTCTATGCTCTTCTATGAGAGCAGAGAGAGTGTGGACTGTAAGTGTAAAATGAATTGGCTACAGGATATAACCACAAAACACAAGGCTTTATTTAAAGGAGATGGATGCTGAAAACATTTTAGCTTTTCTTTCAAGGCTCATATTCAGCTATTTCATTTCAAGCTAAATCGTCTCTTTATGTGTAAAATAGGCATCAGCACCAGAATGGTTTAATGCAGCAAGATATACAGATCTGTCAAGATTTACATTTACTATTCACATTACCTCCCATCAAACTCTTCCCACACACTTCCTAAATATCTTGCCTTTACATTCTGGAGTCATAGAATTTGGGGGAAAAACTGACATGGGGACAGCTGGAGACATTCTGACAAAAATCCTCTTATTAGCTCCAACCTCCTGATGCCCAAGTCTGAATGTGTCTCCCGTGCCTCCAGCAACAATTCAACACTTGAATGGCTGTTGCATTTATCCTTTCATACAAATGTATCAGGCATACATATGGACACTTACATGCCCAGAAAAACAGCTAAATGAAAACTATGCAGACTTTAGCATGAATAGCAATTGGGGCTGGACAGGAAATGATGTTTAAATTGAACAAGAGTTTTCTTTGCGGTTTTGACATGTTGACAGAGAAGCCACTGTTTTTTGATAAAGGGATGATCCCACAATGTCAAGCCGATGTACATGGGAAAAGGGTAAGGGGATCGCTGGAAATTATATTTGTCTGAGTGAGACAAAGCTCACAAAGCCTCTGTTTTGTATAGTTATGATTCAGAGGGAAAATTTCTCCACAAGGATTATGAAAATTCAACTCATATTAAAACTTGGAAATCACTATAACTCATTGGAGGATCAATAAAGACAGGAGCACATGCAAAGGATTTTGAATTGGTTAAACCACATCATGTTATCTGCCATCCCTTTTCTTCTCAGGATTTGTCTGTAAAGGTTCACTGAAATGACCATAAACTCTGAAACTTAATTCTCAACTGCAAACTCTGACAATAACACAGACTGGACAGTTTGGTAAAGGTTAGCTTTCAGCAAACAAAGCAGCTTTGTTAAAGGAATATTGAACAGTTTACCCACCCTGGCCTTTCTTGCTTCCCACTGTGCTACATTAAATCAAAGATTTTACACTTCTAGTCACGTGTGCTCCATCCAACTGTTCATTGTTAAAACTGCAGTGTATTTCCCCCACTTTTCTTCTATAAAAGCACATGCTTCAAGTTAACATTAACTTCCAGTGGCTCAGATATTTCAGCATTTGGTTTCATAGCATTTAGTTTACAAGGCCTCGGTGGATGCAGACATCAGTGCTGCTGTTCCTGACAGTGTTTAACTGCATGGCCTTTCTACTGTTATGGGGTCTGACTTGCAGATGAAAAATGAGATTTTCAGAGTATTCTTGGCGGTGTCTAACTCAACATATACAGCTCTTGTTTGCTTCTGTGTTTCTTAGCGTTATAAAAATAGAAGCAAACTTTTCACAACCTCCTACTAGATGAAAAATCTAGCATGTTAGCTGTCACATCCTGCCAGTTCTTGTTTCAAATTCCCAGCAAACAAGTGAACTGAAAAGAGTGTCTTCATTAGCATAAATCACTCTGTAAACAAGGCCAGAAGTGGGGTGAGAGCGTTTCAACAAATCCTTTTAACTACAAACATGATGATGAAATAAGCTCTTTGGTGCTTCTAGTGGTAGAGAAGACATGGTGACCCTATTTAACTTTGTGTAATTCAGCCTGATGCTCTGTGTATCCTCAGGCTCGGATCCTTAATGGTGGAAGTGAAGGGCTCTTTGCAACCAATTAAATGAAACACCAGTGCCTGGACCTAAGCTTTTATCACTGTCTCAACGGTTACTTTAGAATTTGAATGTTATGATGAAATTAAGAGTCATTTTTCACACTGGCACTGGTTCAAGAATAAAGCTGAACTCGTCTGTACATTGTTACACTCTATAGTTGTTAGAGGTAAACAAAATGATGTTTCAGCCACAACACAGATGGCAAAACCATCCAGAGTCAACCCTGATGTTGTTTTGTTAGCTATAGTTTATTCATGTTTTTTTTTGTTTTTTTAGCTTTTGCATACTGTAACTGCAGCTTCTGTTTACTGGTGCTCCATCACTTTATTTTTTTTAGGATATAGCTGAGTGGCTAGCAAACCAAACCAAAACTAATCACTTTATATACAAACAGACAATAGTACATTTAAATAATAAGACTAATTATTAATTAATTAATTAATTTGAACAGCTAGGGACAGCTTTGTTGTAAACAAAAGCTACAGCTGAAGCTGATGGGAATACCACTAAGTTTTGTTGGTGCTTGGTCATAAACAGAAACACAGGACAGATAAAGAACAATAACCTAAAAGGTCAAGGGTTCACCAAGCCCAACCAATAGCTGTAAAGACATTAGAATCAGATCAAGACAGTTTACTCAAAGCCACAAATGTCAACCTCCTGGTGGCACTAGAGGAAAAGTCAGTCCTAGGATACTTTGCCTGGCAATCATAAATGTTTGTACAAAAATGTGTGTAGCAGTCTACACATGAACTCCTCCACTTGGGGAAGTAATTCACTCCTAACTGAGAGAGAGCAATCCCCTGTTTTCCAGCAGAGAACCATGGCCTCAGACTTGGAGGCGTTGACTCTCAATACTAACTGCTTCACACTTGGCTGCAAACCACCACAGTGCATGCTGGAGGTCACAGTCCAATGAAGCCATCAGAACCACATCATCTGCAAAGAGCAGAGACGAAATTCTGAGGTCCTCAAAGTGGACACTGTCCTCCCTCCAGCTGTGCCTTGAGATCCTGTCCATGAATATCACAAACAGATTTAGTGACAAGGGACAACCAAAACACACAGGAAATGTGTTTGACTTTTTGCCGGTTATTCCAGCACAGCTCTTACTTTGGTTCTGAAAGGACTGGATGGCTCTTAACAAAGGCCCCTGCACCCCAAACACCCACAGTATTTCCCACAGGACTCACTAGGGGGTCCTCTTCTAAATCCACAAAGCACATGTAGACTGAATGAGTTAACTCCCATGATACCCTCAGCAGCCCAGCAAGGGTAAAGAGCAATAATCTGTCACAGCCTCCTCTTCAGTACTCTGGAGTAATATTTTACAGGGAGGCTACACAGTATGATTCCCCAATAACTGGAGCACACCTTCAGCTTTTTTTTTTTTTTTAAAAGGGAACCTCCAGCCTGGTCTGCTACTCAACAGGCACTGGCCCTGACCCCAATGTTACACTCAGGAGTATAATATCAGTTTGACTTTAACATCTAACAACACCCAACCATGCAAATGCTATCTATAAAATTATGATTATAACTTAAATAAATTATATATCTTAGCTTTGAAGTGATAATGTGAAGAGGAACATCTCCAATTTGCTATATACAGACAGGGAACCAGTGAAGCACATAACATGTATGAGACCTTGGCAGAATTTAAACATCACAGAAAAAAAAATTGTAGTAGCGGCTGCTGCTACAGGTGTTCTGTGCTTAAGATGTTCAAACACTTTTTAATCCTGAAGCACCAGCACAGACAAGCGTGTTCAACCCCCCACACACGCAGTACATACTCCCTCTGAACATATGTGAGAGCAGATGAACATAAAGTCTCATCGCACACATGTCCACTAAGCTTTCTTGCTGTGTCTTGTAGAAGTTAATTTTACCCTTCAGCTTCATTTAATTAGAAGCAGTGAGTGAAAAGTGCAGGATTTCAGTCTGGCAGGATGGAGCCTGCGTGTTATGTGCCTCACCGCTGGACCAGAGCAGGATGACTGGATAATCCCTGGATTACACACATGCACGCAAACACAGACAAATACACAGTTATTAGAGATGTGGACATTTTTACACCCTTGTTCACTCTGTTAATATAATCTGCAAACAATGTTGCATTGCTTTGCATATTAAGACCCCTTTATTACCTAGTTACTGTTCTGATGGAGCAGATATTTTGATAGTGGATTGGGTCCTGGGCCAGAGAACTAATAATAATAATAATGATAATAATGATAATAATACATTTGTAAGTGCTTTTGACAAATGCTCAAAGACACTTTACAGTTTTTTAAAAATCATAAAATAGAGCTAAATCAGAATAAAAAACAGCAATCAAACAGTATAAAACACACAAACTTTTTTTTTTTTTTTCAAGATATTTTTTGGGGCATTTTTAGCCTTTATTTGATAGGACAGACAAGCGTGAAAGGGGGAGAGAGAGAGGGAGTGACATGCAGCAAAGGGCCACAGGCTGGAGTCGAACCCGGGCCGCTGCGGCAACAGCCTTGTACATGGGGCGCCTGCTCTACCACTAAGCCACTGATACCCCAAACACACAAACTTATACATTAAAAGCTAATTTAAAAAGGTGAGTTTTGAGCATGGTCTTGAATGTTGAGAGGTGTGTACAGATATGGATGGGTTTGGGAAGTGAGTTCCAGAGGGAGGGGGCAGCGATGGAGAAGGACCTGTTCCCCTAGGTTCGGTGCTTGGTCCATGCAGGTAGTGAGAAGAGATTTCCTTCGGATGAGCGGAGGTCGCGGGAGGGGGTGTGGTTGTGGAGTAGGTGTGTGAGGTAGGAGGGGGCCTGGTTGTTGAGTGCTTTGTGTGTGAGGAGGAGGATTTTGAACTGTATGCGATGTGTGATGGGGAGCCAGTGTAGGTTTTGGAGGAGGGGGGTGATGTGGTCTCGGGAGCGGGTGTGGGTGAGCAGGCAGGCAGCGGAGTTCTGGATGTATTGAAGTTTATTGAGGAGTTTGAATGATGAGCCATAGAGGATGCTATTGCAGTAGTCCAGTCTGGATATGATAAATGCATGGATGAGGGTTTCTGCAGCAGAGAAGGTGAGTGAGGGGCGGAGACAGGCGATGTTCTTGAGGTGGAAGAAGGCAGTCCTGGTGATGTGATTGATGTGGTGGTCAAACCTTAGCTGGCTGTCGAAGATGATTCCTAGGTTGCGGGTGTGTGGTGAGGGAGACAGAGTGCAGTTATCGAAGGCGAGGCAGAGAGAGTGGAGATGTACAGTTGGATGTCGTCGGCGTAGCAGTGGAACTGGAGGCCGTTACACCGGATGATCTTGCCAAGGGGGAGCATATAGAGGATGAAAAGGGGGGGACCCCTGGGGGACACCTTGGGACAGGGGGGCGGTGGGGGAGGTGCAGTTGTTTATACTGATGAACTGGTGTTGGTTGGTGAGGTAGGAGTGAATCCAGGAGAGTGAATAATAATGAAATGAAGGTCTTAAGGTATTTTAATACTAATTTGTATATCAGTTACTGAACACGTTACCTTCAGTGTGTTGCCCCCATAGTGAACGGGAATCCAAATAAGGCAAACATTCTTTATGAATTGACGTAAACAGCAAACAGGGATGTTTAACAACAGCAACACTATATCAGAACATCCATTAACAAACTCTCACACAGTTCCTGCAGTATAAACCAAGTCTTATTTATCCAGTCATATGCTCAGCACTTCCCAAAAGCACGCATCTTTGCAAAAACATGATTTAAACATATCCATACAGTCTCGTGCACGGAAGTACTGAGTATATGACTGGATAGATGAGACTTAGATTATACTGCACGAGTTGTGTGAGTGTTTGTAAACAGATGTTTTTATATAGTTTTGCTGTTGTTAAGCACAGTCCCCATTTACTTCAAATCATGAAGAGTAACTGATATACAAATGGTCATTTTTAGGGTGAAATATTCTTTTAAGTCATTTAGCAAAACTTTTTAAATTATGCTATAATATCTTGGAAATTTTTGTGCAGTTTGCGTTTGATTTGTGAAAGCTCCAGACCACTGTGTTATTGATCATAATCAGACTTTCTACTTTTTATTTCATTTTTATTCTTTGTCTTATCTATGGTTTTATTTTATTAAAAAAAATAGATTTCTCATTTCTGTTTTCATAATTGATGTGGCTAGATGAGACATGATCACATAGATTTCATTAAATGTGTATATTTGTATAGACAGTACATTCAGCTTTAATTGAAACTTACCAAGCCTTTGAAACTCGCTGTTTTGAACAGTGGAAAGTTTTCCTTAGTGGCCTTGTTATTCTAAATGCTTACTCGAAACTGGAGAGTGAAAAACAACCTAAACCTTTAATAAAAATGTAAAAATTGTGTTTGTGAATGATAAATTGCAATTTCTGCTGTCTCTAAAACATCATGTGCTGCATATCTTTTGTGAAAAATGGACCAGAATGAATCTACAGAAAATGACTTTCTGTAAATTACCAGCCAAAGACATGACAGTAGAGAACAAGGCAAAGCAGGCCAAGTTCTCAACCCCGACACACAGATGCCATATGATTGTCAGATTTTCAATCACACTACAGTGCCTGAGCTCTGTAACATCTGCTGTGTAATTCTCCAGGTTCAGAGGAGGAGAGGAAGCGAGACATGGGATGTCAGGGATGGAGAAAATGAGGATAGAGGGGAGGGAGGGGAGAAATTCTGGAAATTAGGAAAATAATACCGCAGAGCAACGGGGAATGAGAAGAGGAAATGGTCAAAGAATGTTGTAAAAGAAGAGAAGTGTTGAAAAGGAGATGAAATAATACATGTTGATAAAATAAGAGTTAATACAAGATAGAATTGCTCTAAGATGGTTTTCTGTACCAGGGGCTTTCAGATATGACCCCACCCAAACACATCCTTACACACACAAACAAATTATGGCCAAAGATTGAAGGAAGAACATGCAAATAATTGAGGCGCTGGGATTAATAATGAGATTAGGGGTGTGAGGGGGTTGGGGGTGGGATTATAGCTCTCAGTCCGACGTTAACACAACACAATTCCCAGCAGACAGCGAATGAGCAAAACAAAGCTGCCTTAAGAGGATTGGAGGGCTTGGCCATTGTGACTAAAACTATGTCTCAGATTGTCTCGCATTCAGAGAATTAGGATGACATTGCCAAAATGGAAATACAGGCATGGATGTTTTCCTGGTGCCTTCAATCATACACACTCATGCACATCCACATAAATTATGAGTCTGCGTGAACAGACTAAATATTTAAAGCCTCTGAAAACCTAAGTATGTATCCATAACATTGAATAGTCACGACTAAATAAGTCTCATTTAAATTTAGAGGTAAGAAAAACAACATAAGGTATTATTTTTATAATACTTTTAACACTCAAAAGTTTTTGATTTGCAGTAGCCAGACAACAAAGACAAACCCCGCAACCGTCACCAGATTCAGATTCAATCATGACTGGTGCAAAGGAGTATGTGACATCACTCACTTAAATCCAGTTAGTGGAGCAAAGACAAAAAAACACAGAAATCTCTCGAGTGAAAAACCCAACTGTTACAACCTTGGCAGAAAATTATGCATTTATGGTGGAGACCATCATTCACAGTAAGAGGCTTATTGAGAGAATAGGTTTTTAGGACCTTTCCAGTCTAACTCAAATTCAAATTATTTTTAAAGAGAAAGAAAAAAGAAAAGTGTATGTATCCTTGGTGTTTGTTTTGACTTGTGTATTTATTTAGTCAGTTATATTTATTTAAAAAAAAAAAATTCTGCACTGTTTTGCAGGAGGCAAGCAACTTTCAACTGACATAGTAAGTCATGTAATTTGATTGGTCCAATATGTGAATGGGCAGGCACTAAAAAAAGCTTCCACACAGGAAGTTAACCAGATGGGAGGCAGACGATTGGGTTTCATTAAGTATCTAACATCATTTTAAAATCATTTTATTTCTGTGATCAGGACAGCATACCAATGTATAACATCATATGCAAAGAAGCTATGAGTGAGATCTCTTGTTCCATTAGTCATTACTCCGCTCATACACCCAAAGGTGCCTTTAATCAACTCAAATGAGGAGGCAACAAATATTTACTGGGATTCATGAAGTGTAATTATTGGATTTAATTTGTGATCCCTTACACCGCTTGTTACTGAAAAAAAGTAATTACATTACCAAAACACTTTATTAAGTAGTGTGCTACTGCTCAACACTGCCTGCTAAGTTCTGAGGTCACAGGACTTCCTGTTGCTGTGAGTTTTTGGTCATTTGCCAAATACTGTTCTACATAATACTATCAATAAAATATGCAAACATAAAAGTGAAATGGTAAATGGTTTACACTTGTATAGCGCTTTTATAGTCTTCCGACCACTCAAAGTGCTTTCACACTACATGTCACATTCACCCATTCACACACACATTCATACACTGGTGGCCAAGGCTACCATACATGGTGCCACCTGCTACTCAGCAAACATTCATACACTGATGGAAAAGCCATGAGCAATTTAGTGGTTCAGTATCAAGGCCAAGGACACTTTGACATGCTGACAGGAGGAGCCAGGGATCAAACCACAAATCTTCAGATTAGTGGATGACCCGCTCTATCTCTGAGCCACAGCCGCTCACAGCCAAAAGTAAAATTGTGTTTGAATTAATGTTTATAAATTTAGACAGAGATCAACAAACCAAAAACCAGCTGGTTTAGTGACTGTTTGTGAAAATGCAAATAAGAACTGAAAGTAATGAGTGAACCGTCAGAGCAAGTTAATGGTGAATGTAAGTGTGTCTTCCCAGCTTTGAGAATTTATAAGGCTGTGTGAACTGATCAGGACTGCAAACTGTTTCAGCCATGGGAGACAAAATAGGGAATGAAGCAAACATAGCAACATAAGCTCTCAGATTTCAGTAACAGCTGTCACAGGAAATGCCCATCCAGAGGTTTGAAGCTTAGACACTTTTACCACAAATATGTCAGAAAGCAGTTTTAGCTTCTTTTGAAAAAAAAAAAAGGAAATTCACGGTCAATAGCAGCATCATCATTATAGTGGGGAGAATTGAACATTTAGTTTGAGGGACAACTGACTTAGTACTGCACTCTACAGCACAGACACTTGAACTCACATGCACACACTCACAGCGTAGGCACACAGGCATGCAAGCACACGTGTGTCTTCTCAGACTTCATTTCTACTTGCTCTTTTGTTGTTTGTTGTTTGCATATTACATTAGCATTCCTGAACATGTTTGTTCATGCATTTTTGTGTCTCTAGGCACTGAAGTGACACGCACCTTTTTCATTTGCAAAAGCACCATGTATTGTACGTGAGCTTTGTCATTTCTAATTGTGTGTGTGCATGTGTCTGTTGTATTTTTTCAATCCTGGAAGAGAACAGATGAAGGAAAATCAGCAAAGACAACGAAGGAACAACTTGGATGAGAAATGAGCTGTCGACAGAACACCAATGAGATGTGTGTGTGTGTGTGTCTATGCATGCACAATATTGCAAACACATGTCTATGTGTGGTTTTGCAGAAACCACAGAGCTAAAAGAAGCAGTTGATGTATGAATAACATAAACCAATGAAAAACTCACGTATTAGGAGCAGAGGAATTGCCCTAGAGAAATACCTTGTTTCTCTGAGATGTGTTTTTGTGCGTTAAGTCGGGATGGAGGCAGTGTGTGCAATTAGTGTATTTCATAATAGCTAACAACAGGTGGATTGAGTGGGGGGAATTTTTATTTTTTCTAAGGGAATACAAGGCCTTCTCTTCAGTTTTTTATACTGCTATTAAGTAGAGGAGGATGGAAGGAGGGTTAACCATAATCAGTTTTTGGCACAAGTGTCCACATGGATTCAATGATGAACTGATTAGTTTTTGGTTGTCAAAGGTCAAAGATCAAGGTCACTGTGACCATGTTTGTCTCATTCTGGTGAAGACAATATCTCAAGAAGAGCTTCAGGGAGTTTCTCAAAATTAGGCACAAATGTCCACTTGGACTCATCAATAAACTGAGTAGTTTTTAGTTTTCATAGGTGAGAGGTCAAGGTCACTGTGACCTTGTCTGTCTCATTCTTTTGAACATTTTATCTCAAGAATACATTGAGAGAATGTCTTGAAATTTGGCACAAACGTTCACTTAGACTCATTGATAAACTAATTGGACTTTGGTGGTCAAAGGTCTACCTTGCATCTGTAATAGGGATAATATGGTGGTTACTTCTTCCCAGGAATGTTGTATTGGTAGACAATACCAGAGTGCATGGAGGTAGCTGTCAGTTGTGTCCACTGAGTGCATATGTCTGATAAAGAACACCGTAAGGGCATTTCTTTAAATTTGACACAAGCATCCACTTGGCCAGAAGAGTAAATTGATCAGAATTTTGTGGTTGGAGTTCAAAGGTCATGGTCAATGGGACCTCACAAAATATGTTTTTGGCCATAACTCTTCACACAAAGGCCTAATAGGATAAAATGATGAAGTGATTACATGTAATACTCAAATGGTGAAAGGTCAGCTTCACTGTGACATAATGTGTTCATGTGTTCACAATATTCTGTATAAACCACTTTAGTGTCCATTACCCAAAGTCATATCTCAGGAACAGAAGGGGTAACGTTATACTTAATTGGTGACACTAGTCTTGGGTGTCCACCTTGAAACTGTGTTGATTGTATAGACCTCCTGTGCTGTTGGGGGGAAATCTGTGTGAATCTCCATGTTGTCACAGACATGGATGTGAACTGTAAGAGGAACTTGACTGTTGCGTGAAGGCATACAGCCGTGGGGCAGTAATTCTGGTTTTATGTACTTCTTAATAGATTCAGAATACTTTTCATTGTGCTTCATTCGGCCACTTTTAATAGTGTAATGTGTTGTGGGCTTCATGACAGGTGCAGGATTATGATATACAGTAACATACCATTTCCAGCATGAATAATCGAATTCTTGAACTATGATGTGTAGGCATTATTTGATTTATTTTTTTGACATATCTATTTAGTTGTTAGTTAAATTGATTATTCATGTACTGTAGTTCAGAGGTGATCACAAACAATTTTGCTTCCTCAGCTAAAGTGATTTCAGGAATGAATACATTAGGGAAAATACACTCAGTTTTAGGGTGCCATCTGTTATGGTACTGCTTTTAACCTACTGGACTCTTCATTTTTTCACAAGCATTTGACAGTTACACATTTTGAAAATTACAGCACAGTTATAGCAGAGACATGGACTACCACAAACAATCTTGACCCTGTCCATATGCAGTTACAGTGAGTTCCCTTCTCCTCTTAAAATATCCAAATTTGTTGCCTAAGTAAAAAGAATAGAATCAAAAACTTGCAGTATATGGATTTTGTAGTGGTTAGTGGGGTCATCAGTAACTGTTTACTGTTTGTGCTATATTTAATAGGCCTACTACATTTAAGCAAATATCACTCAGAAAAGTCTTTGATAGGGCATGTGCCGTATTCTGCAGAGCCTGGCAGGTGTCAATTGTACGCACAAATTACTGATTCATGCTCTTGATTTTATATTGTTGTTGGCATGAGCCACCTGCTTTCAGGTTAAGAAGAGGAAGTCAAACGAGAAAAAATGTGGACATCTGATGATGTCATCTTGTTAGACTGTGCTCCAACCAAGCTTGGGCTGTTTTGGTAGTTATTGATATAGTAGCTTACAGGTACAGGAAAGGGTTTAATATCAACACTCATGTTCTCTGGTGCGTCTTTGTACTAAACTGAAGGCGTTTCCCTTACACTGCTGGCTGTCTTTACAGCCATGTGAAGGCAGCAAGTATCTGTTCCATCTGCAGTCTCTAACTGGAGTGATGCTGCACACTGTTGAGCCACAACTCTGTACAGCAGATCCACTGGTTACGTATTGTGTAACCAGCATCAAAATGTTGTAAAATAACCATGGACACCCCTCGAGCTTACGTGCGCATTAAACATGTATTTTGATTTATTCTACACAGTTTTTTCTGCACGTCAACAGGGATGTGGGAGATAGACACACTGAAAACTGTTTACACAGCTCCAGGAAAAAGTGTGAATCACTTCAAACTTAATTTCCATCCCAAGTCCTAGAAAACAATAAGTTTCCTCTGAGGAAAACTATGTACAGGATTCCCAGACTGCTAGTGCATCATGATGGGAAGAGCTCTGTAATTAAAGGAGTGGGAGTAGTAAATATGATAAGCCATGATTGTCACAGCCTCTGATGAACCCACCTTAATAATGCTGTCTTTCTGATCCCAACCTGTGCCCAAGTACTCCACAAGTGTGCCAGTGGAGCCTGGCCATAAAATTACCAAAGGTGCATTTTCCACACTCCCGATGTGCTTGGCAGGATGCACCTGATTTTGACCTGGCCATGCCGCTAGGCTCACCATAATAGTAACCATACCACAACACCTGAAAGTTGGGGAACAAAAATTCATGTTGCACCCCCTGTTCCATTGCCAGTGATACCTTAAGCCATCATTAAGCAGCAGGAAATTAATAATGGGCTGTGTAGATTTGACCCTTGTGACACAGCAGCAGTATTAGTGATTCATAATCATTAATTGTCCTGTCACTTATGCAGGATCATTTAGGATATAATTACAAATGACATTCTGTTCATCAGATAAGCTAGAACACAGACATTCCGTGTTTATCCACTTAAATCATTTGGAATGAAGGAGCTGTCCTCGAGATGAGGCCTGAGCTCCATCAAATCTGTCAAATCATTTGTATTTCACTGTCCAAACTCTGTTTCTTCAGAAAGATTTTTGTTCTTTTGTCAAATATTTGCTGCTTAAATTGAATGTCTCTCAGTATTTGCTGTAGCGGCATCATTGTGTGGATAGGTGCCTGGATGTCAGCTCTCTATTCATTAAAGTAAATAACAAAATATGGCAGCAGATGGTAAGATTGAATACACCTTCTTAATGTATTACATATACAGTCACACCTCACAGAGTTTAGACTTATTATAAGAAATAAAATAAAACAGCCCCAACAGATTTGACGGTGCTCAGAGCTCATCATGTGCAGTGCGGTTATCACATTTTAAGACAACATATAACAAGCAGGAGAGCCCTCGATGGTCTCTAATGTTGTTTTGACCAACAAATTGACAATGATTATTAACACAAGTAACATAACATTTTAACATTGAAAAAGAAAAATAAATTAAAAAAAATTAAGAGTAGTTAGTTCTACTATTCCTGGCACTACAACACTTATTGGCAGAGAAACTGTTTCGGCCATAGACTGCATATAAACATGGACAATGTGTCTCCACTTCCTCCCACTGTACAAAAATGAAGCCAAAATATCCTGGGTGCAGCTGCTGCCATCATGCACTTTTGGAGCCAGATACTAAAAAGCAGTGATTGGGAAGTGGAGCTGCAGTCTCAAGTTCCTGCCTATACACCTGTATGACCCAATTGCAAGCAGCGCCACTGATCACAAGCACACTCATTGGTAGACATACAGCTGTCAGTCATGATGTCAACTAAATTATCAGAATAATCGGAACTTATAAGAGCAACACTTGAACATAAACTTCATCGATTGAACATACATCAGTTTGATAAGAGCTACCTTAAATGACCGACCAAAAATGTATTTGTCCCATTTGCTAACATGGAGGGGGCGGGGTTTGTGACCTGTATCTCAGCCAGCGACCAAGGAGCCATCAAGATGTTTTTGCTTCACTTTTGGGGAGGTGTTCCCGGCGTCAGTTTTTAAATAGTCATTGGTTTTGACTGACAGTTCTTTGCAATCAGCTGTACTCTACTTTACTATTGTTGCTTTCTAATCCTATATCAAAACCGACTTGATGCAACAAGTCTTTACATTTGATATTTCATAAGGTTTTTTTTTATAGCTTTGTTCATATGGAAATATTCTGCTTCTGCTTGTTTGGGTTGTTTAAAATCAGTCTTAAAATATCAAATATTATGTATAAAGCAAAAATCTATGACTGAATGGGTGAGATAAATTGCCACATGTACAATAAAGATCACATTGTGGAAGGACTGAAACAAAGAAGAATAAGAGAAAGGGTTTTGTATTGAGAAATAAGGGACAAAACATTGCCGAAGAGACGAGGTGAGAGGTGAAATTTTGACAGCAAGCGATAGGATAAATAACTACTTGGATGTGTGGAAATGGAAATACAGAGAAAAGAGTTTCCTAGTGATGTAGTGATTCTCCCTGTGGTTTTGCCACTAATGAGAACATCTGCATCAGTGAAACAGATGGAGTGAGAGAGATAGCCGAGGGGTAAGGCTGTCTGAGAGGAGAAAACAACTAGACTTGCAGAGACAGAGTGCAGAAAAAATAGTTGAAAGAACAAAATACAGTAAGTGGTTAAAAAAGGGGGAGGGAAACTGGGATCAGAATAGTCTTTTAAACTTACAGAAGGCTCTCACATTTTTGGATCCAAATAAACTAACCGAATTGTCAAGAAAACCAAATAGTCAAGAAATGGCACAAAAAACGTCAGACGTCTATTTATTGCACTCACTAATTCATGTGATTTTGGCTCTTCATTTCCTCTTCTCCCAAAGGTGCCAATGCCCAGCTCAGTTCGAGGGGCCTGAGTGCCAGCAGAACAAGCACAGTTTCCATGGCAACGGCTATGCCTGGTTTCCTCCCATGATGCCATGTTTTGAGAGCCACGTGTCGCTAGAGTTCATCACGGACGTGGCTGATGGACTGCTGCTGTACAGTGGGCCCTTAGCCCAGCTGCAGGCCTGGGACCAAGAGGACTTCATGGCCATAGGTAGGAGATGTCTAAAGCCTAATTATGTATCCCATCTGGCTCTGATTCAACACTCTTCCCAGTTTTAACACTAATGTAACTGTAATGAGATGAAGAAATTACTTTTACTTTGTGTTTAATGAATTTAACCTTTCTGGAGCAGCAGGTAAATGTCCTTAGTGTTTGGGCAGATAGGGAGACAGAGAGGGGAGAGTTCAGAGACTGTTTCCCTCAACTGTATCTTCTCAGCGTTGAGGAACCGCAACAGTGCATACATTACATACTGATTCTTTATAGAATGATGTAACATAATACTGTTTTAACATTTAAGAATATAGTTCTATTGGTTTGAAAAAATAGTCTTACAGTATTCATTTTTATATAACGAATAGTGTTAGATAAGGTCCTGTTAAAAATCAATTCAAATGAGCACATTTGGAACATGATGGTTGGTGTTGATGAAAGGGTTCTTGAGTTCATCTGACAGGGCTGTGGGGATATATATGGGGAAAAGAAAGATCAGGAGCACTGGACTACAGTGTCAAGCACCAGTATTTAAAATGGCAAAATATAGCAGCAAAATAAATCAATTTCAGTGAAACCCCCACTGAAATACAACTTAAATTAACTTGGACAAAGCAAGTTTGCACCATTGACCAATAGCAAGCAGTCTTGACAGTGCTGACCTTTGCGAGAACGGAGAGCTGGAGAGTTCAAAATAGTGGATGCTGTGGTAGCCTATTAGCTGTGTTGCACCATCCCCTTTTATTTAACCACCTCTGTTAGAATATAAACTGCTCCACAAAAGATGAACGGTTCACAGACAATTACGAGACAAGAGTTGTGTGAACTTATTGTCCTGTCAGCAATGGAGCTTTTTTCCCTCTTTAATAAAACCCTCTTTATTGAATGGAATGATGTACAATGCCGAGAACAAAATGGGAGTAATGGCCTAGTACAAAGAAAATAGGAAGAAGCTTGGGAGCTATTGTGCCTCCGCAAAATAGGCATGGCTTGCCGACAGTTAGGACACAGGACTGGATGGACTGAATGGTTCAAATGCATCTTTTCTTTTTTATTTTCAGAATAAAGTGTATGAAGTTATTGTATCAGTAGTGACTGTGGTAAAAGGACATTAACTGCATGTCTGTGTTGAGACAGTAAGTCCTGTTACCTTCCGCAACCTTGATAGCTCAGAGAGCTTTTTCTCCCTTTTCAATAACTCTTTATTGAGTAGAATTATGTACAGTCCTTGAAACTGCCATGCTGGGTAAACAGCACAGTACAGGGAAAATAGAAAGAAGCTTGCGACTAGTGTCAGTGTGTTCCATCCCAGCCAGTGTGTTAGCATTAACTCACCTGCTACAGTGGTTCAGAAACTAGCTTTGTGAGTATAGCCATTAAGTCACCAAGCCTGCAAAGATTAGTGTTAATTTTGTCAGCTATTTTTTTAAAATGAAACCCTAGACATGTGTTGAATATCCTTGTTACTTAATCAATGATAGGCTGGTTTTTCCTCTCTTTTAATTATATTATGTATTCGGGTTGTGCATCCGTCTGTCCGTCCCATTCTTGTGAATGTGATATCTCGAGAACTTCTTGGGGGGATTTCTTAAAAATTGACACAAACATCCACTTGGACTCAACAATATTTCAACACCTTGAGGAAGTTTACTCAGATTTAGCACAAACGTCCACCTGGACTTTAGAACGAATGCAAAGTGTAAGTGCAACTTGCCCAGGTCACCCAGGCATACAACCAAAGGTAATTCTAGTTTGCCAGTGAAAATAAAATAGTGATTTTAGTAAAGTCTGTATTTTTAAACTACATTTTAGTCTTGTCATTTTTCATCAAGAGCATGTTGCTATAGTCACAGTTAGTGTTTAACACTGACTGTTGGTGCCATCATCAGCTTATCTACGTCATAGTTTTTATTAATGAAGTTAGAAGATGTGGAAATGAATTCTGCTGTGCCACTCTCTCATGTCTGCACCTTCACAGAGAGAGAGTAAAAAGAACACACAGCGACGATTAAAAAAGGACTTGCTGATTTAAAGTGTATTGCATATGTGGTCATCATTAAGTAAGACAGAAACAGGAATGGACAGTACAATTCAAAAAATGGAGAAATACACTCTATTTCACCTCTAAACTCCTTCTTCCACTTAGCCTGACGACTAAGGATTGTTTGTAGACAAAAAAGGAAATCCATTTCAGGTTTAATTCCCTGTGTGTATTAACTTGCCACGACCTGAGGATTAGGCAGTGACAATCGCTCTTACACAATTTGCACACACACACACACACTCGGTGATTTTGATCTTATTAAAGCCGACACCCTATGCGTTTTGATGTGTTCTGCTTTGATTCCCATTTAAGCAAAATTGTCTTTACACAAATGCTAATTTAGAAAAGGGGGAAAAGATGTACAGTGGAAAGCCACTCACACACACACTCCTGCTCATCACTATGATGTATACCTTGAGTTTTGATCAGATCTGGAAATGTGTGTAAGCTGAGCCTCGGCAGGTTTACATCTCTAGCTCTTGAGGGAAAATGCTAGTCATATTCTTTGTTGCTGTGGCAATATTGTTGAAGTTTGAAGACAATAAAGCTTGTTGAATTGAGGGTGGCAGGCGGGAATTATAGACAGACTGAAACAGAGAACAAAATGTCTTGTACATCTCGGTATATTTACTGTTTTAATCTGAGAGACTAACGCCTCCTTGTCTCTCTCACTGCTTCTTCCCTTGCATCGGTCCTCTCTCTTGAGAGAGATGCTGTTGTTCCATCACTGCCAAAGTAATATGTGTGGGAGGTGAGGTCCGCCCAGAGAGCCGGACATGTGTATTTGTGTGTGTGTGTGTGTGTGTGTGTGTGTGTGAGAGAGAGAGAGAGAGAGTGTGTGCGCATGTGTTATTAGCAGGTTTGCAGTGTAAATCCTGAATTATTTCTTTAGCTTTGGTTGGTGTCGGAGGCTCTGTGTGCATCTGAAAGCCAGCCAGCTCTTGTTATTGGATTCTAAAGAGTTAATGGGTTTGTAGAGTTAAGGCCGTTTTTCTCAGTGTGCTAGTGCAATTAGAGTCAGGCTGTACATATTTAGAGCTCTAATTAACTTGTTTCAAGGTTCACCTACTGCATGTACAAAATCCATCAGCAAGCCAAGACTGTGCTGGAGCTTAATATAACTGCATTAAAGCATGCGTACGTGTGTGTGTGTGTGTGTGTGTGTGTGTGTGTGTGTGTGTGTGAAGTCTATCAATGTACCAAACAGTGTTATAATAATTTGTTAAGGGCCTTTTCCAGTATGTGCAGATGTAAGCTACTGATACATGATCATTTGCACCAGTAATATCTGTGATGAATTAGCAATCTCTCTGCACAATAGTGACTGTTGTTATTATTAAGAGCATTAAAGGGTAATTCTGGGTTTTTTTTTTACAATGTGGGTCACATTTTCAGTTTTGGATAATTTCTTATGGTCATTGTTACAGGGCTAGGTTAACCTAGGCTCGATGTCTAGTACTAGGTGACGTATTTTCTCTTCCCAAACCTGCGGGCTCAAGTGCTGCCCAGAAATCCTCCTTAACAGCCCCAGCAGCTGCCAATTTGGGTTGATGACCCCAAAACCCCACCCCCCCCCTCACGTGTGTGCTTCAGTAGGTCCCTACCACCTGACCCATAGATGCCCAAGAAGACTGAATCCTAACAGTCACAAGGTTGATGCTGAGATCTAGTCCAATCCACTGAATTGACCTGGTGGCTGCCAAGAGGCAGAAATTATCTGTTGGCCCGCTACTGACCCCGTACATACTGCTGTTGGTATATTGTATATGCAGTATGTACCCTTTCACTGCCATCTTTCCATCAAGCACAGAGCTGGTGTTCAAATCACACCATGGCTTTCAGGGAGCTCTATTTGCAGAGGTTGGGGGTGAGGGGATACTGTACACATGCATGCACATACATAAATGTGGCTGCCTAAAAAAAAAAAAAAAAAGCAGCGATCTATACATTTCAGTTCATACAGAGAATATTCTGCCTGGGGCAACAAAGAAACAATTAATCACAGTAATTTAATCTCCATCGAGAATCTCCATCAAGAAACAACAGTGGACAGGTTGCATTGCAATGGTTTGCATTACTTTGTTAAACAGACTAGACTTAGGCTGCGTCCCATGACAATTATGAAAGAGAACAAGTACTTTTCATCTTCTTTTTTTAAACTATACTTCTGCACTTTAATCTAATATATTTTTGAGCCAGTAATCTCCTTTTTACTTAGTTACATTTGCTGTTTATACCTTCATTACAACACGTGTGCGCTAAAAGTGACAGAGTGTAGAGGAGAGTACACGAGGACCTGCTCATTCAAACAAGTGCTTTGAGTAATTTGTTAATCAGGTACTTTTTTTTACTTTTACGCGAGTAATTTGTTTATGGGAGTAATTGGACTTTAACTTGAGTATAGATTTTCAGTATGCAATTATGAACATGCACATAGCCTGAAATGTGGGCCTTATAGAAAACATAGCAAGATAACTTTTCCAACAACTTCTCCAAACACAGCAGCCAGTGCTCGCTGCCCAGTAAACATTCTGGAGGTAACGCAGCAATGCAAATACATCACCAAATACAAATATGCCATGTTTCCATGACTGTAGACAGGCTCAGGGGAGACTTTTAGCCTCCAGAGCTGAAGTGGATGCCAACTTTGGGGTAGCAGGACATGGAAACTTAACTTGGGTCTTGAAAAGCTGCAGTGTTTATTCATAGTTAAACTGACACCTACACTATGGCAAGCCGTTTAAACATTTAATCGCTAAGTTTGACTATCCGGAATTACCATTATAGATATCAACAACGTCATTTTGACTAGTAGTAATGTCATTGTGACTAGTATGAATTTTAATTGAAGATATCTATAACGTCATTCTGACTACTCAAAACTGAATTACAGATATCTATAACATCATTCTGACTAGTCAAAACTACAGTTCAGTCAATTCAGTTTTGACTAGTAAGATTCAAACTATTTTTGCCATTCATGTGTATGGGGTTTGTCATTATAGATATCTACAATTACATTATGACTATCTATAATTCCAGTTTGACATATCTACAACGTCATTTTGACTAGTCATAATTCAGTTGCGGATATCTACAACGTCATTTTGACTAGT